>NC_071102.1:8410000-8765000 GCF_024256425.1 Clarias gariepinus
CTCTTTTCTGACTGCCATCAGTGATGCCCAAAAAAGTCAGTGGTTTCTATACGATCTTCACGGTCACGTTCTTGTTTCCCTTCAGCTGCTGAAGCTTGGGTATTTACAAAGCTCACTTTTGAAAGAAATGAATCAGGACTGGGGTACAAGAGAATATCTGAAAGAACATTGTGAAGTCCTTTATCAACACAGAATGAAAATGAGGCACCACAATGACATTACCAAGAACAGCATGTCCCTCATACAGTTGTGAAAGGACCAGAAGAAACTACGTAAAAACCGCCATAAACAACAAATTAAGCTGCGGGATATACCAATATCTGGAAACAATTTTCGCTCCTCGAATGATAAATACTCTTCCAAACTAGAAGCAGCCTCACCCCAAAACTTGTTGTCTTATAGTGTCTTGAGACCATGGTAGAACTTAATGGAGAAATTGTTTGTCCAAAATGAAGACAGCTTATTCAAAAAACCAACACCATACACACAGTGAAGCAGAGTGGTGGTAGCATTGCGTCTCTTCAGCTAGGACAGAGGCTCGCATCAACTCGGACAAGGTAAGACGGATGTTCAAGTCAAACAGGACTTGTGAAGAAATTTCTCATGAATTAAAGTAATCAACATTTACAAAAAACGTCAAGCACAGTATGGTGATCAACAATCCCAGACATGGTTGTTCGAAGCCCACAAGAACATGACAATGAAAATCGTATAGAAACCACTGAGTTTTTTTTTTGGATCACCGATGGCTGCCAGTAAAGAACGTGTGTCGAGATGTCTTCTATCATCTTCTAGTTTCATCCACTATCTCCACTCCAGACTGCAGGAACAGACCTCGTTATTACTTAAACATGAGCGCATGAGCTGCACCGCCGACCATGAAATGTGTTTGTGATACTCATTCATTACACACGTCACATTCGTTCTGAACCGTGGTACCAAAACTTGTCCGTAGTACCTCGCGCTTGCATGGCCGTGAACATTCAGGGAGTGGAACGCCTGATCCCTGGAAATCGACGGATAACTTGTCGCCCACTCGGGAGAGACCCATACATCGGTGTGAACTGTACACACAATCATTCACCGGCACCACTTGCACATTGCAGGAACTCGTTTGGGAGTTATTGCCACATTCCTGTACAGTCACGACCTCACACCAAGCCATTTACACACACTTGGGTTTCAGACATGAAGCAGGCAGTCTGATTTGGGCACAAAAGGCGAGCATTAGTATTACTTGCATTAGTATTATTCATCTGGGTTTTCTTTTATTCCTCTGAAAATTTCTAGAAGTTTTTTTTCTACTTCCACTTTAGGTGCAAACAATCCCAGATGATTCCCCTCAGTTTCATCACAAAAGCCTGCAATTTTAGACCTTTCCGATCCGTAAACCTGTAAATTCACCATATGTTTTAGACCTTTCTGTTGCTGCTACAGAAAATGAATCAATACCTCCTGACCGTCATCCAATATGTTAATGCGCAATCAAGATGAATATTGATTAAGAGGTATCGACATCCATCATATTATACTACGATCTGCAGGTGCACCTTGCACAGATCTCAAGCTCACTCTGCACATGGATAATACCCTTTTAAGTTTTAGTTTCATTTAACATCTCATAACCTCCTGTCTGATAAAAGTACGTCCTGCCAACTAGACTTGCATTTCAATCACAAGGACAGGCTGTCCCTTACCAGTGAGCTTCACAAGTTTTTTCTTTTTTTCTGTACAGTGAAAAAAATCCCTGCTATTTAAGAACTGTGTGTGATTCACACCTGTGACCTTATGAGACTGGTCTCGAAGGAATAATCTGGCGCGAAGACATAGATGGAAAACGTGTTGGAAAGGCTGCGTGTCAGCGCTCGGGGTGACGGGCGAGGTCACGGGTCTCTTCAGAAATTATCATTTGCCCTTCCTTTAGTCCTTAAGTTTACAGTTGTCCCTGAAAAAGTGTACGATCTCTTCGGTAGTGTTGAGACAAGTGATCTAACAACTAATAATAATAATAACAAAACAAATTCAGGTGATAAAGTTGAACCAAATTTCAAGGAAAAACCTAATCAAAATAGATGAACAAGCTTTTAAGTGCAAACTAGACTGTACCTTTTAAAAATTTTATTCTTTACACACTACACTGCTACTAGGCCTAATTAACATTTACTATACGGAAATTTACAGTCATTAGATGTAGCGACGGCACCTATGGAGGAAGTGCATATAAATGAGCACGAAGCTGGCGTGCGAGCTACTTCAAAACCGCCATGGCAGCTGCTGAGACTCTCATATGTCCTGATTTTTTTTTCCTCTGTAAGCCAGCAATTACTAGAAAATCTGACAGAAACCCAAGCGCACAAGTTTTCTGTCAAATTCATTTTTGGTGGTCGACAAATAAAATAACTAGCCTTTATCATCTGTCCGACATGTTTTTAAAAAAAAATTTTTTATTAAACATCAACCAGTTCAGATTGAAGGGGAATATAAAAAACCGTCCGTCTCAAATAACAAACAGATTGAATCAGAAGCTATTATTAGTAAGAAGGTAAAAAGGTATGAAGGTGATGAAGGTTTTACATGTAATACTTTCGATCGATAATCAGCACCTTGTGAGATTTACCAGTCAAAAAGCATACAGCATTTCAGGGCCAGAACAATAATGCTGTTGAAGACGTAAAAAGAAATTTTTAAGAAATTCAAATACATCGAGGGGATTCGCCTGCTTTGTTGGTTGATGCTATGAATACTACACAAGCTGCCTTTTTTGTACTTTGTATTTTTATTTAAATGCCCTGAGACATCAATCCGCCAACTGGTTGCCTTTCTACCAACGTTTATTTCAGTAGCAGTCAGGCCTTATCGAACTATTCATGCATATCAGTAATGTTTGTGCTAGAGAGTTTTAGAGATGATTACTAGTTAATCAATTAATTGATGTAAACGACTTAGGAGTTATTAACCAATAAGGTTTGTTTTGCATGTAATAAGCGGTAACCTCGACAACCCAGCTGTAATCTAACATCAGAAATCCATCCTTTCCTGGCAGGCTACTTAAATGCTTGCGAATAATTTATTTAAAGACAAGGCAAGTTTATTTGTAAAGCACATTTCATACACAATGGTAATTCAAAGTGCTTTATAAAAAAAAAAAAGAAAATAATAGCAATAAAACTTTTTAAATTAAAAATAAAAAACAGTTTTAGTTACGCTTTTAAAACTACTATTTGAAGAGTCGGATCACAGCATTCTTTGCATAAACTTCAGAATGACTGCTGCGTTCCATTCCGAAGTGTACTTCACAGGGTGCTCCCTACCCCCTTCTTCCTGTACAGAGAATATCGGTTAAGAGAACTTCCCTCGACAAAATTCCACCATTTGGAACAGCATGCGGCGTCACCAGCGCTGAGGCCACTTCCTGTATATTACCATGGTAACATAAGCGCCTATGGTGGAATACCTGCCGCTGCTGCTGTGGAAATTTCACGCCACGCACATTAAATATTAAGAATATTTGTTGAAAGAAAAACGTATATTATTATAAAACATATGCTATTGAAACGTGTAGACCTTGTAAATAAATTATTTGATTAATTTACAAGATGTACGGATATATATATATATATATATATATATATATATATATATATATATATTACAGATTACTAGCCTATATAATACTAAGGATTTCTTGATGTAATAATTTTAATTGTTGCGACCTATTTATATGATGTCATCCTCGATAATACAATAAATATTTAAATCCTTTTTTAGAGCATAATTTTTTCGTGCTTCAGTCAGACGCAGTGACTGATGGGACATATTCCATTCCCTTTTCCAGTGAAGTGAAGACCCGATGTTCAGTTGTTCCCGAAACAGTTCGCAGCTCCTTTTGAATTTAGCAGTTTCGCTCCATGTAAATTGGAATCACACTTAACATGGCTGAACACTCTGTGTAGTGTTGTGTACTTCCCATGGAACGATTTCAAGTAGGATTCTTTAAAATGAACTTTTAATTTACGTATATAGGTTCCCATGTGGTATTTGCGAATCGAGATATTTCTGGTATTTATGGTATTGAATCAGGATCTAGACACCCACATACAGAAGTGAGTACACCCCTCTAATCACAGCAAACATTTTGGTATAACTACTTAAGGGACAATACTATAAAAATGAAACATGGACATATTTTAGTGTACACAATGTGAAACTTGTGTACCTATACTAAAAATAGCTCAACATACAGCCAGTAATGTCAAAATAGCTGGCAACAAAAGTTAGTAAAGTACACCCTTATCGAATCTGCACCTAAGTATTATGATAATATCGTATCGGGTGATCCCTGGGGATTTCCCAACCATACTGTTTACACTAGAAGCATTTAAACAGATTTACAGTAAAGCGCTAGTCTTGATAAAAGCCCTACTTATACTGGATTTGTTGTACATGGAGAGGTGGGGTAATGTGATCACTACCTAAATATCTTTGGGATTTTAAACCTGTATGGATCAATTATTTGTCTTTTTTTACAACCTGTATGTAAACATGTCTGGAAAAAAGTCATACTATATGTAACCTATAAAATAATCAGTGTAAGTATACAGTAATATATAAATACCATGTCAGTTAATATTTTACAATATTTTCTTTTTGAAAAAAAAAAAACATTTATTGATTATTATTCAGTATAAAGATGCCTTTATATAAAGGAAGGCCTACATACTGAACAGTACGGTCATGTGACCTATTGAGCAATGTTCTGCAAAGTGGGGTACTCGGCAACTTGAAACCCCCAAGTCCTACATCCAGTACTCCTAATAAAGGTCACTGCCATCTGTGTGACTTAGTCAGCATTCACTATTCCCACATGACCCGAGCATAATTACTGCAGATGTCCTCCGGCAATATTACTCATCAGACATGCGTCCTGTCCCAAATAATAACAGAGACATGGAAATAACAGCTTTAACAAAAACATCTTTATTTATTAAATCCATATAAAGTCTCATCTAAATGACACGCCATGCCAGAGAAGTTGTCTCGACTGCTCAGTCAGACGTCTGCTCAATCCTGTACAATTAAAACTAATATTAAATAAGATGCAGGTGAAAAAACTATACTACGGCTGTATGTGTGTATCAGGAACTCTAATTATAAAAAATTTAAAAAAGGCAAAGTGTCAGGTACTTACTATGTGATGACATCATGTCTTACAAAAAAGCTGCAGACTCCACGTATTACGGCAGAGATGTGCGAGTCTGTGTGTGTGTATATATTCTTTCTGCTTTACACAACACGACAAAATACTAACACTCACACTGCTGGGAACGTTTAGCGGTAGATGCTTAGGTCTGTAGGATATGTCAGAGAGAATGAAATCTACATGTAATTTATGTCCATAAGCCTTTAGGACCGAGGCTGTAGTCTAAAGTCTTACAAGCCTCATTGCTCCATTCTGATATTTCGGTCAGATCGGATTTGCGTGTCACGACAGTTCAACTTTATAAAATAATTGCAAGTGACTCTGAATCCAATGTGGACGCGCCTTTGATCCTTTCATCATCTGGGTTGAAACACATCATGAGCTCATGCGAGCGCTCATTCGTTTTAAAGGATGGATGCGATTTCAGCAAAACCTACGTTTGGGATTTTGCTCCGGAGGACGGTGAGCAGTTCGACGGCTGTATTTGTTGCGGCCCAGAAGACGGCAGAAAGCCAGACTCCTCGCTTTAGCTGTTTTATCAGCTGTTGCTAGCACTGCTGTGAAATCCCCGCGCTCCCAGTGGTGAGTGATGACATCAGTGAGCGCGCAAAGCAGGCCCAGAGGCGAAATGACGTCACTTAAATACTGATCTGCCTGTTTCATGCAAGTCTCATGACCACGTATTAAATATGTATCCGATCAAGAACACCGTCGAGATCGAATCTGAAAAAACATTCGTTCAAGCCTTTGTCAAAAATTTGAGCAAAAACGATCCGAATCGAGTCAATTCAGCTTGGTAATGTGAACGCGACCAAAATCAAACGTCTGTGATCCTGATCATCTTCTGAAATGTCAATCACACCTGATGAGGGGCCGGATAAAGACTGAGACTAGGCGTGTATGTGTGTATCAGGAACTCTAATCCTGGCTCCAGATTCACAGAGCTCCATCATCACTTTACTATAAACACACACACACAACCCGTCTCCCAGCTTCCCTCTTTAAAGGATGCTTTTTACTGTGGCTGAAGCTTGTGTGCACACAAACACATGCGAACACTGACGCACACACACAGGCATACACGTGCACACACAAACACACACACACACACAGACAATTCCTTCCCCCACTTACACTAGCACACAGTCTTACTTTACTTCTCTCTCTTTCTCTCTGTAGCCATAAGCCCAGACTGTGCTTATTGTGCAAGCCCCACCTTCATCTCTCTCTCTCTCTTACTCACACTTAGATCTCTCTCTCCTGTGCACTTACTGTCTCACTTTTCTGTCTGCTGTGCACTCACTAGTGCTTTCTCTCTCTCTCTCCTATACCCCCCTCTCTCTCACATAAACACACAAGCCCCGTCTCTCTCTCTCTCTCTCTCTCTCTCTCGCCCTTCCCCCACTCTCTCCTGCAGCTCACTGGCTATGGATCAACACTCACATACCTCGGTGCATTGTGCTTTTCTAACACAGTACCAAAGGCGCACACATGCACACGCTTGCGCGCGCGCGCACACACACACACACACACACACACACACAGCTCGGCAGAGTCTGAAAGCAGAATCCAGGATATAAAACAAAACCATTCACATAACCACAACACAGGCTGATATACTCCTGCAGGCACAGAAAAAAAGCACTGTGGAGACACACACACACACACACATACAGCCTGCTAGCAGGACACAACAAGCCACATCACATGCTCCAACAGAGTGGCTGATTTGCATTCATCTGTCCCACACTTTTATCCAAAGTGAAAATAAATAAATAACGGAAAAAGAAAGAAAGAAAGAAAACCTTTTTCCTAAAACTAGCAATTAAAATGTTTCTGAACACCGACGAGCCTTTTTCAGGCTTTTAGGAGCATCAGCCTCTCTCTCTCTGTAAAAACTCACCGTTCGCAGAGCTGAGCAAATCTGATTTATTTATGAAATAGTTTTTTTACAGCTAGTCCTGCTGTTGCAAATTATAAGCACTCAAATTAATTGAGTGTGTAGCGCGTGTTGGCGGCGGCCGCCCCGTAACTAACGACGCAGGAGCGTGACCGCGGGGCGGGCGACACACGTCCACGCGACTGCGTCAGAAATGATCGGAAACGATATCTTTTTCAAACGAAATTCACTGTAAAACCATTTACATTTCCAAAACCCCACCATGTGCAAGTCTGCTTACAGCAGGGTTGTCATGGTTACCAGTTTCTCATTGATCACACTGGTTTCCAGTTTTTTATTCCCCCCCAGCAGCCATCTCGCTCTTATTCCTGTCCTTTTGCACAGTTCAAAAAAGCCCCCGCTGATATAAAACCTGATTTGTGAGCTTCTTCGGTCTAAATGTGACTAAAACAAAAACCTACGAACCCAGAAATGCAAAAGTCTGATCACCAACCTGAGAATAAATCTGACCTGAGCTGAGAAAAAGGGCAGAAGCACATGCAGAAAATATTTTTCCCCCCAATTATAAATAGGTTGAAAATTAAAACAATTATTAAGTGCCACGTAAGCATGGGGCGTAAGACATAGGGGCGTTCAAGTCAAACTGGGACTCTTGATTGCGCTAAAAACAAGTAAGACAGTAAGAGAGTAAACACTAGCTTTGTTTCGCTATATAATCCTCTGCCACACTAATGCACTCATCCCACCGTTTCACTAGTGCTTGCACACCATCAGGGTAGAAAGTTGTCTCAGTACACTGGAGCCATGACCGGACCTCATTTCCACTACAATGGTGCTGGTGCCGAAAATCGGCCCGCATTTACACTAGACAGGAGCTCAGCGGGAGCTGCATGATAATACGTCACAGGCCACGGCCACTAAACAGAAAAGTTTCTGAAGTCAGTTTACTGGTTATTCTCCAAACTATGAAAATGTATTTCCGTATCCAAAGGAAGCTTATTCAACGTGTTAAAACCGCTGAAAGAGATCGACATAGACAACTGGCTTATTCACTATTTGGTCGGTTGTTCGTATAAAGCCTGCAACTATTAGTTCTTCTCTTATTTCCTCATACACTTTTTTTTTTCCTAAAAGCACTTTCCAATTTCTGCTGAATCTCGTCCAAAAATGTCCAAAAGCGCTTTTGTTTCGTCCGCGCTCCACATTAACAGACTTTGGGTCTCCGCCATTTTTTTTTAATGCTCCCTATAATTCCGCCTAACGCTCGTGACGTCACAGGTTCTCGCGAGTAGACCAGCAGAGTTTTGGGCCGGTTCGGTGCTTATTTTAGGACACCGGCACCAATTTTTTTCTGTGGAAAAGCGCGGCACTGGTTCCAAAATTGGAAACCAGAGCAGTGGAAAAGGGGCATGTGTCATGTTTGAAACCCCGGCCCCCTAGGAACTCCTTTAATGGCCCCTTTGCTTTAATGAAAAAACAACTTGGTTTGATGACGAAAGGTGTTGTTTTGATCACCGCACCACTTGCACGTTACAGGAGATTGGCTGAGAGTTATTGCTACATCCCCCATACAGTCCGGACCTGAGTTCCACATTAAAAAGGAGTTCCTGGGAGGCCAGCTTTTCAGACGTGACGCAGGCAATCTGATAATGGCTCCGGCATACTGGTGGGTGAAAAGTAACTACACATAAAAAAATTGGTAATAAATAGGGGTGGGTGATATACCGGTATACACGATTGACGAAACCAACAATGAGGAGATTGTAAAGAAAAAAGGTGCATCGTCTGTGGTGTGGAATTGGTTTGGGTATAAGAAAAGTGATACGAATGAGACGAACGTGATTAGCAAGGTATACAAGTGCACCGTTTTAGCAAGCGGTGGAAACACGTCAAACCTTTCCTATCATCTGAAATCCAAGCATCCAAACGAATATGGCCAAAGTAAAAAAATGCGGCAAACCTCAGCAATTACAGTTTAAATAAAATTACATTATGTAAAACAGTTTCGTTGCGTTTAAATTTTTATTTATGCATTTTCAGATACAAATTGTTATATTGTGATATATATCGTTATCGGGCTAGAAAATTGCTTCTACTGTTATAGAAGATTTTGGTTATATCGCCCACCCCTAGTAATAAATATCCATATTTCTAATACAATTTTTTGAAACAAATTGTACATGTCCTTTCATTACACAGGAAAAGAAAAATCTTTACATTATACTTCAGGACAACTGCACACTTCATTCATTCCAATTATTATTGGCATTTAAATTCAATTTTGTCTGTACAGATAGGTTTATATTTCTTATATTTTAAAAACTTGTATATTGTGTTAAACTTTCTTATAGTTAAGATATTTATTTATTGCCTCTTTTCTATTTCTATTATATTATATTGTACTGTGTATGAGAAATAAAATTTGAATTTGAAAAGTCCCACATAATGAACCTGAAACATTACAGAAGCTATAACAGGCGAGTCTGACAAAACGTCGAGCACAATTAGAAAAAAAAATTATAACCTGGGTGTTAAAAATCAAAACCTTTTACCTAATTTAGTCAGACTGGTGTTTTAGATTGCTTCCTGAACATCAGACGCTGCGGAAAACCACAACAACCTGCCAGTCCTGGGTATGTACACATGTACATGTGTCTCTAAGTGCATTTCTTTTCCCTTGCGGTTTGCTTTCTGAGGTGAAACTATGGTTCTCAAGGTCGCACATTACATTATGGGTTGTGTACCGTTGGGATGGAGAGAGGGGTGCAGGCTGTAACAATACTGGGTACATAAAAAGGGGGCGTGATCAGAAATCTGTAATGAATGTCAAGTACATTTCTTGTTGTTACAATAATAGTAAAAACAAAATGAATTACTTTGCGAGCCAGATTTTTAGATGGATATCCATTGTGCGTGTACCAAAATAAAATAAAATATTTAAAGATATACTACATATAGAAAGAGCCCATCCTTCTCCAGCTTGCTGCTGAGCTCCACCCAACTCTTCTTTCTAAAGGGTGTTTCACACACACCGTGGAGGAGCTCTGAGATAGTCTGTCAAAGAAACCGTAATATATAGGATTTTTAATATTTAATTCATTGAATTACCCAACCATTGGGACAATAATGCGTGTAGAACTGGAGTCAGAACTGTACATAACCCTAAGGAGTTATTACCTGTAATTAGCCTCATTCTAACATTGAAGTAAATCCTATAAACTGTGTACACCTGCTCCGCGTTGAACGGCAGGAGAGATCATGAATGAATGAATTTCTGTCAAGTAAAGTTGCCCTGACAACATGCCGTATTTTTCTTAATTAAAGCCTCTGCTCGTTTTTTGTGAGCGAAGTTGTCCCACATGTCGAAGGAACCCTGGCACTGCTGTACATTTTATCACCGAGGTGGGATGCTAAGACGCATCAGAAAAAGACAGAAGGTTATTAATGCTTTTGTAGGAGACAAACCAGGAGAAAACTGAACGTGTATTATGGCACAATACGGAACACAATCATTAATGTTAAAGCTACAGTAACCATATTTTCCAACAGACATTTAAATCATCGAACCTGTGTGCCAGTGCAAAAGCAGGACTCCTGATACTATTACCAATCACCACGAGCCTAGATTTCCTCCTCGAATGTTCATGCGGTTACCTCCCTGAAAACTCCATTGCAAAGTGAATGACAAGCGAGGTCGTGAATAATGTGATCACTGGCGAATTAGCTCTTGGGAAAAAATACATTTGTTCATCTGACTTTTTAGACCTGTCCCAAATCCATATCTCTGAAATGATAATTAAATATTTCGCTTCACATCCTCGGCGGTGCGCTGCCTGCTCTATTCATCTGAAATAAACGAATTAATAGAGAAAATCCCTCAACGCTAGTTAAACCTAAACTGTACGTCACTTGGATCGCAGCACAGATCACACAGTGCACACTGAACTGTACCAAACAGATACAAATAATATGCACATCTTTAGACCGATAGGCGTTTTGAAGGCATATTGCATTAGATATAAAACCATAATCAAACCGCAGTAATTAGGATTCATCTGCTTTGTAAGCTCGTATCAACAAGTGATTATTTTTTCCTGCGGCTGTATTCCACTTCATCTGTACATCACTTAAAAATTTTTATATTTTTTTTTACGTCGAAATGAAGGAAAATGTGGGAAAGAATAAGCAAGCTGTTTGAGCTCTGGTTTACGAAAGCAGTCTCCGCGATCAAAAGCACGTCAGGGCGAAGAGCAGGGTTTCAGTCTGGTTTCCCATAACAGAAAGGGGATCTCCGTCTGGGCCGGTGTTTACACAAAGCGACTAATATCTGTCACACAACACTTTTCGATCAAGTGGAAACACTGACAACTTCACTGGTGGCTTTTGCAAACAAGAACAGATGAGCAAGTGCACAGGGAGCTGAAGCGGCTCTGCCCACCCAACCGACGCGGTTTCTCCGAGTCTCCGGAGGAAATTCTTAGGGAGGACGTAATGATTTATACTCTTAGGAAAGATGTAATTATTTAAGCCACAAAAAAAAAAAAAAACTGTCTAGAGCGAGAACGATAATTTTGTCTGTATTTAGGAAAATGTAATTATTTATGCAGTAAAAAATGAAAAACAATCGTTATGACAGTTTTAATTTGTTTCTCTTATATTTATTTTGGGATGACTGAACTATTCCAATAAACATTTAATAAATGCATTGGCTTCCCATTACAGCGATCTCTCTCTCTCTCTTTGGCTTCTTTTGCAAAGTATTGAGGCAAGACTAGATATCGGTGTCTGTATTTAAATAAAAAAAAAAAAATTTCATAATATTCATCTTGATTTTCCATAATTATTCTTCAAAGTACTGAAAAAAATTAAAATAAATAAAACCATTTACTAGATCATATGACCAAGAAAGTATATAATGAATTAAACTTTTAAGCTTTATTAGAATTTATGACTGTGGCTGGTTTTCAGAATTTGTCAACTCCAAACGCAAGCAATGTGTAAAAATATGCAGTGAACATTTTAATGCACGATATGAAAAAAACACTTAATCACATCTTTATTTTTTTTTTTGCCTCGAAGTGTGTATTATTTCTCGTACACTCCAAGGTATGATGCTCTAAACCCATGAACCTTCTGCTGCAGTGCGTTCTGAGATGCTTTTTTTCCATCATCAAGGTTGTAAAGAGTGGTTATTTGTTTTTCTAGTCAGCTCAAATCAGTCTGGTTTTCCTCCTGTTAGTAAGGCATTTCCACTCACAGGACTGCTCCGCACTGGATTTTTCCCCCCGGAGGACCTCCAGAGACTTAAACCAGCCTGTCCAGTACTAACAACCATATTTGGTGTAGCCAAAATCACAGATCATTCTGCCTCATCGTGTTATGAACTGCACTGCTGATTGACATAAATAAACAGGTGAACATGTTACTAATAAAGTGGACAGGGAGTGTACATTTTCAGTATCACAACTCATACACAAAAATTATGCTATTTCTTGCTTTGTGCAATAAAACAGACTGTGCTGCAGCTGCACAACATCTGTCTCACCAGAGAGCGGACTGTTTACGACTGATAATAGGTGGCGGTAATGGGTTTGATATTAGCGTATGGCCAGTGATGAGTGCTGCAGCAAGGCGACAGAGTTTCTTGTGGGTTACGACGGCTTTCAGGATGCGGTCGCGATTCTTAGAAATTCACGGCACAGAGCCTGAAACATCGCCCGATTAAGGCCTCGTTCACACTGCGATGGAGGCCGCGGAGTCCCCATGGTGTCCTAAAAACAGAGTCAAAATCGAAAAATGTGCATTCATCACGTTTATACTACTTTCTAGCCAAGTCCCTGTCAGGTTCTCGATTCATCGTTTGTGATGTCACTAATTTCTCATCATGCACATGATCGCTTGCTCAATATGAGTTATTACTATGTCCAATCACATCGTACCGTGCTCTTACCAGGTGCTTATCATACACTGCGATGTCATTGCGTCTGGTGGGTTGGACATAGGATGGGAATAGGTTCCAGTATTTATACAAAATTCTCTGAACACAATCTGCTGCATATGTGGTAAAATGTAAGAGAAGAAAGTAATATAAACTTAATGGGGCCTACAATGTGGCATGGACCCAGCACAAGCCTGAAAAGATCGTTGTAACAACCCCATTGTCGTAGCAACAACACAGTGACGTCATAATGACGACTCAGTCAGAACGCGACCCGATCTTTCCTGTCTGCGCCATGTCTGCTGGACGTCAATGAAGCCCTTAACAGTTTATAGCTACACATTTAACTGCTTAATGCCATTGTTAATAAGTCCAGCATCTTACTGCGCCCATGTCCTCACTTACATGTCCAAAAAGTGTCATCAAGGGAGACAATACTCTGGCATTTCTGCCACACAGTCTTACTGTAGTGTAGAGGGAATGTGGCTCAGTTTACATGTACAACAGGGTGCGTTTATATAAATCCTTAAAAGTTAGGAAGTGATGTCTGATCTGTCCATTATTCTAATAAAAAAATTAAAAACAAACCTGAAGCAACTCGCAATAATTAGATGAGACGGTCCTAAACTTTTTAAACAAAACTCGAAATAGACCTTATGGATTTAAATTGACCCCAAGATGTGACCAAGCTCCTTTTTTATTATAATTCTTTTTATTTTATTTTATTTTTTACAATTTTCAGATTTCCCACTTATTTCAGCATTCGAAATGTAACGTGTACTCGTTAAATTGTGACTACAAACCGTAGAATATTATTCACACACTTTTAGCTCTAATGATTAGCTTAAGGTGAATGTGTGCAGGAATTCTTTTTAAAAAGTCATTTAGTGTGTTTTGAAGCATGCATCTCTTTCCACCAACACATCCTGCATCAAACGAGACAAAAGAGCACGAGTGATATAGAAAAACAATGCATGCCGTGATGGTGTGAAAAAGCCTGCTGAAACTCCAATGCTAAAACAAAGCGTTAAACCAGTTCCCTGAAATCAAACTGTAAAATATTTTTTGCTTCTATTAATTTGAGAGTCCTGGTGAGGTAGGGTTTGACGATTAAAAGTTGAGGTTAGTTAAAAGTTTATATGAAAGGTTTTTTTTTTGTATTTAGAAACTAACAGTAATCAGAAAACCAGTTGCTCTTTGTTACAGTTCCTGGACTTAATAAGTATAAGAGAAATATTATAATAAGTATGAGAACCGTATGCAAACGTGGATGTAGTTAAAATTCCCATGCAAGTCCGGTGTGTAACAAACATTAGCGTGTTCATGCTCCATTTCCACATTTGGCAGCATTGTAAAACACTAAATCAGATTTGATGGTCATTGCAATATTTTTATTATTCATTTGTAAAATAAATCAACACAAAAGATGAGTAAACCTTAATCGTAAATCAATCCATCTCTAATTTGAAAATACCTGCATTTGATTAATCCAGATGTAATGTACTATATATTAAACATAAATAAAACCGTACATGCAGCACTTTCAGTAAGGTTTATTAGAGTGAAAAGATTAGTTAAGATAAATTCGATAGCAGCGTTTTATAATTAAATTCAGAAGACGAGCTGTGAGGTTCATCCAGTCATGATACGGATCAGTTAGGGTTGCTGCGAGAGCCTGTGATCGGGACATTTTTAAAAGCTATTTGGTTACGTTCTGCTTTGTACTGCCTTGCCATATTATGCTCTGCTGTACAGAGATATCGGACGTGGGTGGGTGACTTCAACCTACTGCTGTATAAATATATACCTTCTAACTACATCTGTGAATTTCCCTTTACAATGCAGAACATTAATATTCATCATTCTCAACCCTCGGTTCTTTCTGATCAAATGAAGGAATGCAACTTTATTAAAAGGACTTCAGTTCCAAACAGGGGTGTACCGATACACCGTGACATGATGCATGGTAAGACACAAAGGTGATCATGAAGATGGTGGACATCAGGGGTCTATTAATTATGCATGTCATGCAGTTGCACGGTCTTTCATGGAAATCCTGCACACTGTGCAAAACTGGACCAAAGATAAAGAGCTCTTCACTTGTCCTCAAACAGTGAGGTGGAAATCGGCATTTTAGCGACTTTGGAGCTCTGTTTCTCTTACAGCGCTCGTTATGCTTCGGTCAATCAGTTTCAAACACTTTATTTGATTTTTTTTTTTTGAATTTAACTGATTTTCCGGATAGATTTAATATATTTTAAAAAATGTAGTGCATTTTGTTTATTTGTAATAATAAGACATCTGTCTATAGCTTTTTTTTTTGTTAGCTTATTAAACTCCATAATACTTTGTAGTATTTATTATTCACAAATAATGACTCTTCTTAGTCAGAATTATTCTTTTGTATTTTCTTTCTATTTGTATATTGTTTAAAACCCGGGTGGCTTTTTCACATTTCATACAAATTTCCATAATTTTCTTTTAATTGTGTAAAGCTGCTTCGATGATGACAATTGTTAAAAATGCTATGCAAATAAAATTTAATTGAACTGAATTTAATTAGTGGTTAGCACTGTCTCCTTGCACCTTCAGGGTCTGGGTTCGATTCCCAGCCAGATTCGGTTCCTGTCTCTGTGTGAATGGAGTTTGCATGTCTGCCCCATGCTTAGGGGGTTTCCTCCACATACTCCGGTTTTCTCCCACAGTCCAAAGACCTGCAGATTAGGTGACTTTGAGTTCCTAAATTGCCCGTAGTATGAGTGTGTGTATGCCCTGTGATGGATTGGCACCGTGTCCAGGGTATACCCCGCCTCGTGCCCTAAGTCTCCTAGGCCCCCCACGACCTTGAATACAGGATAAAGTGGTATAGAAGATGAGTGAGTTTAAAATATTCTGAGAAGTGAATTGTAATCGTGAATCAAACTATTAAACCATTACTTTTTAAGCTACAACATTTTACTCTTGATGACAAGAAAATCAATCATCATAGTTATTAACAATGATCTTTGACAGTGACCGTACAACCCACACACAATTGCTGGAAAAAATGCTAAGGCCAAGCAACTATAAACTGTGCTCATGTGTAACACCAACCATAAAACTTTAAATCAACAAAGGCGAGATAAATACAGCAGGAAGTTTAAAAATAGCCTTCAATCCAAGAAGCCCTAATTAATTTCAGTTTTCATTCAGAATAGTAAATAAATAAACAAATTGAACTGATAAAACATTTTTTTTTTAATGGAAAACATTGTTTTTTAATCAGGTTCAGTATAAATTCTTGTGTAAAAGAAATCCAAATGCAGCTTTTAAACAGTGAGAAATCATTTCCTCTGCTGTTTCCCTGCAATCAGCCTCTACAACCTGTTCAGTGTTGCCATATTAAGCAGAATCCCCCAATGACTGCGCTATTTTTAATCACCTTGAGCTGAAAAACGGCCTTGAAAGTGTAATTCATCAGTGGTACGTTTCAGGTCGAGTTTACAGTGAATGAGTTTGGATGTTGGTCAACATCACTTCCAATCAAATCCTATGCAACACTACACTTTAACAGCTCATTACTCCAGCGCAGGGTTTTTTTTAAATAAAGGTTACCAGGCAGCAGTATCTTAGCGGTTAAGATGTTGGACTACGGATCGGAAGATCACGAGTTCAAACCCCAGCATCACCGAGCTGCCACTGGTGGCTCCTTGCGCTCAGCCTTTCACCCACAACTGCTTGGATGTATAAATGAGATAAACGGAGGTCTCTCATGATGCCAAATGCTGTGTACAGTATGTGCATTTAAAACCGTAATAGAACAATAATATACCTTAAATTATACATATAAAATAAAAATGTTACTAATTGTGCATTCAGATCTGTGAATGCAAACTTTCTTTTTTCTATTAAATTGGCAAACATATTTCATTGAACCTGCTGAGTTTATTACTGTGGAGTCTACTCTCAAGCCTTGCAACACTTTACATAAATTATATACCAAAAAAATTATATCAGATGAGATTACACTAATATGTAAGGAATAAAACACGTATGTTAAGACGTTGTAGGAAACTAATCAACAATATATCGACGAGTGTTTATTAGGAGTCGGATACACTGGCCACCGGCTTTTCAGCTCCCTGTGTGTGTGTTACCTGTTACGCTGTCACTAGTGTATTAATGGACGCCTGAGATTTGCCTCGGAGCTCCTGTCAGAGCTGCTGTTATAGGAAATAAATCAACATCTTCTGAGCAAGAATTCAACAGCGATAAAATATGTGCGAGGTAGCCTACTATTCTCATTCTGACTGATGCCAGCCTAAAGGTTTGCGCTGAGATATTAAGGGGTAATTTTCATTAAGTTTTTTGACAAAATGTCGTAACGAAAAATGTTATCATTATAATTCTGTTTAAATTCATTAGAAATAAAAAAAAAACTTGAAACAGTACCACAAATCTTGTTTCCTGTGTGAGTGTGTGTGATACTAACTGAGAAACTGAGATGACTCAAACCTGCTGTTATAAAGAAAATGAAAATGGCTTAGTCTCCTGTATATTTCTATCAGGTGCCCGAGTCAACCTGCAACTCGTCCTTCTGTACGTTTGAGATTTGTCCTAGTCGTTTCCCACCGATCACCTCAATACATCTGGACAGATGATCACTTCTCCATTTCCACTGCGGTAATGTTAAGAGGTGACGAAGCTGATTAGTCCCAGAGATTGTACTGACTAAAGCCTGCACTCTCACAAAAGGTTTTCTACAAAAACCCTCTGACTAGTTTCACCTGAGGCAGGCAGCAAAACAAAGAATTTTAGACACATACAAGAACAGGCTTTTAAACAGGAGATAGAGACAGCTTAGAGAGAAAAATAAAGACCGGACGTTTCTGAAGACATCATTAGCGGCTACTATCTTTGTCGGATCTCTTGGTGCGATTCACACATGAGGATCGCAGGAAAAGCAATGAATCTCAGGACAGAATTACGTCTTGGTCGGATTAAGAAGAATCAAGATTTTATAGTCGCAGGTTTCGAAAAAGGACAAAGTGGGAGACCTAAATGCAGACATCTTGGATTTTTGATCTCACAGTGTGAAAATCACTGCGAGGGTTAAACCCAGTAAATTAATACAGAAACCGCTGCCAGGTAAAAGTACACACTCGCACACACACACACACCTTAGAATAATGAAAGAGAAAAAGTGAGAGAGAGAGAGAGAGAGAAAGAAAAGAGGATGGAGAGAGGGAAGGGGAGGGGATGGAAACAGGGAAAGAATATATGAGAGAGAGAGAGGGAGAGTAGAAAGAAAGAATGTGTGAGAGAGAAAGGAAGGGGATGGAAACAGTGGGGAGGATAGGGGAGGGGGTAGATAAGAGAGGGTAAAAAGAAAGAGAGCAAGAGGGAAGGTGATAGAAATAGGTGGAAGGAGAGGTAGAAAGAGTGCAGACAGAGGAAGGAAAAGAGAGCGAGAGAGAGAGAGAGAATGTGGGGGTGAAAGGAGAGGGGTAGCGAGAGAGAGAGAGAGAGAGAGAGAGAGAGAGAGAGAGAGAGAGAGAGAGAGAGAAAATAATTGAGGGGTGAAGAGAGAGAGGACGAAATAGAGAGCAAGGTAGAAAGAGAGGGTCAGAGGGAGAGAGAGGACAGAGAAAGAGAAAGAGAGGGAGAGAGAGACACTACACAGTTAAATCCATGTATTATTATTTGTATTTTACATTTATTCATTTCTGTTGTTATTCTGCAATTTGTTTCTGAGGTTTGGCAATACGAACATCCATATCTGCCATGCCAATAAAGCATCTTTCGTGAATTTTGAGAGAGAGAGAGAGAGAGAGAGAGAGAGAGAGAGAGAGAGAGAGAGAGAGAGAGAAAGAGAGAAATCTTAAGAGAGAAAGAGAGAGTAAGAGAGAGAGATCTTCAATATTGAGAGAGAGAGAGAGAGAGAGAGACGGACTGCAGTGATGAATACGTGGAATGTGTGCTGTATGTGTTTTATTTGGCCCTCGCATTTCAGGTCCACAAACAAAAAAAGAAATCAAAAACAGAAGAATAAATCATCTGCTTTACAGCGGTAAGTTCATCAGTATGTGGTCGAGGCGAGTGCACACGCAGCTTTAACGTCCCGACCACGGTGATAAATGAACAGCACAAACCTCCCAGACGCTTACAGAACTCTACACTGAATCATTTCCTTTTTCTGATGAATATGAGGTGAAGCAATGAGGTAGAAACCACTTCTTTAAACTTTTTTTTCCCCCCCTGCAGCTGTTGTGGGTGAACACTGATACGAGTGGGCAGATGGAGCCGTAACACCGACCTCAGCACTGAGCTCAGCCTGGAGCCATGTTTCCATATTACACTTTCAATTCACAGTGTTTACGCACGCCATTTATCCTGCTTTATAGCATCGGCACAATGCAGTGTTTAAAGATCAAGAAATCATTAACTGGGATGCAGTTATTTCTCCACAGAACTTGAATAAATTATAGAGGAAACAAAAACAACAAAAGTCAAATGATGAATTCATCAGCTAGGGCCAGGCAGGAAATTAAAATCTCCAGTGTGATGAAAATAAATAAATAAATAAATAAATAAATGACTTAGCTACGTAATATTAATAACATTGATAGTAAAAAAAACATCCAGTTAGGGCCATTGTTAGCGGTTACAAAATTATTTTATAAATGCCTTTTTCTAATTTTTTTTTTTTTTTTTACTAGAAACACAAAACCTCAAAGAAAAAAAAAAAAAAAAAAAAACCCAAATAGTTGGAGTTCATCAAAGCAAGAAAGAGAAGAGGATCTCTATTTGTCTGGTAATTAAACCTACATCAATTTAAACCTTGACACAATAATGTCATTAGGGATGCACAATTTGATTAAAAAAATATATATATATTTGCAATTATAACACATTACAATTTAAACTACAATATGTGACTATTAAATGTACCATTTTGTATTTAAACTTATTTATCTAGGCTATCAGAACACAACGGCACGGATGTTCTCAATTAAAAAAAATTACTTTTTTTTTTCAAAGCCATATTTAAATGATTAAGAAAAGCTCCCATGTGTATGTTACCTGTAATAAATTGCAGCCTTTCGAACAGTTCCATAACTTTGGTTTGATTTATGTGACTAATTGTGCAGCATTAAACGTTATGAATCTATTTATCTATAGATGTCCATGAGGCTTCGTGCAGCATTAAATATGAAAAATCCATCCTTCCATTCATTACATCCATCTAGAAGCCTCTTTTTTTACCTGTGCACTTTGACTTACCTGACGTTGAAAAATCTCTTTTACCAAAGAAAAAGCACCAGTCAAAAGTTTCTTATTCTTATTCAGTGTTGTTTGTTTTCCACATTCTGGAACAATACTGGATTTTTCTTTTTCTTTTTAAAACTATGAAATATGGCATTAGGCAATTAAATAACAACAAGAGGAGTTATTCAAAGACATGATGATCAGCTGTTCCGGAATAGTTCTTGCAAGAACAGTATTGTCAAGTGCATTTGCAACAACCCATCAAGCACCATAATGAAACTGCCGCTCATGAAGACCTTCCTAGGAAACCAAAACCAGGACAAAAAGGCAAAGTTCATTTAGAGTTACCAGCCTAAATACTCCAAATTTCATTTTGTTCACTAATGAATTTGAATTCTCATGTCTCTCTGTATCCTGTCCACATGGTAACATATGCCTCAAGATGTGGTTTATTCATCTCACACACAGGATATTTGAAGAAGGATTGATTTGGAATTAACTAACACAAATAAAGGACTCTTGGAAAGAAAAAAAGTAGAAGAAGAAAAAAATGATGTGGAGTTTATTTACACGCGACCCGAGGCTATTAAAGGGAGTCGGGTTGAGGACGGGGAAGGGGGGTTGGGTTCAGTTTTGAATACCAGTGCATCCCTCCCTCTCTCTTGATTGCCCAGAAACCACTTCAAGTGTAAAGTCTGCTTAATGAGAGAAGCTTCTGACTCCCTCGATTGTGATTACGAAAACAAGCACAAGATAATGCTGAATAATAAATAAACAAATACTATAAACATTTCACTAACTCATAGTTATACAGGGTTTAATACAAGACATGGCGCGGTGGATTGTTCAGTTGATTAGTCAGTTGCTTTCCCACTATGGTAGTCACCGTTGCTGTTATCATCTACCTGGCCACACCCCTTTGTAGTGCTATAGCTATTATTATAAAATAGTAAGTTTCAACCGAGCAATCTGATCGGACAAGAGACATTCCATAGTGGTGATAATGGACAGCTCTCAACCTGATCACACATTTTACATTTTCATATATTTCCATTTTATGCCTTATGATTATTGTAGATTTTATATTTTACATTCTTTTCTATTGGTATTCGCCTCTCTTATTTCCTTTTTTAGGTCACAAACCATTGTGTAAGCATTTCACTACATATCATACTGTCTACAGTTGTGTATGTGACATACAAATTTTAATTTGTTTAACTAAATGTATCAATCCACACCCTGGGCGTTTTAACAATCTTTACCTACACCAACTGTCGGTCGAAGTATGGGTGACGGTAGATCTGTACGCTTCTCATGTACGGAGGAGAGAGCAGCTGTCTGCCAAAACCCACATTCAAAACCAGTCATTTTAACAAGAAAACATTGTCATCCTAAGGAACACTTTGTATCCTTGATAATTGCATCTACGTCGTTCTAAATTGCGCCTTCATGTCTACAACCGCATCACAGCCGTGCTGATATCCAGCACATCCTCGAATGTGATACTGCTTTAACAAACCTCATTCACACAGCCTAAATCACATTTCCACAAACCTACTTAGCCAGGCAACATATTTTGCATGTTTATTTAGTGGTCGTTGAAGTGGGCTAAGAAGCTTCCTGCTAAATAACGCTGAAGCAGAAACCGTACACCCTGCTAGCACTCCAACTCAGAGGTGACACGAGTCAATCTGAAACTTCTATATACTACTAAATCACATGTAACCTTTTCCACCGCGGTCACCACGTCCAGGTCAAAATCATGACTCAAGTTTCCACTTAATTGGTCAAAGTTTTTTGTTGCTTTTTCTTTAAAACAAGAGAAGCAGCCTCACAAGCGTATTAGATACTAAATGACTACGTAATAACACGGCGTACTGTGCTGGTTTCTTTAAAGACATAGTCTGAATCCTTCTTACATACAATGACGTAGTGAGTAGATTAGATTTGCAAAAGATATGCAGCCACATCCACAGCGTAACTTCCGGTTACACAAAATGTGTAGAATAGTGATACTGAGAAGCGTTCAAATTCTGTTCATTTTTTTTTTTTTCCCTTTTAAGACTTTTCCCACTGTGTGTTCATATACTGTCATGAAAAACATACCGCCATCGGTTAAGTCACGTGACTTTATAATACCACGTGTCATGTGAATCCACAATGTCCAGTCTGCGACAAGGAAGCAACCTGGAGGAAGACTGTTTAAACGGGGGGAATCATGGACTTAATAATTAAGCATATTTATAATACCGTACAGTGTCAATGAACGTTTAAATTACTTGTGATGTTGATTTAAGGCCATATCGCCCAGCACTAGAAAAATATTCAACACGTGACACTTTTAATTAAATTACATTGTATTTGCATAGCACTTTCTGGAAAAAGCAGCTTTATGGAAATAAAAAGAAACGGAAAATAAAAAAGTGCACGGAAAAAAGTAAAGACTATAATTATCAGATTTTAAGCAAATAACTCAACAAAAAAAAAAACACGCTGTACTTGGAGAAAGTTATTTTGATCTTTCCTGAGAATTGATTTAAAAGAATGAAATAGCTTTTTACAACATCAACAACTCATACTGGCTTTAGACTTGTACAAAATTAAGTACCTTTAAACACAGCTGTTTAAACGATTTTATTAAATAACCCTAATAACAGCTCTGATTATCAGCTCATACACAACACTCACATCCTCACAGTGTCTAATCCAGCTCTCTGTAATGCTCATGCCTTGCCCTCCATTCATAGCAAAGATCTGTGCTGGCTCTGTCACCAACAGTGGATCACATTAGAAAATATCCTTAATCCACTCATAACCCTGATCCAGTTCCTTTTATTTTATCATTGCCTTTCATTTCTTTTTATATTATATACTGTATATACATAAGCACCACCTGACCTAAACCCTACCAGTTGTTTTTTGTGCCGAATGATGCACAAGTTTTAATTCACCGTCCTGCCAATAACTGTTTGTGATTACTTAACATTTGATACAAGCACAAATATTAGCTCTAGTTTCTGGTTAGTTTGTACAGCTGGTACTAGAAAAGCTTCATCACACAGGCTGGTCTTAAAGCTCCTAAAACACTGAGCACTTCTTAGTTAATTCTTTCAAGTTTCTAATAAACATCGTTTGTTTACTGAAGCAAATTTAATTCCTTTTAAATACTCTCGGTTTAAAGGCAAATCAAATGTAATAAATTTAGAATCGGGATTTTAAACTGTCGCAGCATTTCAGTATCAAACGAACACCAAGTTCTTCCAAAAAAAAAAAAAAAAAAAAAAAAAAACAGACCACAGGAGCGAGGACGATATTTTGAAACATGACATTACCGCTCTATATCGTACGCCGGATCATCGGTGAACGCCTGAGGATAATTTTAGTGCTGACATTTTCCACTCGAGACACACAGATCTTAGGGGAAAAGCAAACTGTTCAACAAAACGGCCCACACCTCATCACCCATGTCCTGACACGGAGAATAGGTCAAGACCGAGTTCAATGTCTGAACACACAACATTATTAGAAAATGCTTAAATGAGCAGACGTGTAATTCTATAATGTAAATCACTCTGGAAATGAACATCTGCCACATGCTGCAAAAAATTACCTTTTTGATTTTTGGTCTTGCCAGGAAATTGTTGTGTCTTAAAACAGATTCATCAACTTTGCATAAAAAAAAATCATAAATTATTGATGAATCTGTCCGCTCTCTCTCTCTAATCTCTAATCTCTCCACATGGCGCTGCTTGTTATAGATACAAGCCTAAATGGAAATCAAGGACAAACAGTACTAGGTCAATGTGAAGGACACGGACGATTACAAAACATGCACAGTGGACTACTTTTGTTTTTTTTTTGGAGGGGTGGGAACTAAAAAAAAAAAACTAAAAAAAAAACATACACCCTTTGACCAAGAGCTATAGAGAAAGTCTGCAAACAAGCACCTGTGAGCGACGCCTAACAGCGACTACAAACGCGTGCATGTGCACATGTCGCACACACACACCAACTGTTTATGTAGACGATCTGAAACTGTACTAGAGCTTCCACGTCCCATCTGTACACTTCTAATGAACAGGTTTTCAAAACCACCTGTTCAGAGCTGAAACAGGTCACCAGACTGAGTAAGGGGGAAAAAGTTAAATAAAAAAAATCCATACACATGCACACAAAAAAAAAACATTAAACCCAAGCAGTACAGAACTGTGCTGGCAACACAGCATAGGTCAATAATGATAATAATAAATAAAAAAAACTACGTGCTTAAATGGAAGCCTTGCAGTTGTGTGTTAACAGGGAGGCATCAGACTTCAGACTGTGCATATGGGTTTTTGGATACGTCATGTAGAACAAAAGATATTAATTTTAATTAAGTGTTCATTTTAACATGGAATTTTTCTGGAATATGGGAATGATGACACAAATATGTAAAACTCGTATTATTTTCTTTTAAAGCATTCAATTTATATCATTAAAATATATGATAGTGTGTATAGATCTGTGCTATTTATTTGTGCCTATGTGACCAATTTTTCACGTTTTTCACTTTTTTTGCTCTATCATGTGTATATAGTTGGTTAAAATTAAATAAATTGAAAAATTTAATCCATCAAATTGCCAAAGGTTGCACTAAAAAACAAGATACTCTATACTGTACATTTCTGAACCCGATATATATTTATTTAAAATAAATCTGCAAAACAAAAAACAGATATAATGCTGAGTTTTTCTTCTTTTACAGAACCAATTCAAACAAGTGACACCTGGTGCTCACTGCTGGATGCCATATTAAAGCAAATTAACCCGATATAATATTAAAAGTGATGATCATGATTGACTTGAGTTAAAGCATAAACAGACACCATACCACCATGTGAAATCTCTTTTTACCTTTTTTATGCATTTCTAAATGAAATAATGAACATTTAATAGGAAATCACCAGCACACATTTCACTCCGGGTTGCTCACAATATGAACATACAACACCTGATGCAGGTTAAGAAAAATACTTAAAGACAAATAAGACAAAATCTTATAGTTAAGACAGGAGACAGGAAAAAAGTGTTGGATTTTTTTGTTTTCTGCCTTATATAGAGAGAGAAATGATGCTCCAAGATGGAGCCCTCTAGCAGCCACTAGTGTTATTAGCTAAGCAGCTAGGCTGATGCTGACCATTTCATCCCAGTTGCAAAATAAAACACACAAATAAAGCAGTTAAATAACTCGGCAGTGTATAAAGAAGATTAATTTGAATCATTAGCGATATAGGAATCTGATAAAACTTTTTTCTAAAAGGGGTGAAAAAGACAAACTTGGCATCTACAGGGAGAAAAACGGACAGCGCTCGCGGTCAACATCAACACCTGGCTCAATCCCAATTTGCCACAGTCTCCCCTATATAAGTGCCCTATACTGAGTGTGAACGAGCAGCATGGCAGTGCACTATATCTCCAATCCGGAGCCGATTGGGATTCGGACAATAACATGTTAAAGCCGAGGGAGCTACTAGAGAACTCCCCGAGCGCACAAGTCTACAACATTAAGATCAGCCTCGCCTGCAAAACAAACAAACTCAGCTCAAAGTAAAACACAAACGCTGCACATAAGCATCAGGTAAACTCAAACACGCACAATACAGCTCCCGGTCTGTCAATTTAAGCGGCAAAGGAGCGCAGCGGTTTTACCTTCAGTTCCGCACTCTCCGCCATCTTGTAGTTCCCTAGCGCAGGCCATGACGTAGCCCGGTCACGTGAAGAGGGGGGCACGCGCGGCTCGGCTCGAGGGCGTCATCGCGCACGCTCCCCCCCAAATTGACGCAAATCAATTAACCCACAATTCATCTGTGATTTTATGCATTAGCAACGAGCCATGATCTGATGAGGGCTTCTGCTCAACTTTTCATCGACATTCGAGCCACGTGGAAATGTGTACAGTTGGAATTTCTTCACATTTTCAGCATAAGCATGAAAAGTGCCTGAATAATAAAAAATTATAATAATAATCTAATTAAAAATTTTATTTGTCACATACACAATCATACACAGAGTGAAATTCTTATACAACTCCCCCTGACCTAAAAAAAGAAATATTTCTCTATGTGGAGAGTAGTCTAGTGAAAAAAGTTTACCCTGCATTGCTTGATTGCTTAACAAACATTCAAAAGCGGTTGGTTTGTTTTAAAACAAAAACACTTGATTTCCCCCCCAAAAAACAAAAACAGTGATTATTTAAACCTCACAGAATTCACCCCCCTTGTTTAAAATCCTTGATACAGAAATGTTCCAAATTGCAATCACAGTTCACCTGCCAAGAGATTTTAAGTATAAGACACACAGAATTCAAGTAAGTTAACTTTTAAAGTTTTTCATGTGAAAATGTAAATGTCCCGGACTTCAGCATTTCTCTACTATTTTTTTTTTAAACTGACAAAAAAAAGTCTTATCTGTTATCATCCAAATGAGTATAGACTCCCTGTTGGGGCTGGTTCCTCAAGGTTTCTTCCTATTGTCATCTCCGGGTTCTCTGCCGTTGCCGCCCTCTGTTTGCTCATTAGAAACAAACAAATAAATGAATGAGCATTGTCTGCTTTATTTTGTATTATAATAAAAAGTATGAAGGAAGAAACTATAGTTCAGTTATTTGTTGTATTAGCATGTATAACATGTAGCTGTGCCTTTAGCAAACAGCTTTTAGCTGTACCTCCACAATTAGTTGGAGATGCTTGTCACAATCGCACATTTATCTACAGCTTTTTCATTATATTATCCTGTTGTTTTATGACAATACTGTAGTTTTCTAAATAGTTAAAATATATATAAAAAATAGGGATAGTTGTCAAGTGGGACAAAATACAGTTCATACAGTCCATGCGAACCTGCAAAACCTGCGAATCTCTCAGTTCTTTCCTGACACGTTCTATTGTACTGTACATAGAAAAAGAATTTGCTTGGAACAGTATTTTTGACAGATTCACATTAAATAATTTTTTTTAAGTGACAACCAACCCCATTCCCCCCTAAAGAAGCCTGTTTGTGCTCTTACATGTCAAATCTTTAATGATTCTACAGCTGTGTCTCAGGGGGAACACTAGTACTTCCCCTGTTCTTCTCAAGACAGAAGGTCATTTCAGAGGGTCGATGTAAAGCAGGTAGTGTCAGTGAAAGGCATGTAAAGTTGGATCTATTCCAACTTCCTTTCAAAGAAAAAAATAGTACTTCAGCCCTCTTGTTTCACCAAAAACAACTCTGAACCATCAACGCCTGGCCTCCACAAGACGTCTTCGTCAACTTATGTAGGTGTTACCTGTAGCATTCACATGAATTCCAGGACCCAGGGTTTTTTCAGCAGAACATTGCCCATTACGTAGTCTTTGCAGGCATCCTTTCTTCTTAAAGTGTATCCTAGAGCCATCTATTGGTCAGGTATGGGATGTGCACATACACTCAGCCATTCATATGATGTAAAAAAAAAAATGGTACTGTTCTGATGTTTACTTGCTCTTTCTATGAGCTTTCAGCAATGGACACTGGTCCACCATAACTAATAAGCATTAATTATCAATAAAACACCGAACTAGAGACAAGATCATGTGCGCCGAAAGCCCATCCACACCCAACAGAAAGGCCAATGCTGCACAAATCATTGAAAAAATGTAGTTCTGGCCGCACTTTATTATATTACTGTGTGTGTGCGAGTGTGTGTGAGTGTGTGTGTGTGTGTGTGTGTGTGTGTGTTCTAGATTTTTGTTAATATTAAGTATAAGATAAATATTAAGTGCGATGTAAATATTAGACAGCTCTCGTACATGTGTTCATTAATTTATTTATTCACTTTATCCTGTGTACAGGGTTGGGGAGGGGGGGTTAAGGCGGTACAAGGTGGGGTACACGCTGGACAGGGTACCCATCCATCACAGGGCACACACACACACGCACATACACTATGGGCAATTTGGGAACGCCAATTAGCCTAATCTGCAGGTCTTTAAACTGTGGGAAGAAACCGGTGTACCCGGAGAAAACCCACCAAGCAAAGGGAGAACATGCAAGCGCCATGCACACAAACCTGATGCAGGTCTAAAAAAAAAAGTCTAACCCTGGAAGTCACAGTGCTAACCACTACAACCGTGTCCAGAAGGTGCAGATCTTAATGAATCTTATTTTGCATTTTGCACTCTAAGCTGTCACTAATCAGTAAGTATGATTGCAGGACTTGATTTGTAATGACTCATTTTCAATGAGAACATTTTGACAACCACTTTGCAAGTTGCAATTCACTATATGTCCACTAGATGGAAGCATTGTTCTTATAACCAGCACCAAAACGTTCATTCAAAGTAAACTGAATTACAAATAAGAACACTAATTAAAAAGCTCTGTGACTCTATTTAACTAATATAGACCAATTATTTGTTTAATAATAAGCTCTACAGTCATAGAAATTGTGCTGATTGTCTGTTCGTTTTGTTGCTTATTCATTCATAAAGGACAAGTTTAGGTTTGCATGAAATCTGTGTAACTCAGTATATCTATTATTATTATTATTATTATTATTATTATTATTATTATTTTCCCAATTTTTATTTCAAGTTCCACTTTTGTTAACCTTTATTTAATATATTAACGCTTTAAAATTTTAAGATCTTATAGTAAATCAAGATAAACTGGCAGTAACCTAATAGATGTTGTGGCTGTTATGGATTTTAAATATTTTATCATTTTTACCAACAATAAAGTGAGTATAAGATTAATAAATAATGAAATAAATATAAATATAACAAACCCTTTTTAAATATTTTTCTTTTATATATAAATTATATAATATATATATTTATATAAAATATGAAAAAGGGTATTGTTATATTTATATATATTTTTATATTAATAAGATCCTACATGTGACATTCAAATACTCCCTTTTGTCTAAGAGTGTAGAGAAGAAAAAAAAAACTCTTACCTCAGCTAGGTAGGATTAAGGGCTGGTATATGACCTGTCTTGTTTCAGATGAATGCTAATAATGAATACATTATTAAACTCATGGTGTTTTGTCAGTAGTGAGTTTAAAATACACAACCTCTCCACAGCCTACTGTATAATGTCACTTTATACTCGCACTATTGATCTGTAAAGTGGGTTTTGGTCTCTGAAACAAAAAGGTTTTGGTGGCTTGGTCAATAGATATTGACCAGCTATTTACATGCTATAATATAATATAATATAATATAATATAATATAATATAATATAATATAATATAATATAATATAATATAATATAATATAATATATATATATATATATATATATATATATATATGTATGTATATACAATCTAATATATGTTGTGCCCTGTGATGGATTGGCACCTGTCCAGGGTGTACCCCAATTTGTTCCCAAGGTCTACTGAGATAGGCTCCAGGCCCTTTGTACAGGATAAGACAATGAATGAATAATATGTGTCATATAGACATACCTAAATATACCTATTACTACAACAAAAAAATAATATTTACGTTTAGTCAGTTGTGTGTGGAATCATAGAAATAAGAAAAGTTACATCTGTGTACAACCAAACTGAGAGTGACACTATTAGACAACCTTCCGAGCAGCTCACTTAAATCTAAATAACCCATAATTAATCATTTTTAAAGCATGACGTGTTGTATATCTATTCACTTATCTCTCACTCATTGTCTATACTGTTTAATTCTGTATTAAGGGTCTGGGGGACTGAACTCAATCCCAAAAGACCTAGAGCACGAAGCAGGGTACTGGGCACTATTCACTTAGTTCTATGTATATAAATCAGTTTAATATATACAAGAGATTAAAACTCTAATGGACCTTTCTGATTTAATAATGAAGAAAGAAATCATTTTATTCTTGAAAATACACTTCAAAACTCATAGTACACAGCCAGGTAATCACATATATGTAGATTAGTACCAGTTCCCCAAAAGTCTGAGCTATGTATCTGGGAAAGGTGGACTAAGTGCTTAATCAAATTTATTCTGTACAGACAAACATGGTAAACATCTTTAATTTAAGGTAGATTCAATTTGGATTAGGTAGGTCTTTATCATTTCTCGTTTAAAGTGCGTATACAGATACAATCCATTTGGGAGAGCACGTCAGTGAATCAATTTGGAGTAAATATAACATAAAAACACACAAACAGTGACCATTTAAGAATGTTGTGAGAGTTCACAATTCATTGCACAGAGCCACTTTATGCATTCGTGGCATTTTGAAAGATAAAAGAAGTTTTGAACGAGTTCATGTTAATATTCTATTGTACATATAGTTAGAACAATTTCACTCTTTGACTCTCATCTCATCTCATCCTGCTGGCTTGTTTGATTCAGAGAAGAATCGTCCATGTCTGTTTAAGCAGAACTCAAGAGACGCTGTTAGATCTTTTGAGAAAGTTGCACATTTTTTAGTCCTGGGAAAGTTCAGTGCTTTTAAATGTATCGAAGAGGTCTTTTGGTTTTCATGCGTGGAGAACCCGTCATAGTCCTCCAGTGGTGGGATAGAGATCAAGGTGGCAGTAGAGGTGGTTTAAAAGTGCACGTTCCTGTGCAGTGGCGTGGAGTGAGCATCTTGCAGGAGAAGTGGTGTAGAGCGTCGTGAGCTTCTAGGGGAAAAGAGCATTTAGTTCTACATATAGAGGTGAGCGAAACAGTGAGACATAAAATGACAAAATATTTATTTGTATAAATGAAATACTAAATATGGTAAAAAAAAAAACTTTCAGCTTGTTAAGAGGGACACAACATTTATTAGATATAAGATACTTTAATAGTAATATGAGTACTGTTATTAACAGTAAAAATGTTCTGGCCATTTGTACTATTGTTATAATTTCTTGAATTAGTGCCCAGTCTCCAAAAGGCATTGGAGACTGGGCGGGAGAGAGAGAGAGAGAGAGAAAGAGAGAGAGAGAGAGAGAGAGAGAGAGAGAGAGAGGGTTTTATGTTTAAGTTTAATGTGAAGCTTACTCTACCATTAAATGATGATGTCTGTGCTTTTGGGAAGCTCATCCCAGCTCAGTTTGTTCTTTTTTCATTATTTATACATTATTACTCAATCAGCAACCAAGAACAAAGAAAAAGTAGCACTTGCATATTTCTTATCGCCTACTTATTATTTATATCATTATACGTGGTTAGGGGCTCAGGCGTTCCAGGTATAAGTTATGATTTTTTTTGCTGTTGGGTATTAATAGAAATTACCTTTTAGCTTCTGCTGAATTGCATATCGAGCTTTTCTTTCTTGATCCAACTCGTTGCACAAAGTGTCTAAAATAAAAAATGATAATTCATGAAAACAAGATAAATTTTAAAAAGACTAATTGTGTTATTTAATGTGTGATTTATAGCCAAAAATATTTCTTAATTATCTACAGGATTTTAACGAAAATAATTAGGCAGTTATTTTCCACAAGCTGCCTTTTCCAGTGTAGGATGATTAATAATAAAGCTCTTGGTTTGACTTGGAAAGGATTCTTTACAGCCATGCAAACAGCTGGTGTAAATAAATGTTAGGGATAAATAATGCTTCTCCTGGACCTTAGGTGCTATACATATTAGCTTGATATATTTTTTACAGTACTTCTTTTTTATTTTTAATGCGATTTAAATTCACACAAACAGCATTATTATTAGATTTTTTTCCCCCTAGTTTTGTTTACCTAATAATGCTCCATGATTTGTTGAGTTCAGTTTTTGCTACAAAAAATATGCAAGTGTCACTTTTACACCTTATCACTTCTTATTTACCTAACTTCAATGCTCACCCCTGACTATCTGCAGCTGCTGCACCATCTCCTCTCGATAGGACAGCTCTCTCTTCATCTGGTCCTGAAAATTATCTGGTAAAGTCAACATGCACAAAGTCACTAACTTAAAAAATAAAGCACATTATTTGTTTTATCTACTCAAGTCTTCAATCTCTAGTGTTGTTCAAATGTCCCACTCTGGTCTAAATCACCTTTCAAATTTTGGAACTCCCTTTCCATTTTCTTTCTGAGCTCCATTTGCTCCACCAGCTGTTTTTGAAGTTCCTCTATGAGCCAGAGATAGAAAGAAAATCACCAATTAATTAATAAACCATTATCACTGCTACAGCGAAGGCCTTCGGAGGAACAACAAAAGAACTTGTGTTATAATTAAAAGCAAGATATTTAACGCATTTTTACGTCACGCTTATGCTTTTAAATATGTATTACGGAAAACGATCGGTTCCTAAAGAAAGGAGGCGCGAGCGCGTGCTGCGGTGTCGTGGCGCGTGAGCTCGCGGTAATAATGAGACCCGCAGCCTCGGGCTGTGTGCACGCGCCTCTGCCTAATGCATATGCAGTTCAAGGGCGTTTTGGAATAATGCACACTGGCTTCATTTTCTCTTTTGCTTAAAAATAACATAAAAGCACTTAACATTTAATGGGTTAAATAATAATAATAATAATAATAATAATAATAATAATAATCACATTGACACCAGGCACTCGATTCTGCACATTATTTATTTTTAATTTCTGAGCACAGCCTCGTTTATTTAAAAAAACAAAAACATTAAATATATGTTACGAATATTTTTTAAATGTGCAGCAACAAAAACAACTCCTAAACACGACTAAATTAATTTGCATTTCTTATAGGTAACCTAAGTTGATTAAAAATAAATAAAATATATAAATATATATATAATACCAAAAAAATAATTACAAATGCATATTACAGTGAAATGCATTAAAACCTCCTCACCTTTCGCCATGTGCTCGATGTCTTTTTCAATTAATTGGAATCTTCCATCAGTCCTAGACGCACCTTCAACTGAAGGGGAAAAAAGAAGAGCTTAATATATGCAGAGATATTAATTCGGAGATCAGAGCCTCTGATTTGAATACATGATAGTGAAATTCAGATCAAATGAAAGAGAAAGAAGGAAGCAGGTACAGAGCTGCACTCACGCTCAGGGTCTTTAGAAACGCTCAGGTGGTCGTGACGGGATTTCTGCGATTCCCAGTCATCCTCATGCACAACAGCATGGCTGTATCTGTGTGAATCTGGTAATACAAATGTTGCATTATTATTATTATTATTATTATATGATGCAACTAAAGTAAAATGTCAAATGCTTAATGATAATCTAGAGCATGTATTGTGTAATATAAGGGAAAATTGTTTTACTGTGAGATTCTTGGATCGCAGTATATTTAGCTGCTGGAACAGAGTTCAGTGAAAGCCCTGCGTCCTTTTCAGCAGCACACACCTGCCAAAATCCAAACACCTAATTACAAAACAAGACCAACCCCAATCATGTGCAATCTTCTTATTCTCCCCTTCGTTTGCAAAATATCTGCAGGTTAACATTAGTGCGTAAATCCACAAATGATCCGATGCACATTAATGCAAATTGTTCACGCTGAAAGTTAACCTGGAACAGTGGAAATGAGAGAGAGAGAGAGAGAGAGAGAGAGAGAGAGAGAGAGTCATTTGCTATAAGGACCCAGGGGAGCCTTTCTCACAAACACGTTCCTGCCCGCAGGCCAAATAAATTAGATTTGGCCATTTATTCTAAACTTTCATTTTAGGACAATTACTCCTTTGTTCCCCCCTTCTTTGTTTTAGAGAATAAACACGTGGACATCATGAAAAGGACACTTTTGGTTAATAAATATCACACACTCATGCACACCGTACACCTAATGACAGTGTTTCCTAAAAGGTCTGGAGTTATTAATGATATCTTACTGATTTGTAATAACACATACACAGATTAATTAAGATCTATTAATTTAATTATTTTTATAGTTACAGAGAGCAGTTTCTTCTATATCCTAAAAAAAAGACTTCACATTTTGGGGAATTGTTACATTGTTATCTTTCTAACACACACCTTTATGTTTACCTTTCAAAAGTATATAATAATGAGTCTATAAACAGTTGTGTTCACTTTTGTATGATTTCTCATTCACACTCACATCATACGCTGGAGTGTCGTTACTTTTTGATGCCCTGTCACTCAGCCTGTCTTCGCCCAGGTCCTCGTGTCGTTCCTCCTCGTCCTCGTCGTCCTCCTCATCTTCCTCTTCCTCTCTGCTCCTCCTCACTTCTTCTCCGTGACCCGGCCTGGCGCCGATCTGCCTCACCGGACTCTGTCGGTCCTCCACAGACAGCTGGACCGATTCCTCGTCATCATCTTGCGTATCCCGGTTGGACTCCACGTCCACTTCCGGTTCTCCTACGCTGTCGACTTCCGGTGAGGCAGACCTGTAGCTGGAGGTCTCGCTGGCAAAGTCCGGGGACAGGTGACCCGCGGGCGGCGCCGCGTACGCGTCCCGGTTGCCGTAGAGCTTGGCTATGCTCTCTGCGTCCTTGACGACGGGCCTAAACGCGGAAACGTAGCTAGACTTCCGTTGCGGAGACGCCGCGTGACCGTCGGTCGACCTCAGCTCGTCGGCGGATTTGTCCTCCAGAGACTGTGAGCTTGAGCAGCGCTCGGTGTCTCTGGGAGTGCTGCTTCTCGGCCGTTCGTGCTCGGAGCTGTCGGGATCACTCTGGCGGCTCCCGGCGAGCTCGTGTGGCTTTTGCTGTGCCTGTGCGTGCTGATAGGGCGGCAGGGGCAGAGCCCCCGTGGTGGGCCAGAACATGGGGAATGACGGGTACAGGCTGTCCTTAGTGCCGGCCCAAAACACACCCGGTACACCGGTCTTGTTTTGCTCGTTCGTTCCGTCGTCCTTCTTTTGACACAAACCGAACGGAGAGAAGCCGTACGGATGCGGAAAGAGTGGCGGCGGGATTTTCTGGAGCATGCCAAAGCTTTTGCTCGGCACCGGGATCACCGGGTAACTGCGCGCTCCGTTGGCGAGGCCGAGATTCGCGCGCTCTTCGTCGCAGCGCAGGGTTTTGTGCGGGATGTCCGGAGACGCGGCCGGTCTCACATGACCCGGGCCGTGCGATTTCAGAGGCGACATATCGCAGCCGCTCCCGGGCATCGTCCTTTTCCTGCTGCCGCCGTTAAACATGGCCTTCACGTCCTCCCAGGCGTGAGAGATGTCGTCGGGCATGTGCTTGTCCGCGAGTTTCAGGTGGCGCCTCCAGGAGTTAAAGTTCGCCGCGTCTGGCTGTGTGTATTTGGACTCGGGCGTGCGGTGCGAGTGGAAGATGAACTTGTTCGGAGAGAAGTACATGCTGCAGTACGCACACTTGATGCACTTGGCGCGCGAGCTGTTATACCTGGCGGGGATGAAGTTGCCCCTGCAGCCCCACGCGCACTCGTGCGAGACGTCGAACGCGAAGTTCTCGGGCAGCTTTGGCGGCGAGTGCGCGCCAAGGAACGACTTGCAGAGCCTTTCCGCCTCCCGTTTGGTGATCATGCCGCAGCGGCGCGAGCTGATGGGCATGGCACCGGCGCGTCTCAGGATCTCCAGCTGCACCGGTGTGCACTGCACGCACGTGATACCGAGAGCTACACGCCGGTTGTGAATCTCGTTGTAGCTGTAGCTTTTCAGCAGAGTGTTGGAGATCTGGGCCAGACACAGCCGCTCCTGGCCGTCTATGACCAGAGACACGATGGGCACACCGTACAGAGACGTCTCGCTCACTTGGTTAGGTTTCAGCGCCGCGCCGCCGCCGGAGAACGGAGACACATCCCGTTTAGAGTGCGGCGGAGAGCTGGCGTCCTGTGCAGAGGCCAGGGGCGCGCTTATCGGCTCCATTCCCTGCAAAGCTGTAGAACAGTACCATTAACAATTATCATCTAAACCCGCTAATACTACAGCTGAAATGTTCATTTATTTATTAATTATATAGGGATGAACGAACACTGTACGAGTGATTTCAGCACAGAACAATTAAATACTGCATATCATCGTCGTCGTCATCATCATCATCATCATATTATTATTATCATCATGATTATTATTATTTAATTAGTTAATGCTCCCTGTTTTTATGTATTATTATTATTATTATTATTATTATTATTATTATTATACAAAACACGATTAACAATACTATTATTACCAGGAGAATGTTAATTAAAATATACTGTATTTTTTAACAAATCTGCTATTATTTAAGCATTTCTGCTGTTGTTTGGTAAAATATTGTAATAAATTGTTGGTCATGAAACTTATCTACTATTTTTCCCTTTTAATTTATATAATTTCAATCTATAAAATTAGCCCATGATATGGTAGAAAACATTATAACATTCCTTCCCAAGAGAATAGTCTGTAATTTGGTTTAATAAAATAACATATTAACTAATTATTTCAGACTGCCTGTTTAACTGCTATAAATATTATAAATTATATAAGATCCTACACTCATTTTACGAAGATTTATTTTACAAAAATAATCAAATTAATACTTTAAACGAGGAAGATCATATAAATTTTGTATTAGGAACACCCCGCTCATCTGCTTTTACAGCGGAATAAGGCAGACTGTTAGTTAAAAGCCTGAGCTTTAATCACTAGGACGCTATGAGAAGAGTTATTTATAATGTGAAATATTTTATTTCTAATCTTTGGATATAAACTCGATTTCTTCTTATCAATCAAACTACATACATGTTCACTTTTCACGTCCTTGCGCATTCGTTACACTGAAATGCGTTGTGCAAGTTGTAGCACTGATGATTTTGAGCTGATGAACACATTCACACAACCATCATGCACCGAGAATAATGACAATATTATTGAATGTGAGAAACACTCACCTTTTTAACGAAATCAAATCAAGACTATACAGAATGTCGCCGAATTACTGCAAGGAGCAGCAGCGCAATAACCCTCCAGATGTCCAATAACGCAATGAAAGACACGCAGTAGAGTCTCTCTCTCTCTCTCTCTCTCTCTCACTCTCTCTCTCAGAGTAGTAAGGCAAACATTTCCATTCTTCTCAAGCAAAGAGCATAGAGCGACCGCATGGCAGTCCGGGCCACTTCTTGTCAGACTGAATGAGGGGAACAGACGAAAATAAGGACAGGACACACCCACAGAGACACGAGCCACGCGGAATATTAACCCGTTTATCGCCGAGACAGGTGGAGACAATGCGCGCGCACACCAGCTTCGATACTTGAGATAGATAGATAGACAAACAGACAGACAAATAGGCAGACAGATGGGTAGACAACAACAACAACGACAACAACAACATAATAATAATAATAATAATAATAATAATAATAATAATAATAATTAATACTATGTGATCCTAAAAATATTAACACAAAAAAACTTTATTATTGTACACAGCCCTACAGAACAAATCTTAAAATATAAAATATAGCCTACTCAATGATCAGTGTTTTATATATAAATACTAATTATTAATTAATTATTTTTTATTATTATTATTGTTGTTGCTGCTGTTGTTCCAACGTTAATATTTGTCCGTATTGCACTGACATGTGGTAATTACACAACAGACCTTCTTTACGAATTTGCATCAAAACTTTGCCCCCAGGCTGCTCGTGCGCCCCAGGGCACTTTGCCTAAACTGCGCGTGCGGTCTCGCGCTCCGGCGTTTCCCATGCCCGCAGGGCCCTATAGGTAAACGCTGCACATTTGTTTACTACACACACATAGACACACGCCAGTGAGAGCGGATCCCGTGTACAAACACTGATATATTATAGCAATAGGCTGAGGGAAGCGCTGGAACCCTATATGTGCACATTAACTATTTAAAGCCCGATCAATGCCCTTCAGTTAACCCCAACTCAAAAACTGACGCAGAGATATAGCTAGTCATGATGGAGTCAGCATTGCATCATAAAATATAATAATAATAATAATAATAATAATAATACATTAAATTGTCTGATTATATATTTTATAATTTGAATTGTCTGTTCAAATTATTTCTAAATGTTATACCTAATATAACACACTGGAATTACCATACATATACATAGGCTATATATATGCCTGATGCAATATAAATAATGATATATATATATATATATATATATATATATATATATATATATATATATATAAAATAAAACGAATAATGTTAAGTGTCCCGGAAGCTGTTTGTTGTATTAAATTACATCACACTCCAGACATTAGTTAGAAAACTTTTGTTTTACTTTCGACAAAAGCACAAATGAAATCCCAATGTCTCAGTTTAAGCAGAGTATTGAACACCCAAGTGGCATTCGAATCGTTTTTATATGACAGCTTTAAAGTTTAAACAATCCTAAGAAAAAAAGGGTACTAAAATGCACGTCTCCTTGCAGTGGTACTCACATCAAGTATGCATCTTCAGTACAAATGTATTTTAATTTACATCTATTTAAAGCTTATTTATTAAAGCAATTATTATATGGAAAATTGCTCTCTCTCTTTCTATATATATATATATATATATATATATATATATATATATATATATATATATATAGTGTCTTGCGTCATTATTTTTGGGTGTATTACACAAAATGTTCAATTAGCCTAAATAAAATTCAATGCAACTGATCCACCCCTTCAAAATTAAATTGTAATTAGTATTTAATTGAGTTGATTAAATAAGAAATAAATAAAAAATAAACAAGCTATCTTAATGCATGTATTTGTATTTGCATTGTTTTATGTAATTTCATCTGGGGGTCACTAATAGAGACGGGATGGTTGTAAAACGTGCCAAGTGTCGCGGGGCCACCCGCCTGAGCTTAATGCAATATTGATGGTGAGGGAAACTTTAACCCGACTCGGCCCTGAGCGCGTCCTCTTTCACCATACAAGAGGCTTCGCTCTGCTCCAACAATAATTACAATTTCACACTGTAATTATTCCTTCCCTGTTAATTATTTAGAGCACAGACTGACTGCGGCACAGTTATGGCGAGGAGGCTGGGTGATGTGATAATAATAATAATAATAATAATAATAATAATAATAAGAAGAAGAATCAATACAAATACAAACAAATAATAATAATAATAATAAATTAATAGTAAAAATGACTAGATTTTTTTAAACAAAAATTGGAAACCACCCAAACCATACACGATCTGGACTTGACATGGATTAGTACGGATTATGGCGATTTGTTTTTATTTTTTATCCCAAATAGTTTTTTCCACCCCTTTTCCCGTTTTTCACATGCAGTGTTACACAAGGCCACGCCATAACACAATGCCATACAATATACTGAAGTCTGACCCCCTCTCTAGTGTAAGTCTTACAGTGGCTCATATGTCGTTGGCTATTTTTGTTCTACTCCTATTTTTTTTTCCTTATTAATAATTAGCAACAAAGAGGTTAAGATTAGTTTAAGGTGCAGCTCTTTTGTTTGCAGTACGACATGACTGTGACATGCTTTTAAGTAATCAATGCTTGTTTGAGGCACAGTTTAATCAATAGGATAAATATTGTATTTCACAAACATCTGGCATTATTAGTTCATTAATAGCTTACTAGATATTATATTACACAGATGTATAAAGGAATTAGTGAGACAATATGATCGGACAAAGCTCAAGGAAAAATAAGTATATTGTGCTGACTGTAGACCATAATGTGCTTAGTATAATATAGAATTAAGATATTAATGTATGGGTTTATTGGGTTGATTAGGCTTATTGGATAAAAAGCTTAAATTATTCTCTAAATACACCTGATTTCAGTTGTTTCATGAAATTATTGTTGTGATTAATTGCACTCCAAGTCTACATTTACTCTACATCCATCCCTAATGTACAGTGATGTTAATGTGTTTCTATGAACATAATGATGTTCAGTCCAGTCCAGATCATATACCATGCCCTAAATAATACAATAACCAGAACAGAATTGATACCAAGAGACATACCAAGAGACACAGTGATAATGAAAATAATAAACTTATTAGAAGAGAAAAATCGAATTGGTTAGGAGAGGATTCAGGGTGTTTTGACTAGTGGTGAACACACTCTTCATAGTGCTCAGGAGAAATCTAATCCTTCCTTCTCATCTCAGCCACTCAGGAGGCTTCATGCCCACTTACTGTTTCAGCATATTACAGGCCTTCACATCTCCCACATACCACAATACAGACTAGAACATTGAGGGTTTATATGTTGTGTCAGATAGTTAAACACTTCTAAAAAGAAACTGAAAACTAAACATACAGGAGAAAAGGCTTTCAATCCAGAGAATAGCTATATGATCTACTCTTGAGGAGAACTAAAGGGAAAACAAGCAGGTTATATAAAAAGCACAAGGTCTAGTTTCTGGAGGTCACAAGAGAGATTGGCACATAAATCAGTGCCAGAGTCATTCAGAGGGAGACGTTTAATAACCGTACCAGATGAAAGCCAGTGTAGTACAGTAACCGGCTCTATCAGCGGCATCTAAAAGCCACATGACCCCAAATAAATTCCACTTTAGCACCAGATCAATCAGCTCTGTTCATATTGATCTCCCTCCGCCTGACACTCCTTAAGTCGCCTGGCCGCAACCTTTTTGTTTCAGGTGAAAATAGCATTTCGATTACTGTTTTTTTTTTTATTAGGAAAGGGATTGCTACAAGAGGTTCTCCATGGTCTGAAAATTAAGTGGTGACATTTTAATTACTGGACATTGATAAAAGGATCTGGGTAATAGCAGTGAAAAGCGGCAGCTCTGTTCTTCCGGCCCGACCGTGCTAATCGAACCGGACCGTTGTGGGAAAGCTCGAGTCTTCAGAGCAGCTCAAATTGCTGCCTACTGGAAAGACACACAATTTTGGTCATATTTCAGAAATATAAATTAATCTTGGCTGCTAAGACAGCAAAAACTATTTCTAGCCGCTAGGTGGCGTCATTAAAAAATCTGCATTTTCTAGTGGACAAATGGTCACAGATATCTCCTGGAAGGAGGTTTACAGTTCAATTTACAGTATACACTTGCAAGTAGGCTGACATAATGTTGCCTTGATTGGCAGGTGACATCATCCTGACCATGACACCTTCAGTCTGTCATGTCAAAGCCTCTGTTCAGGCATTTACATATCCATCAAGGACTGCCAAAATGGCAGTAAATTTTAATCACTTACAGGCAGCAAGGTAGCCATTAATATACTGTAAAAAATTGACAATCAATTGTACAGCATAGTTACTTTAAACTCAATAACATTTACATTAAAGTGGTAAAAATATCTAAATGGTGTCTCAAGGGATGCTTACTGTGTTGTAGTGGCTCAAAAGATAAAGCATTGAACTACAGATCAGAAGGTGGTGTGGTCAAATCCCAACCGTGCTATATTTGATAGAGACCCTAAAGCTTTTTTTTTCATGAAAGTATCCTCCTGCTTTAATTAATAAACTTCAGCACAACAAGCAAAGATTTTGTTTTATTTTATAATATGCAAGTTTTTACAGTACTATTGTAAATGTGTTGTGCAGCAGACTGATTTAAAAGTTTATTGGTAGCAATACTGTAAAGATATTGCAGTAAAATCTATAGTTGGTTTTAAACTTTATTCGGATATTTAGCACTATTAGTGAGTCAACATGGCTGAATTAAGGTAAACAGGTTTGGGGGACGGTCACTTGTCCCCCAAATCAAGGCAACATTTTGGCAGGAAAAGACGCCTGCCATCTCTGTATAGAAATGACTGCAGCTGCGCATGGGTTCTCAGTAAAATAAATTCTGTTTTTGAACTAAACTACAGTATAAAGAATCAACAGCATTGACATGAATGTTCCTATATATTATAAGGGCAGGTCTGTAGTGAAGAATGAGTGACTGCTGAGACGATCACAGATCCAGGTCATTCTCAAGCTTCTGTTACAGTCTGTATGAAGTTTCTGTGCATGTCCTTGTGTCTTTGTGGGTTTCCATAAGGTTCTCCAGTCTCCTCTTGCTTCACAGGAACAGGGATTGTCTATTGTCATGTTGAAAATAGCACTCGTCTCCTCCAGGGTATATTCCAATTTGGATTCTTTCTTGGTCCGCCAAGACGTGACCAAGATAACGCATTGGCTGAAGATGAATCCTTATTTTGTTGTATAAATTTTAGGACTTTGCTTAAGATCATGTGTAAAATTGTTAGAGAAAAATTCGGCCAGATGCGAGCAATTTTAACACCATACACATTTTGTGACAAAGCCAGCAAAAATAATAAAGGAAAAAAAAATTTGTTGTATGAATATATTCCAAGTACAGAATCAAGAAATCCATTCAGTCATTCAATACTGTATCACAGTCCCGACAAACTTACATCAAAATGTCCGGGAGCCTGAAATATTTTTCACTTTCTTGAACATTTTCATGTTTGAATTTAGATATTCAATGTACTAAAATAACTGATTTATACTGATCTAAAAAAACTATATTATAAGCAATATCAAAAGTCCAATTTAAACTTCGCTGTGCATTATATTAAGCCTAAAGTATTGCTAGTGATATTATTTTCCCAGAATAAAGTAATGCCAACACATTTCAGGTAATAGAGAAAAGGAAATGTCACATTATTTTTCACAATAATGACCAGACCTGTGTTGTTTGTGCACCAACAAATGGATTTAGACAAATAAATACGCAGTTAAAGAAGCATAAGGGACACGTTTGGATTTCTTCACAGAAAGCATTTTCTACTACACGCATTAAAATGGCCCTTTAATAGCTTGAGGAACATTTCCTTATATTAAAAGAGAGAGAGAGAGTGAGAGACACACCACATTGTTTAATTTACTTAGGAATAGTTGAAGGTGTGCAAACTTTCACAGGAATGTGAAATCAGCCTCATGTGCCACCAGATTTCTTAAAAACAAAAAGACAGAAATAAAGATGAAAGGTAACAGTGCATTTGAACTGAGTTCAAAAACAAGTAAAAACTTTAAAACCTAATAAAGATATCTTGATGATAATTTGGTAACATACCAAGAAAAAAAACTTACACCTTCAAGTATTATAACTTTGGGTATAATGCATACTTCTAGATGTAGCCCCTCGCTACACTAATGCACTTAACGCGGTGTTTTAATAGTGCTTGGAGCCTGTCAAAGTAGAAAGCTTTCTCAATACACCGGAGCCATGATCAGACTACCTGAGAACGCTGGAATTCCTTGGAAATGGCTTGAAGCAATGTCAGGACTGTAAGAGAGGTGAAAAGTTTCTGTAACGCGCAAGTGGTGCGGTGGACAGTACAAGTTTGTTCACTGTCTTTGAAAACCAGGCTATTTTTTTTTTACATTAAAGGATTTCCTGAAAGGCCAGCGCTTCAGAGATGAAGCAGGCATCCGATCATGGCTCTGGTATACTGAGAAAACTTTCTACCCTGATGGTATCTAAGCACAAGTGAAATGCTGGGATGAATGCATTAGTCTAGCAGGGGATTAGAGAGAAATAAAGCTAGTTTTTACTTTCAAAACTGTGTTCTACTACTCTGCACAATCAAAAGTCCTGGTTTGTCTTGAACGCCACCTTGTGTTTTTCACTTTCTTCATTGGAATCCCACCAGGAGTTACTTAAAGTAATGCAGGGTGCAAAATATGAGCCTACAGGACTGCTTCGTTTTATAACGTAACGCTGTATAAAAAACACAGCAGTACAATAAGTGCATGACGGCATAAAAACGTCTTTAAGTGGCCCATGGAGTATTGTAGTAGTAGTAGGCAGATGTGGTGGGTTGATGCAGCTGTAACATATGAGGCATGTTAGTCGGCAGCTGTCAGTGGTTAATAGAATAGTGAGCAAAAATTATTTACTCCCTGCTGTGGAATGATTACATGCTGTAGTGGAGAGGGAGGATGATGCTGATTTGAATTAAATATATCTAATAGATAAGTGGGGTCAGTCAAGTTAAAACGATTAGATTTAAGACCTATATTTATGTGCTCAGGAGGTTAAACATGTGGCTGGAATAACTCAATGCACACACCGGAGTAAATGTATGATTGAAATGAATGAAAAACTCTGTGGTTTTGTGGTTTATACATCGCAAGAGCTTTTCCATGTTCTCTAACTCTTAAGGAAAACGCACAAAACACGGCAGTGCTAAAAATGCCTAGGTTAGTGCTGATTAAAGAGGTCAGGGATAACATGTACAATCGTGAAAGAAATACGAACTATTGGTTTTTTTTTTGTTTTGTGCCTGTTGAAATTTTTGCGATATATTTAATATATCTGAATAGATTCCCTGAAACATAAATAAAGGAATCGTAAAAAAAAAAAAAAAAAAAAAAAAAAAAGCCCCAGACTGAAAAAACATCTACTGAAGACGAACACCGTAAATGTGTCGCCCAACAATTTAAGAGCGATGTGCCGCATGCAATACACTCCTGGGTTAATAAATGCGAGTTTTCTTTCTGCAAAAAAAAAAAAAAAAAAAAACCAACTCTCTCGTTCATTTGGCTGCTGCTTTTGTCCAAAGCTACATACAATCGCAACAGGATACATCTTTGCAGATAACGATTAAGGTCTAGCTCAAGGACCCAATCAGCGGCAGCGTGGAGATACAGGGATTTTACCTCAAAACCTTTTTTTTTTTTTTTTTTTTTGATCAGAAGCCCAAAGCCGCCTCCCTCCCTCCCCTCCCTGTAGGGATCGAAACGCAAAAACGTTTACTCTGCATTACAAGGTCTTCTAGTTTATCCTGAAAGAACCCTATTAAAAAGCTTTTGCTTCATGGTCCATCTGCTATGGAAATGATAGAGAGTCATAAGCCTGAACAATTTATACTGCAATTTCCACAAGCGTTCAGAAACAAATATATAAAACAAAACAAAAAACAAAACACTGATCTCGAGTTATTAGATCCGTAGGAAAAAAACAAACAAAAAACAAAAAAAAGGGTCCATAAGCACTCTGGAGTCTGTTTATGGGTGGTCTCCTTCAAGTCAAGTAAGTTCAGCCAGGAAACCTCTGTACCCTCAGTGGCACTTTATAGAAAAGAAAAACAAAAAAGAAAAAGAAAAAACAGCTCCTTGTTGTGTCCCGGCTCCTTACATTAGCCCCTGAGCTTGCTGAGATTTGCGGTCCTCCAAGCATCTACACACCCACATGGATACTACCTCCGTGTTCCCATCATCGTATTGCGTGATAAATGGATGATCCTGTAAAAAACAAGAAGAAACAGTGTAATCACCTAGAGCTCTTTCTTTCCTTTTTTTTTTTTTTTTTTTTTACTTTCAAATCCTACAGCTATACCGTAGAGCAGCAATTAATAAACACGAGAGCTGAGTTTGACCCTGATACTGGGTAACACTGTGACAAGGTGACTGGCAGGACTACTTTTCCTTTATTCTACCCCTAAACAGGAAAATGATAAACCACCATGACAGAACACTCATTGCTTAAACTCAGCTTATTAACAGAGCATATGCTAAAAAAGCATCGTGTATGATTTAGTGGCTGTGCTGCTGTTACTTAAAGGCTTCTGTCTCCGCTGTGACCCTGCCACCGGCTGCCCAGTTACTGGGATTCCTGATTGGAGCTTTAGGCTTTGGAGATAAATTAGCAGTGACACTCGGTGCTGTTTAAATGAATGTGTCTTTCCTTATTACTCTGATGTAGTGATTCTGGCAGAAGCACCTGTGTACCGCTTAAACTACACGAGCAAATCCTAATTAAATAAGAGACAGAATTAAGGAGGAATTTAAAATGAAAGGAGCGTCAAAGGGCATTTTAAAGGGTGTTGTTAAATGATTTGTATTTTACCCAGGAACACTTCTCCCCCACAGATGAGGCATTGGCTTTCCAACTGGAACTTATTTGTAATTTAACGTTAAGTACATTGGGCTGTTTTGATGTACTGTTCACTGCAAAATTCCCAGAAGTGTTCAAATAACACCCTACAGTTTTTATTTATTTCCAGTTGGACTCGTATAAAAGCGTTGGAGATTTTACTTAGTAGTAAAATACTTAGCTGATTATTTATTGGAATAATTATGTAAAGTAACTAACAAGGAAAAGATTCTGATTGTAATGATTTATGTATTTTAGTGACTGCAGGCTTACAATATACGAAAGTAAAAAAAAACAACAACAACTATTTTCTGATCATCTGCAATAAGAGTATATTAGAAAATACATACACTAAATAATTAATATGCATTCACATGAACAATTTAATCATTGTGCAACCCTGTTTATCCAATTATGAATTAGATCATGAATCTAATAAACTTCAACTAACGTTTTATAAGATTTATAACATGACTAATTATGTGCTGTGTATTATTATAAGTTAAATGATTACAAAAAAATTAACCATAAGTTCCGGTTAAAAAACAACAACAAAACAGATACACCAAAACTAAATCAAATATAAACTGACTTCTTATTTTTTTTTTGTTACAAAAGAAACTAGAAACTTGCCAGCAAACCTATAAATAAATATAAATAAAGACGCATACAGTATGATGCATAATTGAAATTGCGTCAAGTCGCTTATATTTTTTATACCTTACTGTCCATACCAACAATTAACATTTTTTTCCCCCTCCAATTTTCCTATGTTCTTATGTTATAAACCAAAGCCAACAGATTCCTCTACATCATGCCAGTCATTTGCAAACACCCAGCTTCTCCTTTTCTCACAGACACACACTCTTGGTCTCTGCGAGGACAGAGCGGGACCATCAATCGTGCTGTCCTGCTAATGGTGAGCTCTGTGTGTGCCACAGTGAGGTTAATCACTCTACGCTCTGGGTTGCGTTGAGGCCCGTCCTGAGGGCGAGCCGTAGCGAGCGCCCTTCTCATCAATCACCAGGCCCGGGCACAGCCTCGCCAGCCCACTCACCAGCTCCGGGCTCAGATATAGAGCAGTAATACGCAGCTGAACCCAGCACTACGCTGTGACCCTGCCAGGCCGGACGAGGGTCTGACCACGTAGGGCGGCCTGTTTTTGACCCGACTAAAGAATAAGAGCACATTTGGGAAGAGATGCAGTCAAGGACGGGGAAGGACCGTTTGAGGAGAAAGACATATATAAATACCACACACACCCACCCACACACACACACAAAATGGTCAATGATCATTCGCATGCTCTTACACACATTTGGACAATGACAAGCTGCAATAAATCAGAGCTCAGACGGTCAGTTGCTTGTTTGGCTGGACCGACACAGGCCGCATTCTCACACACACAAATCCACCCATCGCCACCTGTGTGTCCCTCTGTTCTGTGTGACTTAGAAGAAAAAATAAGTGTGTGTGTGTGTGTGTGTGTCTGAGAGCATGCCGAGAAGTGCACCTCCATTAATTAACCCACCTGCTGCTAACATTGCACCCATGCAGAGGAAGTTATTAAGAGAGGAAAGGCAGAATAAATACTGCGTTAGTTAGGTCATTATCAGCTTCTGCTTACCTCTCTACCATCAGGCGGAAAAAAAAACTCATTTAAAAGTGTGGCTACATTAATCACAGCCCCATATCAAAGTGTGATAATCACCTGAATTCTCCGTTAAAATAAAACTGCCAAACCCAGGGGAAATCTCACTCTACTCTTTAATTGTTTCGAGTCTGTGATAGGCCTTTTAATCTAAGATTAATTTATGCTTTTTTAAATAACTCTACATATGATTAATAAGCTTGAAAATTAAAAGGAGTCTAAAGCAATTATAACAAGTGGTTGGTCATCACCTCATTAGAATGTGTTAAAGAGCAGCGATGGTGGAGTGTAGTGCGTGCCTGTGTGCGCGAGCGTGCGTGTATGTGTCTCTCTCTCTGATATTGGCGTAGGGAAAAAGCACAAGACAGACAGACAGAGCGAGAAAGGTGAAGAGGTCACTGTTATAACTAGGTCTTGGCAGATTTGCATACTAATGACATGCTCCCTCTGGATACACAGAGACGCCTGTATGAGTGTGTCTGAGTATGTGTGTGTTGGCTAAGGCTTCATGATCTCTTAATTCTGCTCACGCCAAGGAAACCTATTCATCTAGATTACCAAAGAGCGGGACAGGTGTACGGAGAGTCGGAGCCAAGTGAGTCACATGACTCTCAGGCAAGACTCATGAAAACACACACACACACGTGCACACATACACGAACGCACATACACACACACATATCTATATATAATCATGTTTGTCCTTTAAACCTTGTCTAGCAACAATTCCATTTTAAACAAGTGACTGTGTTAAACAGATTTAAAATGATTGAGGATGACAGTTACGTACAGCATTACTATGATGCTGAAATGTTCTGATAACAAGGAGTTATATTCCTCATTTTCCTTATTTTAGTACTTCTTTTCTTATGGAAATATGTATTGTGCAGAAATCACATGTCTATACGGCTTTATCCTGTATACAGGGTTGCGGGGGACCTGGAGCCTATCCTAGGGGACTTGGGGCACGAGGCGGGGTACACCCAATCCATCGCAGGGGACTTACACATACACACACACTAATTCACACACTATTTTGGGAATGCCTATTAGCCTAATCCGCATGTTTTTGGACTGTTGGAAGAAACTGGAGCACCTGGAGGAAACTCAGTAAGCACAGGATCATCATGCAAACTCCTTGCGCACAGAGGTGGGAATCGAACCCAGACGAGAATCAAACCTGGACCCTGGAGATGCAAGGCGACAGCTAACCACTACAGCACCGTGCGTTCCATATGATATGACGATGAAAGTGAAACGAAACCTGTGCAAGTGGTAGATTTATAAAAGACCTGGTTTCTCTACAGTGTTATACAGATTATATACAGTTCAAACAGATTTTGGTTGAAATTAAACATTGGAAGCATGTGGAAAATTCCTTGCGCAAACCTTTTCATTAAATATTTGAAAGAGCCTAAAAGAGAACATCATGTTTTTGACATTCACCAAAGTCTTGAGGACATTGTTTTGTGGAAATGAGGTTCCCTGACTGACAGTGTGTGAGAAAGAGACAGAGAAAATAAAGAGAGAAAGGGGATGGGCTTCACCTCCAAAGCCACAGTGTTATCAAGCTAAAAGCTAGGATCACTCTCACGGGACTCCTCAGCGTGCTAATGTGTAAACAAATCATCAGAGCAATGTCAAAGGGCTTTCAAAGACTGCTCTCATCCTGTTCCCTACAGTACGGGCCACAGGCATTCAGCAAGATGACGCGTCTCTCTTTAAAGGGCTTGTCCCTTGGGCCTTAGCTCTTACCCATGTACATATTTATGAAAAACGTGAGAGCACGCACACCCTGTCCGTAATCAGGCTGCCTGAGGGAGGGGCGGGAGTCTATAGGTCTTTATAGGTCTCTAACAGATTTGGGGTGTAGGCTACAGCACTCGCTCTTTTGTCCTCGGCAGCATCGTGTGCTGCAGCTGGGGCCTGTGGTGCTGCACGCTCCTTTGGGACAAAAAGTGCTAAAAGGACAATGACAACTGGGTGACAATAAGGGAAGTCCGTAGGGAGGAGGGGGGACACGTCAATCACTATACAATCACTGCTGGAGTCGCACATCGCAGAAACGTGGTATACAAGCAGATTGGGCTGATGCGCATAATGCTAAACAGAAACATAAAAAATCAAAAAAATTTAATCATTCACTAGACATGTGCTGATAAATGTGCTCACTTGTGGAAATGTCATCACTACTCTGGGTCTTTGTGCTCCAGAACCAATAAAACTGAGTAAAAGAGCCTGAAGTTATGTGAGTTATGTGAGACTGCATAACATCCTGTCCTCCATTTCAGCATTCAGTGAAATGATCTATTCTGTGGAAAAGCCATGCTTTTCCTTCAAAGCAGGGATGTGAAAAATCTCTAGCACAACTGTTTACTGAAGGGAAGACAATATTAATGTAGAATGAAGCTAACAAGCAGTTCTGTGCTGACAAATGTCTGGATGATGGGAGTAGTCTATGGAGAATGGTACAGATACAGGAAAAAAAATCAATTAATCAATCAGGGATGTATTGTGAATCTTTTGTGTAGCAATTCATGCATCGCCACACTAACTCCAAAATATATATATATATTTTTTTTTTAATTATTACACTTTGGCAAGCAAATGTGGTACAAGAAAATTATTTGCCAAGTTAGTTTAGAGTTGTAACAAAATCTAAAAACATATACAGAATATACTATTGTAAATATTGTATTTTATAATATAAAATCATGACATTTACAAAATCAATATAAAAATCTAATCGGCACCTAGATCCTAGATAATTGTCAGATTGGTTTAAACTGACAGGACTCAGAAAGCCATTCTTTACGAAACTAATAACTCTACAAACTAGTGAACACATTAAACCTTGATGCAGGTAAAGAACAATGCATCAGGGTCCTCCACTTTTATCAGAGATGAACATGAATCTGAACACGAGTCTGGTTTTGAAAAACAATGCAGGTCTTTTTAAGATTATTGAAGCTAAAATCTCATTTTCAATCTTAATGAGTTACATGAAATGAGTCATGTGGAAAGCACTCCAGGACTGATTCGACCTGTTGAGGTTTACTTTACTTTTTAAATTGCTATTAACATGACGATGAACTGATATAAATTTCATGCCTAAACTAACAAGAACCTAGTACAGTAAACAGGACTTAGAAACAAATCCACAACCCTAGAGCTGTGGGCATCAATGCTACCTGCCTTTCCACCATGCTTTCCTTGGCAACTCAGAGATTACTTATGGTTTTGATGGGAAATCACTCAATATTCACAAATCTTTTTAATGTTTGATGTTCACTGCAATGAGTGGAGACTTGTGTACATTCTGACAACAAACTCATGACCATATACTGACAGAGTTTATCACTTACAGGAATGTACATACGCTGCATTTGCACTTGGGTTTTCAGTGGACGAGGTTACTGTCCATGGTTCTGAAAGGAGAATGTTCACAGCCTTTTAATACATCAAGTGCCAATGGCTGCAACCTTGTGTGCTAAAGCGTTATCAGAGATTTCCATCAAGCACACACAAAAAGAGCAACAAAGGACACAAATTCCATTTAAGAAGGCCCTGTGTAAATCAGAACACCAGACCAAAAGTGGCTCAGCATAAGTGTGTGAGAAAGTTAACAAAAATGTCAAATAACATAAAAGAGAAAAAGAAGCGTAGACATGAGAAACACTCTTATTTCACTCAAGCACTGGGAAATAAATATAACACCTTGAAGAAACCAAATGCTGTTTGGATGATACAAAAGAGGCTAGAAGCAAGTGTAAAGGCAAATAGTAACTCCACACAAGCTATTAAAGAATATTTATAAACTGACTGAAAGAACGCACTGGATTGCAGGTGTGTGAAACTGCTCCCAGAAACACTCTCACAACTTGTGAATATGATTGTACCTTAAGAAAAGAAAATCTTCATCAAATTGTTCCTGAGACCTAGCCCTGACCAACCTAAACAACCCCAGATGATACACTGCCCTCGGAGGCTTGTACAGTAAGCACTTTACATGATGGGTGCATTGCTTCATGTGCTTCCCTTCTTACCCTGATGCACCCATCGCTCTGGAATAGGGTCAATCTGGACTCATCAGACCACATAACTTTTTTCCATTGCTTTAAAGTCCAATCTTTTTGCTTCTGAACAAACTCAAGCGTTTTCCTGATGATTCTTACTAACAAGTGGTACACTTTCACTATTAAACATAACTATGTTTTTTTACTTTTGATGTTTTTACCTTGAAACGTCAAGTGTTTAAATGATGCCTGTTCATGATTTTTGCCATAAAGTTGACAATTCAGCACCATTGTTACAGGTTTTGATAATGTCTTAAAGGATTCTTAAAAAAATATCCCGCACTTTATAAATAAAAGAATTAATTTTATTTTTACACTATGAATACCCCATCATACTGTACATAAGTTTACTATTTTTATTTTGAAAAACCCTAAACGCTAAATATTTATTATTCAGTCTTAAGTTTGAGCATAGCCTAGAGCAAATGCACAGTGTCAATACGTTCATGCTTACGAATAACCAAAAAGTTTAAACTGTTGCATCCAGTTAGTTACATCTCTCATACTGGTTACATACTCATCTTGGTGTCTACCCTATTCAATTTGAGCAATAGGAAAAATAAAATTAATGTCATTAATGTAATGCTGTTATGACCGAGACTGATGCTTAGAGGGTTTTTTTTCCTGACCTTACACAATTTTTGTTGGCACAGACTATGGAAACTAAATATTTTTTCTTTCATCATTTAGCAAAAAAAGGAAAGAAAATGATTTAAAACAAATCTTTCCTATTTTGACATTCCTCTAAAACAAGCACGTCTGCTAATTTCTGTTAAATTAGTTTTTTAACATTTTGGTGGCTTTTAAGCTTTTAAGCAATTTCTTTCTAAAAAAAAAAAGGCAGTTACAGTATCTGTCACTGGAGAAAGAAATTCTTAAGCTAAAATTAGTGTATAGAAATTATAGTATGATGATAGTGATGAATAGTAGAAACTTTAAATGCTCTGAATCTTTACACGGTCTTAAAGTTAACAGACGCAACCCAGTATTACAGCAACCACTACTCAATCAATTCCAATCAACCCACAAAGTCAAAATGCACTCTTTTAACCTTGAAAACACGTTATACGGTATAGTCTTGATTTAAAAACATAATTTAAAAGGCTGCTACTTAATCAATGACTCAATCATTTTTAATAAAAATACTTTTGATGTTGCAGTTTTCTACAAGCCTGCTGCCCTGAAGACATTATAGAACTAAATCCTAAAAGGACACACACTCACCATAAGGTTATTGGGCGCTGGACGTTCTTTTGGCTGTTTTTTCATGCTGTGAAGAGAAACAGGGTACGCAGATAAGCATGCAGATAAAATAAACCCACAGGAGGGTCCGCGGAGACCATTTATGAAAGAACCTAGTTCTCATTGGAATACACTTAACACAAGGATGGTAAAATAATCAAACATTTAAGGAAAATCTTTTCCTTTTTCCTTTTTAATCTTACAACTAAGATATTTAGAAAGGTCACTATAAACAAACGTTTTTTAATACTGGATAGCATACTTGCTAATAACAATAGGTAAAGTAAGTTAATAAAAGGCTCTCCTTGGCACAGATCTTCCCATAGCTGGGGTAAATCACTCAACCTGACCCATATAGAAGATAACAGGGATTGCAGGGGCATACAGGTGTAAAGAGGTTGTTTGCACAGTGATGAATGAAGCATCCTCAAGAACAGGCTAATAATAGCAGGGGGTATTGGAATAGCAGTGCCAAGCAGGGGTAGTAGGGCTAAACCAGTTGACCTGTATGTGTAAATAAGGTGTGTGGCAAGTAAACAACAGCTGCTAAACAAGTCCCAACACATCTGGTTATTGCCAAAGGGCTCACATGTCCCAAACAGGAAAAGAGGATGAGAGACAGGAGGCAGGAGAGATTGTGGGTGCTTGGGGCTTAACCTGGGAAAAGTGTGTGTGAGTGTATGTGCGCGCATGCGTGTATCTGTCTGTGGGTAAATTTTTCATAAATATAAAAGTTCTTGCTTTTAGTTATGCTTAAGAGAGCAAAGTGTGGATTAAGGGGACAAATACTGCCAGGTTATATCAATGCCCTCGACATGACAAGAGCAGCGGTTTAAAAAGATGTAGCTGGCTGGCCTTAAGGGTTAAACTTCACCCGCTTGAGCTGGTAATTGTCATACAGTATGTTAGGGAGCTTGCTGGTGGGCAGGAACCAGTCAAGACTAAATTAGAGAGAAAGTCAGGGAAAGATCCAGACAAAAACGCACGCAGTTACTGCAGATTTGTCAGCATGATACAAATATCTTATTCTACTACATCCCAAAGATGCTCAATTGGTACTAAAGAGCTCAAGGTGTGCCACATTCTCTGCAAACTCTGGAGATGGTTAAATGTGAAAATCCCAGTAGCGGGAATACTCAGACGAGGCCTTCTCACACCAACAACCATGAAACACTCGAAATCACCATTCTGATGCTCTAACTGAACTTCAACATCGTCTTGACCATGTCTACATGCCTAAATGCATGGATGTAATTAAATGCTGACTTACCTCTGTGTTATAAAGTGCACAAATTTTTCACTGAACTGACCAACTGGAAGCACAGGAGGATCCTGCAACACAGAATACAGAGAACTGCGGTATCAAGAAACAGCAAAAGGTGTAAAGTATGAAAATGTACAATACTTGGTGGTTGTGGATTATAACTCCATTGACCCTTTTAATGATTTTTTGGTCACATGCATAACAGGAATAAAGGACAAGCGGATATAAATAATAATAATAAAACAAAAAGAGCAGATAAAAATCGTGAATCAAGCAGATGGAGGCAAACTTAATCTTTTTCTCCTTAAAAAAATCCACACGGTCAATAATATGCATGTTTCCTGGACGGAGACGTTTCGCCTTTGGTGAAAAGAGGCAAAATGTATTGATTTATCTGCAGCACCTGAACCCCACTTTTGTCGGGTGAAATACAATGCAGGCCGAAATGTAGACATGATTACAACCTGAACAAACAGTCAGACCCTGAAACGTACGGAAGAGGAACATAAACAGAGTAACAGCTGAGAGAGACAGTGAAAGGGAGAGAAAGAGGGAGGGAATTAATGGAAAGCTCAAATGAAGCAGTAGAGGGAGATTCCAAACTAACAAGAGACAGGTACATTTTTCTTAATTTAAGTCCTCTCCTTTGCATACACAAGTCCTAACTTCCTAATCTGTGATTGCAAATTGAGAGTTTCAATTTTAGACTACTTACAAAGGTCTAACTTCTTCCTTCGGTATACTGTAATATTGATTGGTTTGCTAAATTGCTGAAAGTCCAGTCAAGCTAAAATCATTGTAATTTAAACAATTACAGAACATCCTAGCTTTAATTTTTTAAAAATTGCGGCTATTCTCCACCATTATTCTCTATACTGCTTATCCTGTCCAGGGTAGCAGGAGGCCTACAGCCTATCCCAGGAAACTTTGGGCACGGGCAGGAAACACCCTGAACAGGGTGGCATTCAATCACCGGGCGCGCACACGTATTATATATATATATATATATATATATATATATATATATATATATATATATATATATATATATACACATATATACTCAGCAAAAAAAGAAACGTCCCTTTTTCAGGACTGTGTATTTCAACAATAATCCAAATAACTTTACAAATTTTCATTGTAAAGGGTTTAAACAATGTTTTCCATGCATGTTCAATTAACCATAATCAATTATTTAACATGCACCTGTGGAATGGTCGTTAAGACCTTAACAGCTTACAGAAAGTAGGCATTTAAGGTCACAGTTCTAAAAACGCAGGACACTAAAGAGACTTGTCTACCGACTGTGAAAAACACCCAAAGAAAGATGCCCAGGGTCCCTGCTCATCTGCGTGAACGTGCATTAGGCATGCTGCAGGGAGGCATGAAGACTGCTGATGTGGCTAGGGCAAAAAATCACCATGTCCGCACCGTGAGACGCCTAAAACGGCGCTACAGGGAGACAGAAAGGACAGCTGATCATCCTCGCAGTGCAAGACCACGTATAACAACACCTGGACAGGATCGGTACATCCGAATATCACACCTGCGTGACAGGTACAGGATGGCCACAACAACTGCCCGAGTCAAACCAGGAACACACAATCCCTCCATCAGTGCTCAGACTGTCCGCAATAGGCAGTCCATGAGGAGGAGATGCACTGCAGTACTTCAAGCAGCTGGTGGCCACACCAGATACTGACTGGTACTTTTGATTTTGAGCCTCCCTTCATTCAGGGACACATTGTGAAACATTTTTAGTTTATGTTTTATGGTGTTGACTCTTTTAGTGTTCATACAAATATTTACACATTACGTTTACTGAAAGTAAAAACAGTTGAAAGTCAGAGGACGTTTCTTTTTTGCCATATATATATATATATATATATATATATATATATATATGGTAAGAAAGCCACTGTTTTTAAGCCTTAAACTGTAAGTGACATCCACTGAGCAAGTTGGTTCCTGTTATACATCAATTAGCCATCACTCTCAGCTTGCTCATGAGGGGTCATCTAATAATTTTGATTCATAGACATAGATTCATAGATTTTTCAAATTTCTAACAAATTTCCATAATTTTCTTTTAATTGAAAAAAATAATTAACTAGCAAATTGTTGTGATACATGTTAAATAAAATACTTCGGGACATGCTGATCTATGAAAATAATCAAGGTTTATCCATCAATAATCAATAAATCTATCTCGGCTTAAATATATTAGGCTGCACCACATGACCCAATCATTCATTATTTTTCTATAACAGCGAACCATGTAGCACACTACTTTTATTAGTGTCTGAGAATACTGCTTAATTACATAATATGTTGATATGCTTGCAAGGTACAGGACTGTAAAAAAGTATTTCCTGAATTATTATAATTCTTTTGCATATTTGTCACACTTATTGTAAATGATTGAGATCACCAAACTAATTTTAATATTGCACAAATGATAACCAGTGTAAATATACAATGCAGTTTTTAAATCATGATTTCATTTATTAAGGGGATTTTTAAATAATGATTTCTGGTTTTGTCGATTAATTAAAACCTAATCAACTGCTAATAACATAACTTACTAGTGCTTATTACAATAAATTAAGATGTACTTAGCAATAAGTTTTGACACCCTGACAAGCTGCATGCTCTTATAGCATGTTTATTCAAACACAGTAAATTGAATAGAAGTAAGGCATTAGGATTATTTTTAACCAAAGATTTCCATATGTATAAAAGTGAGTTATATATATTTACATATATACATACATACATCAAGTACATGACTAAAAAGCAATCTCATTTACAGCCACATGGATTTACTCAGGTGAGGAGTGCGGAAATTCAGGTTTGATTTATTTAGAAAAAACAAACAAACAAACAAACAAACAAAAAGTCTTAAAATTATAGAAAGAACGGAATCATCATCATCATGTCAATATTGAGCGTAATAATCACAATTATAATTGTATCTATTATCCTCCAGCCGAACCAACTGCAATCTCATTACGCAGAAAGACGCACGAAATAAAAACAGAAGTCATCCACTCAAATCACAGAGAAGTGGACGGATCCTATTGGCCACTAAAGCAAAGCCCTCTGGGCTTTTCTCCTCGTGTAATTTTACCTGCTCTCTTTATGCCCCGTGCTCCAGGTAGGTTGCAGGAGTATGATGTATGCGCCTATTTAAATTAACAAAGCAACGAGAGCCGAGGATGTGTCGCTGCCTGAGTGAGCTGCAGCCTTGTGAAGCAGCCATACATCATTACACAGCCTGGGCCTACAGCCTGAAGGCTTACACACACCCTCTCACACACACCTGCCAGGGAATATGCACTGATATAGCAGAAAACACACATCTGCACTTCATGAGACCGCTTTGATGTGGCTGTAGTAAGATAAAGAAGATGATGATGATGAAAGCGCTGCTGTATTATGCGGCTCATTGCCATTATCCGGCACCACAAACGGCCGGAGACCCGGAGCCTCGCTTTCTCCACAATACCAGCGGTAAATATACATGTAATTGCCTGGCAGCAATTATCAGGCAAAATTAGATCAGTAATTACAGCGGTGAATTTAAGCAGGAGTCTTATTAGGGACATCAGCTCCTTCTCAACACACGGGCAGAGCGCATCAATAAAAGACAAGCTGCCCTGCAGATGGTCAAACGAGCCGACGGGCACCAAGCGCAGGCTGTACAAGCGCAATGAACAGAGATGAAGAACGGAGAGCAGGACAGAGACAGACAAACTGATGGAGAGAGAGAGAAAGAGAGAGAGAGAGAGAGAGAGAGAGAGAGAGAGAGAGAGAGAGAGAGAGAAAGGAAGCTCTTGTGTGTATTACCTCATTTAGCTGTTTATTCACCCCTCACCTGAGCCCCATGGGACCTTGCAACCGATTATTAATGCCTCTCCATGGCAACCCCACACACACAAATTTATGATGCACTACATACATAGTCCAGGTACTCGCACAATGCTCGGATTTCGCACAAATCTGATGATTGATGCTAACTGTCTGCTCAAAAAAATTCAAGGTTAAAATAATTGTAAAAAATAAATCCTTGAATATTTTGCTTTATGTTTATACTTTGTTTCTTTTCTCTTATTTAGTTTACTCTCTCTTTGTCTGCCCTCTATACATAGTGGCCCAAAAGCCTGAATTTACAGGCATTTTTTTCTTATACTAAACGTTCATTTTATTTCTAACTCAAGATAGTTTAAAAACCTAACAGACCATAACAAGAGAAATAATATCACTAAACATTTTGCTTTGGGGGTTGTCTTACATTAGTAATCTATCAGAATTGGCCCGGAACAATCATTGCCCGAAATCTCTTATACAGTAGATCATACACACATATCAACTATTAATTAAGAAATGTGCAATGTTCTTGTGTTCAAGTGTATACAGAAGTGCTATAATTTCAGAGGCCATCAATTAAAGCATTTGCTCTATAACCGGTCTCTATATCTGCCATTTTCTCTTTTGAGACTTTATCGTGGCTGGGTGCAACCAGATTCTATAGCTGCAATGCACTCTGGAACCATAAGTTTCTGCCAGGTTCAATAAGACATAACTATAAAATAGTGAGTGACACAAGAAGCTTTCGCTCTCATGCAAACTCAAAATGTCAATGTTTGAGGAAGATGTTTTTTTCTCTCTCTCTTTTCTCCTGATTAAACATCATGGTAATCATGCCATCAAACAGGAATAAGAATCACCAGGGACGACCTGACACTGTATGCTGTGCTACTTGCCAATGCGCGAACAGTTTAAAGCACACATGTAAGTCTTAGATGCAAGCCAAAAAATAATAATAAACTGCTGTAGAGCAAGGATGTCTTCAAAAAAAGTTTATAGATTAAAAAAAGAAGAAGCAGTAAACAGTAATTAATGAAACAAAGTCTATAATTGGTGTGATGACTATTTGTTTAAAATCTAGTCTCAGGTGCAATTTGTGCAGTTTTATAAGGAAATTAGATTGTGTAAAGCTGCTTTGCGACAATGACAATGAAATACAAATGAAAAAAAAAATCGAATTGAATTGATACAAGCTGCTTAGTTTTACTGAACATCCTGCAGAACCAATCACAGACTGTTCCACCTGCCTTTTCTTTACATTTTTTTTTGTTAGTTTTTTTGTCTGAAATGTGGTTTTACATATGATATTATCTTTTTTGGCCTACAGATATTTCCATGTAAGTCATTCAAAAATGAATAAAAATAAATAAATAAATAATTTTACAATCAGTGCGGCGATACATCAATTGCCATACAAAACAATCATGACTCGTAACTGAATCGATGTTTATTCCCTCCTCTATTAACATCCTGCTGTGACATCAGAACGATAAACTACTGCCATGAACTTATTTCACCCAAAAAATAAGCAACAGAATAGCTAAATTCATCTGAAATACTTTATAAAAATGCATTTAGCACAATTTAGGGTACAGCATTCCTTTAAGACTGTAGGCTGTAGTGTTAAACACATATAACATACTGTAGGTGTTTATTATAAATGGTAACTGACACCTTGTATTCTTTTTTCAGTAGAGAGAGTGTTGAAATTCTGGGCTGAGGTAATTGTACACATAGAGTGGACAGAGGTTAGGTTGAAAGGCTGGAGTATTCCTTTAAGCCAGTCAGGTGCTCTCTCTTTCTCTGGACTGGATTAAACTTATAAAGTAGGTCCCATAAAGTCCCTGGCAACCCTGTGTGTCTCATTCAGACACCCTCACTCACACTGGGAGAAATGGGTAATTTAGTAGCTGCTTTGTGTGTGTATGTGTGTGCGCGTGTGTGTGTGTGTGTGTGTGTGTGTGTGTGTGCGCGCGCGCAAGTGTGTGTGTGTGTGTGTGTTAACGTCTTGGTCAGCTGAAAGTAGGTGTAGCAGCAGAGGCGGTGTTCCCTGGCCTCAGGGCGCTGAAGGGAAGGGCATGGCAGAAAATAGTTTGAGTGATGCCTCTGCCGTTTGAGTAATGAACAGTTCAGCTGGGTCAACCCATTACACCAAGCGCCGTTTAATTATTAATTACGCTCAATCTATAAGAGAAAGGACAAGTTCAGTATGTTTAATGTGTGTTTATGCTCCTTTTACTCTCCCCTCCCTCCTACCATTCCGCTATTAGCACGTGTCAGCGAGCTGCTCATGCAGAAAGGAGAGGTCTCTCTCGTTCTCTCTCTCACCTGCGACACACTTATTTGCAATTAACAAAATAACTAATTATTAATCACTCAAACAGATGAGGAAAGCACATTTAAATGTTTTCAGTATTGATATTACACTCACCTTCTGCTAGAGCTTGAAAGGAAAATCTGATGACTGCTCAATGTATGGCTTTGACAAGACCACTAAGACTATTTATATTAATTAAAAAATATAAAATAGCCACGTTAACAATACGCACTCTGATACAAATGCCCGAAGAGCACCCTTCGTTATATCTTTTCCGTTATAGTCATCATTTAAATATACTGCTTACATTTAAATTTCTGTTGAAACACTAATTACTTTTCAGAGTGATGAACAATATAATTATAAATGATGTCCCATTGATTTGTGCACCTCTCTAGATTTTTTAGCTGCCCCAATTAGCTCCATAGTTATTATACTAGTGGTCAAAAATGGGAACTGCAACAAGAACTAATGAAGTTCCTGTTCCTTTTGAGGGGGGGGGGAATCCACTTCTGTTTTTCAGACTTTAAGTTGATCAGTGATTTTTATGCTGCAAGCTATCTATGATATAAACAGCATCCTATCTGTGATATAAATGTGTACATTACAGTATCCTTGAGAATTAATCCCCTTTTTCCATCTCCTTTATTTTTATATTTTTTAAATAGTTTCATGCCTTTTGTGTATATTTGTAATATGATGTTATTTTTTTGAAACCCTGTAACCCTGGTTAATGATATTAGTTCTTCTCTGCGAGTCTCTCTGTGGACAGAAGAGACACCTGCTGTATCAGAACAGCTGAACAAAGGTTTATCTAAAACCACTGCTGCTGCTAGACTGCATGCTGGATGACTGTATACTACTTATTTTCACCTGTTCTCGACTCTCCAAATAAATTTAATTGCTTAAAGAAACATGTGAATGCTGAGGATGATTCAACTTAGAAACGTGAAGGTGGATTCGGACTGCATTTGATTAAGACAGTTTTCTGTATCAGTTTTCAGTTAAGGTCATTTTATAGACCAAAGAACGAAAAAAAAAAAAAAAACAGTAGGAGTCTGAGAATAATAATTTGTAAAAGGTGTCATTAAACAAGGGAAAACCAGGTCATAGTTTTCATTATCCAGATCAGCTTCTGTAGCACAATCTTTACCATCACTTATTCAAATACATACTTTTATGTTTATCCAAGGGAATTGGATCAGAGCCTGGCTACAGGGTTAGGTCACATTCGACCGGAAAGAGAGACAGAGAATGAGAGGTTTATTATTCACGTTCTCTTGGTAATGCATAAAGACAACTTAAAACGCACGTTTCTCATCTGCTCGGAGTCTGAGTCACTCAAGCTAGTCTTAAAACTGATTTCTTACCCCTGAACCTACAAGCAAATACCATAATTCGTTATATTGTGTTGGGAATTTAATTATTATACCAACCCTAGTTTATAATTTATTACAGTCCCCTGTACCTCACAGTTAAACAGTAAATACAGGTCATTAGAACATTGTGTCCTTCTCACTCCATTCTACTTTAAATCCCTTTTTATTCGTATCAGTTTAATGTATTCTGTTACAACTATGTGTTTATTATCTGCTTGTAAATATTTCAGAAATATAGAGCAGGGTGTGTGTCCAGTTTAGAGTTTATACAGTACATGCACCCCATCCCTCACCTCTGCTAAGCACAGAGAGGAGTGGGTGAGGAAGTGTGTCAAGGTCTTGGGTGGGTATATTTTAGTGACTAACGCAGGTCAAGGTTAATGCAACACCACCCAGCCTCTGTGCTCTGTAGCCCGGTCATGCTACATTACCCCAGCAAAGTGAGCATGTGTGTGTGAGAAAAAAAAAAAAAAAAAAAGAGAGACATACAGACAGACAGAGACATGGCTTAAAATAGTAGAAGCAAAAGAGACAGAGAAAATAGGTTAAAATCTGGCAAAACACAGTCCAAAGTCTAAACCAGCCCCATCACTTTCCTAAGTACAGCTTAAAGGCTAACTGAAGGTCAGGCATCCCATCTCAGTGTACTAAGCTCCTCCAGCCTCTGGCTTTAGCTAAAGCACCTTGCTTCATTAGGAAACAAAACAGCAGCTTTCTGCCCCATTAGCCACGGCTTTAGGAGTTCGGGCACATCAGACACGGACTCACCTCATCAACGATGCACTGCAATAACTGGAGAGGCTGTGGAGGAGGAGGAGGAGACGAGGAGATTAGAGCACACGCAATCTCTTTACAGTGAGCAGGAAATGAAATCAGTAATGCAGCAAAACAGGTAGCGATTCAGATTAATCAAATGCACTCAGACACAGAAAAAGTCATTGGATCCAGAGCGCTCTATTATTTCTAATGGCCTCTCGTCAGAATGCGGTGCGTTAAGTGCCGGCGTATTGTTTTATTGTATTAACTTTAGAGGCAAGCGACCAAGCAAAGCGGCTATCAAAAGAAGTAAAGAAGGGCTTGCTTTCATTTTTGAAAAGAAAAAAGAAAAAAAAAAAAGAGGGGAAAAAAAACCCCACATCGAATACTTACCATTAAGGAACCTTGGTTTTTCTGAATCTGCAGAAAGAAAAACAAAGGGAGAGAAGATTAGGAATAAAAGCTAGAGACGGCATGAAAGGAGACAAGGCGATGTGTAATTAGCATGTTATAATCACAATCGTCGCAGTAGGACCCGTTTATGATCACTAGGGGAAAAGCGAGGAAAAGCCCGGTGGCCACGAACGGGCACATCGTGTTAACGGCATTTGCATAATGAAAATACACAAAGTGCTAATAGCCTGATCTTCATTTTAACGCGGCCCGGCTACACAGCACGACTCGATTCTTTTGCTGCCTCCAGGTTGAACAGAGACTCTGGGTCGGAAAAGCTGATGCATGACGTGCATCTTAAACAGCAGAGGTGTCTTGGGCAGAACTGTCAAAAACGTCTCAGCTGTCAGATGAGACGAGACAGACATCTTGAAAAACATTTGCATTGTCTATTCTCGTTATAATTGATTGCTGATTATAGCCATTATGAAAATGCAGGATCCAACAATATAACACCAGTTAAACAATAAAATCATGCACACTACAGTTTAGCTGATTACTAAATCAAATTAAAGTTGTTACAGGGAATTCGAGTTCTCTCTCTAACCGTGTAATCTGCTCACAGTACAGAGGACGAGGCAGTGAGATGATGGGCTTTTGTCTGATCAGGGTGATTGAACACCAGCTGCCTGCGTCTTCCTCACACATTCAGCAGTTGAGCTGAAACAGCACTTTTCACTGTCGCAAGAGGCTGCTGCTCTCCTGATCCGCACAGGTCTCAGCGTCCTGCAATCATTACTCTTCTGAAATTAAACAGCTCCTGGTGCGGAGTTCTGCAGGTGTTCACGCTTTCGGTTACACATTGCTACGCACTTTTTAAATACTTTAGAGTCAGCATACAGGCACCACCAATAACTTAATGCCATCAATCCAAAGCTGAAATCTGGAAGAATTAAACCCAAATAATAATTAATGATACAGCTTTTTAAAGTTCCCAGGTATTATTTCTGAGTACGCTTGACTCCAGAGTCATTTTGATCGGTCAAAACAGGATCATTCCGGTCTCGGGATCTCAGGCACAGTACAGCGTCCTCGGGTACAAATCAAATCAGACATGGAAGCCAATCATGGAAGTAGATCGCTGTTTAAATGCGACAACATCAATGCCGCCAGTCTTCTCTGAAATCACTAGCGCACACCAATCTGGTCCCTTGATAAAATAGTAGGGCACGAGAGTGTTGCTCTTGAAATTTTTTTGGAATATTAATATTATTAGGCATAGGTCGAAGGTTAACAGCCTTTTACTTTTCTTCTCGTGTTTAATAGTGGCCAGGAGCTCAGATTAGTTTTATAAACATAAACTATTTGTGTTATATTCATTATTTAAACAGTACTATTTTGGTTATTTTAGAGTTGCACATTCTTCTGATAATTGATTCTTAATCGATAATTAGCCATTGATTATCATGTTAACAAAACACACTTCAGACCAACTGTTTAAGTTTTAACAGTTCTAGTATGGAATAAGATCACTGTCAAAAATATTTGTGCGTGAAAAAAAAGATGTGTGTGTAATTCTGTCTTTTGTCTGAGTTGGATTTCAAAATCTACGGCCACGACAGCTTACAGATACGAGATTTTGTGTTTGTTACAATACAACTCTGAAATATACAAAACTCGTTTTTACAACTCCTCTGTTTCACAGATGAATTGCGAAATTACGCACACGAATGCTGTGTGTTAAACCACTGTCAAAAATACGTCATCAAGGCCACATGTACAGGCATGCACCGAATCGATTCCTCTTCCCTCGGATAGTAACGCCTGTGCATGTGGCCTTGATGACGTATTTTTGACAGTGGTTTAACTTTACGCACAGCATTCGTGTGCGTAATTTCGCAATTCGTTGTGCAAGAGTTGTATTGTAACAAACACACAAAATCTCGTATCTGTAAGCTGTCGTGGCCGTAGATTTTGGAATCTAAATCTGTCAGACAAAAGACAGAATTACACACAAATCTTTGTTTCACGCACAAATATTTTTGACAGTGATCTTATTCCATATTCTAGCGTCACAATCCTAATTAAATAATTATGGGACAAATTCTTGATGCTCAAATAGTTTATACAAACAGAATAATCAAACAAACAAATATATAGAAGGGTATAAAAAATTCTGTCTGCTTCTCTCTCTCCTTGTTTAAAAAGGAGGCTGCTAAAAATACAATGTCTTGTGCTTCGCCGTCTTGTGATAAAGTAAAGGATATTGCGCTATGCAGCGCTATATCAGGCATTATAAACATTATCGGTTTATAAAACTTATTATTCTGTAAAGTAACAGCAATTAATCGGTTAATTATCAACCCTTAACATCCCAAGCTATTTATTGGACAATTAAAAAATTAAAATAAAATGACAGAATTTATTTGTTACTTATATTTACATAGATGCTCGTGTTTTTGACCTAGTTAGTTATAGATTAAAATCACAACAAATGAACATAGCAGATGCGTTTGTGTAACATTTTGCCACACTTTGTATTTACACTCCACATACACTGTATTTATGCAGGTGGCAGTATGGAACTACTTGTTAGTGAGCCACTATTAGACACAAGAGAAAGAGAACAAGGCCGTCACTTTCATGTTATGCATAATATTATTTATATTTCAGAAAAAAATCTCAGGCGCAGTGATCGCGCATACCTTCCTATTTCATCTGCTAGGCTGTGTGGGTCAGGGGATGAGATTGGTGCGTGCTACACCTACAGAGATTTTGAGGAAGACAGCAAACTAAACAGCGATCCACTTCCATGATTGGCTTTCAGTCCGATTTGATCCGTGCCCGAGGACACTGTACTGTGCCTGTGTCCGCTTGAAGGTGGTATCACGCACAGATCCTGAGCCTGAAACGATTGTGTTGACTGATCGAAATGACTTTGGGACAAAGTGTACTCTGAAATGATACCGGGGACCTCATGTGAAAATGCTTTTAGCGTCCCTGGGCCTCTGCATTGGTAATAAGCCATTTTACTGTAACTGTTAAAAAGATTATTCAGTTTGACTGATGTAAAAACATTCATCTTCTTCATTAAGCATTTTATGCTGATCAGGATGCAGGGACCTAAGCACAGACATTCAGATTTCAGCGCAGCCAGTTAACATGAACCCAGAAAACACAGAACCCAGGAAAAAAAAAATTCAGACACGTAAAGCATTTCTACGAAAATTCCTAGAAAAATGATTTTTTGATGTAGAGATTACACTGGGAGCTTCAGTGAGATGTGGTGCACTGCAATATCCAGATTATGTACTATAACCCTGGGGGGAAACGGGGGAGAAAAAAATTTCAGCGGTCGCACCGCGCTCTACGAAGTGGAAAGTACAGAGTCATCAGAGGGCACTAGCAATTTTATGAATAGCCAATATCACAAAGTAATTTGTCATTTCCATAAAACAAAGAATATTCTAAAGTTGATTTGATGCCATCACAAAAGTCAGGTACCAGGTATGGTACCAGATATGTGGATCAATCCAGAATGTAATGCATAGTGCACAATTTGAAACAAATCATTGTGGCCTTGTTTACAAGTTTTCAAGAGCAGACAAGTGACAAACAAAAGGAAGAAGAGATCTCTCCTATTTTAGACCTCAAACTTTTGCAAAAAATAACATTTTCATTATGTGAAATAAAAGCTGATGTCTGTAGGTAAGAACTGTCAGAATGAAATTATTTCATGTCCGTGACAGAACAATAACATGCCAAACAAATGTTCAACATGATCTTAACCACTTAAACAAAGCCAGTTAAACATTTTCTATTAATTCAAGCTGCAAATCAAAGCTTGAGCAAAAAGCAATTTCATACAGTATGTTAAAATGAATATGAAAAAAGAAAGGGGGGAAAAAAAAAAAACCCCGATCCAAAACAGAAACAGCCGGAGAACACAAAAGGCAACAACAAATCAATCAGGGGAAAAAGCGCCGGCGGCTGTATACACATGCCAGCGAGTCTGCAGTCTTCAAAGATTCTCCGAGCGAGCCATCGAGAGACGCCATTAACTCCTGACAAAGAATGCAAATTAATCTCAACATGGGGTGAGACGGAATTAAAGAGTCTTTTATAATCAATGACAAGACAGGATAACGTGCACACATTTGGAAGGATACAGACGTAACACGCGCGATGCAAACGGTTCGCACCAAGTTCGAGTTTTGAGTTTGCAGGCTGAACTCTCGTGTCCTTTTGGACCTTCAAGAATCCCAGCAGGCAAACGAGCATCACATGGGTGACTGTTTGCATACATGAATGTGTGTGTGAAAGAAAGAGGGAGAAAGAAAGTGAGAACACACAGATGCATGGCTTGCTGTAAATGACAGGCCAAGCCTGAGGTAGTACGTGTGTGTGTGTGTGCGCGTGCGTGTGTGTGTGTGTGCACCCACACTGGGCTCTGTGTGCGCCTGTGATGCCTGTAGGTGAAGAGTCTGCAGCACCATATGGAGCTGCGAAAATTAACATCAAGAGCAAAAACGCAGTGGCAGCAGGAGGTCCTGTCTTTCCTTTCACTCTCTCTCGCTTTCCATTCTTGACCCTTTTCTTCTCAACAAATGAAATTTAGAGATGTAAAGAGAGAACTGTGAACAGGGGTGGGGGAGGGGGACACAATGAGAGAGAAAGAAAGAAAGAAGGAAAAGGATATTAGAGGAAGAGGGTGAGTAATAAATTAATGGGGTGTAAAAACACGATGAGCTTCAGTGTAGTGCCTGTGGCACTGTTTGCCAAGAAGAGAAAAGTTCCTACAGATTTAAATCACCATTTCTCTAATCAAACTGTGGATGACGCTGCCCAATGACTGAGCAATGCACTACGATTCTGCTGACATGACACACAGGTCTGACGATATACAGTACACAAACACTTAAGATGAATCAGATCCTTAAATTCCACTTTTAACATTACTTCTAAACTAATTAAGACGAGTTTTATTTTCACTCTCAGGATTTAAAAACAAGTTCGACTCGGAAAAATAAAATGGGTACTGGATCTAGAAATACATTGATTTAGCTGAATCTAAAATACAAGCCTGGGTCAGAGGAAAGCGGGGAAAATGTTGCTCATGGAACAAAGAGATTATTATTTTTGCATTTGTGGATGTGTGCATGAATTACTTTATGTAATAGCACTTGCCATATTACCATGACAATAGACCTTGCTAGAGAGCAGTTTGAAAAAAAAAACACTTACAACTGTGGTCATGCCTCAGGCAACAAGCTTGTGCAACACACACTTTATTTCTCACACCCGTTTGAAAAGGTGTTAATGTGGACTCTATTTACTGACTAAACAGAAGCGCAACCTTCTTAAGCTTAGTCCTAATCACATCTAAAGCTGATGTATGTCTAAATAAATCACATGCATTTTAAGACTCAAGGTCTTGGCACTTGATGTAGCCTCTGAGTGTTTCTTCCTGTTTTCCATGAGCTGCCCTGAGTGGCTGCTCTGGTTTAATATGCTAATTAACCCAACAGGCATGCTGGGAGTAATTTATTGAGCATTAGTCAACATTTCCCTCATTAAAGAGCCCCTACACACTTTCAGGGTTACTTTAGAAAGACAGCTTTAGTGTGTGTGTGTGTGTGTGTGTGTGTGTGTGTGTGTGTGTGTGTGTGTGTGTGTGATTACACATTTTAATATAATGTACAGAGACTAGATGTCTTAACCCACTATTGACAAACTGAAAGCCATGGATTCGTTAGTTAGCTACCTAGTAAGTTAGTTTAGTAATTTAGCTAGTAATGTGGACAAACAGACAGACAGAAAGCCATAACATTACTGACTGGTGAAGTTAGTGAGATGTTATCCCTGAAGTTGATGTGCTAGAAGCAAAAACAAATGGGCAAGCATAAGGATTTAACCGATTTGGACAGGGCCACATTGTTATGGCTAGATGACTGGGTTGGAACAAGTGCAAAACAGCAGGATGTCTGCAGTCCGTAGTGGTCAGGACCTACCAAAAATGGACCAAGCAAGTAAAACTGGTGAATGGGAATCAAGGTCATGGGTGAGCAAGGCTCACTGATGCACGTGATGAGTGAGCACGGGCCCTTGTAGTTCAATCCAACAGAAGAGCCTTTATATCTCAAACTGGAGCTATTATAGCTTAAAAGCTCCTACAATAAGCACGCAAGCATCAAAACTGGACCAAGGAGCAATGGAAGAAGGTGGCCTGGTCTGATGAATTCCATGATCTTTTAAATCATGTGGAATGGTGCTTCTCTCACCTGGGGAAGACAAGGCACCAGGGTGCACTACGGAAAGAAGTCCATCCAGCAGAGGCAGCGTGATATTCTGCTGGGAAACCTTGCATCCTGCCATTCATCTGGATGTTACCTCGACATGCACCACCTACCCAAACATTGTTGCTGATGGAAGTGGTCTCTTTCAGCAGGATTATGTGCTGTGTCACATTGCGATAATGGTTGAAAAATGTTTTGAAAAAAACAAGCACTTGACTCCAAATTCCAGAAGACGATGAAGGTCCCACATTTGCAACAGGATTTAAAGGATCTGCTACTGATGGCAGTGTCCAAGGCTTAAAGGAGGCATCAGGGTAAGAACAGAGGGGGGATGAAGTGATACACCCATCATGTCTATTGCCTACAGTACAAGCCTGCGGAGGCATTGTTATGATCTGGGGTTGCTTCTGTTGACCAGGTCTTGACTCAGCAATGTTATGTGCCGAAAGAATGAGGTCAGCTGACCACCTAAATACAAAATGACCAGTCAAAATAAACAATCCCCCTGTGATGTGCTGGGGAAGGCTTTAGGCAGGGATTACACAAGGCGACTGTAAAAGAAACTCAACATTGTGAGATTACATAAGCTTATTAAAAAGATATGGCTGTAATCAAAGCAAGAAAAGCGATCCAATGTACATTCCTCGACAAACGAAAGATTGCATTGGACTTTAATGAACACATGCCTAGCACCAGATGTGTTAATACAGTACGAGCTCATAACTCTGTGTGTCAGTATAAAGAAACAGTAATAACATGAAGGATGATAAAATGACTGTGCTACTTTCTTATATGCATGGAAACTTTAGGGACAACTTTCATGGTTGTGATTGATGTGATATAAGAAAACAATGGTTAATCAGGATTGAGAACAGAAAACTAAATCTTGGTAGGGTTCATTAAATTACATTTTAAAGTATAGTTTATTAACAAAAACGGATGACAGATTTGGCCTTAAAAATTAAAATACTATAAGCACATGCTCAGAATCTTTACAAGGCAAAGATTTTTATAAAAAAAAAAAAAAAACTTGTTTGTGATGATAAATTACATTGTTTTGAGATTTTCAAACATTAATGAGAAACAACATTTAGACCACACACACTAGGGCTGTCTTTTTATCCCACAATTCAGAGTTGAATAAAGGCTATTTTACACTGCCCCAATAAACTGACATAATGGCTTAAGAATGCAATGACAACAAAAATGGAATGAATTATGAGAAATCACCACATTATTATTGTAGAACAGATGCATTGCTCACTTTTTAAAACATTAACGCCATGTAACATGCTTAATATATATGCATATTTATTAAATAGCGTCAAGCAGGTCTAGACGATCATTTATTAATTTATTTATATCTGCCTTTACAGCGCACAACCACACGCAAGTTGGTGTTTTTTAGGGCAGTGTGAATACAACAGCATATTCTAAATGATGCAGACAAACGTGATATCCTACGATTTCAACGCATTTAAGGCTATGTTATAAATCCTCATATGCTGTTTTAGCACTGAAAACTTTAACTTTAACTTACCAATGGCTAGATGCAGCCGTCTTGTTCTACTGTGCTTAGGGGCATCATATCTTTCGCTATAAAGTTAGAAACGGCCCTGGTTATATCCTTGCTCCTTTTGGAACACCTTTCATAAGGTGTAATGGCTACGAAAGACGACATGAGCGATTTCTGCTTTGGTACAGCCCCAATGCTAGCCCTGCTAGTTGACGGAGTCGCATCGGCCCACATTTTCATGATTTTAGTATGGTCTTTTGGGTGATGCTTTTTTTAGGTAATGGAATAGGTCTTGGTTTTCACAAACCGACGACATATTTTACAGATCGATTTAATCCGTGCCTCGTCATTTTTCAGGTAGCCAAACCACTTCCATATAAGGGAATTCATGCTACCTTTTTTGTCGACAATTTCAACATCTTTGGATAATAACTCGAGGTTAGATTCACTGTCGCTGCTTCCACTCATTGTATTTGTCGTCCTGGTGTCAAGTTTGCTTCTCAAAGTGCAGTAGGAAATTAACTTTGACGTGCACGGCACGAGCAAGCTGCACGCTGATTGCCTGTTGTCGTATTGTTCTGCTGTGTGATTGGCTCTTAGATTAATCCATATCGAGCAGAAAATGTCTAGAGCTTATCATCGTTATTAAAATAAAATAAATCGCGATTCGATATGAAATAGTTTATCGGCGCAGCCTTAGATCATGGATTTAAATAAGGTGCATCAGCAAAAGGCTGTAACCAGGATTGAAATTTTAGTACATTGCAGATGTGTGAAAAATTTAAACATTATACGTTATCTTAGAGATCTTTCTATTTCTAAATACAAAGGAAGGATCAAATACTGTAGAATAAGAGATCCTTTGGGGTAAAAAATAGATAAAATGCGATGGTTGTGTCAGGAAGGGACCCTAGTCTGGCGTAAAAACCTGTGCCAAAGGAAAAGCATGTACAGTACAGTAACTCAAGTACTCAACACCTATGGAAAATGCTTCAAGATGGTTGGAAAACCATTACAGGTGACCTCATAATCTCTTGTGTGATTTCATGTGAGGCTTACTCAATTTAATGCAATTTTATTTGTATAGCACTTTCAACAGTTGTCCTTGTCGCAAAGCAGCTTTACACAATCAAAAGAAATTATGGAAGTTTGTATAAAATGTGAATGTGTATGATTCAAAATAATAAGATTGTCTCTAATGAACAAGACAAGCGCGAAGGTGTCAAGGAAAAAATCCCTGAGATGGCAATAGGAAGGAACCTTTGGAGGAACCAGACTTAACAGGGCACCCATCCTCATTTGGGTTATAACAGAACAGGGATTGATCTGCAGTCATACTGTGTGTTAGGCGGCTGGCTGGTTAATAATAACACCTAATTTCTTCAAGTTAAAATGGAGTCAGTTCGTATTGGAGGCTCAGGTAGACTGTAGGAAATTCTAGTCCTGAACTATCGAGCGACTGCAGTCACGAGTCCTCTGAAAAGCGACTCAGAGAATGCCAAGCGTGTGCAAACTGCCATCAAAGCGAAAGGTGGCGATTTTGTAGAATTGAAAATATTGCGTATTTGTTCTGGCATAACAGTATTAATATAAAATGTTGATAATACAAAAAAAAAAAAAAAAGTGAAGGTGAATTTAAAAAGAAGGTGTGTCCAAATCTTTGACTGTTACTGTACATGTTATTTATATTTTATTAACATGTTTCCCATGCCACTCTAGTTAACTACATTATGAACAGGAATTACACCCCAAACACATAAAACATATACATACTACTGAAAACACTAGTCTGGATACAGTCTGCATACAAGTTACAGATTATTGCATGTCTCGAGAATGAATAGCACAGAGCAAAGAGAAACTTACCTGTGGATAGGGGAAATGGCCAAGAGCAAGCTGTTAAAAGAACAAACAACAATGGGGCAATTAATGCACATCGAATTGAGAAGATCAACACAGATGCACAAACAGACACGTTCCTCCTCACACGTTCTGTCTACCAGAAATCTCTGATAAATGTCTGTCTAAAAACTTATTTACTGTATATAATACCAACAAAGTTGTTTAAATCCCTCTGCTCCCCAATCCATTTATCTCAAACAGCCAGTGCACAACTTGTACACTTTCCCTGCAGCTTGTGTTTCTTCAAAAAATACTGTTTAAAAGGCTTAATGAGCCACTGACTGAGAGACTGAGGCATCCACTGGATTAAAAGGAAAAAAAAAAGAAAGGTTTGAGGACAAGCTGGAGTGCAACACGCGTAAACAATCAGTGGAAGACATTTTATTCCTCACCGAATAGCGAGTGCTAGAAATAAAACCGCAAGACAGAAAGAGAAATTGCAAAAAAGGAGTGAACCTAATTATAAATGAATAACGTAGAACAGGATTTAATGCTTTAAAACGCTAAAGTATTTTGTCTTAATTAATTAAAAAAATATTAAAAAATAAGGACTTTAGTTAATCTGAATATTTTTACATTTATCTTTGTCCTGAATTGGCATAAAAACTGGCTTAAGTTACTGCTATGATTAAACAGTGAAGTTCATTGACTAATTCTTCCTGACCATGAAGCATGAAGTAGCACAACTGACCTCACTGCCCAGGGCATCATCAACAAACAGCCCAGTCAATAAATTTGACAAATGTCTTTTTTCCCTACTCTAAATCAATGACTGTTATAATTGTTAAGATATTCAACAGTATTGACAAATACAGAAAGCCTATTTGTCACAACCACTGAGAGGTGCTGACAAAAACAAATTAATAATCAATAGAGCTGATGTAAACTACTAGCACGGGCAAATTTACTACCCGAATTTAAACGGTAGCTTGTTCGTTAGAAGGAATTCATTTTGACATACATTTACACCGTGTTACAGTCTCAAATAAATTCATGAACGGCGTGAAAACATCGGCTCAAGTGATTGCGATCGCGAGTGAGGCAATGAAACTGAGGTATACAGAACACAGTGCACTGTTTTCTGGCTGAGCGATGAGTAGGGTTTTAGATACACAGCTTTCCTCAAATAGTATCTTAAATTCAATCAGACCCCAGATCAGATTTTTTTGCTTTGAATTGTGACTATGCAAACACATCTGCAATTGATGGGGATTGTGGGGAGTTCCAGTGATGTTAAAGGTGGAAAAGAAAGGCAAAGAAACAGATGGAGACGATGAGTAAAAAGTGGAACTGCGCGAGTGTGTGTATGCGTACGCGTGTGTGTGCACGCATAGGTCTTTACTACAGTCAGTGGGAGATTCTGAGTGTGATCCATGCATAGCTTTAGGCCAACATCTGTTTGGACAGGCTGCCTGCAGGGACTATTAATATCTCTTAGCTAACACACACACACACACACACACATATATATACACACACACACACACACACACACACACATACATACATATACACATACACACAAAAGTTCATAGCAGTAATGGATTGTAACAAATGCTCGTGCACACACAAACACACGTTCAAAACAATCTTAAACTTAACCATGCTGACACACACACACCACAGATGTTTCTATTGTGTAAACTGCCTGAAGTGTGTGTTTGTTGCTTGTATTAAAAGCTTCATGCTTTGAATAAGGATGGGAAAAATAATCAAATTGTAAACATGTCATGTTTCTCACTTTAAAAAGGTTCAGCAATGCTGTGTCAGGAATAATAACTGACAGATCATGCTGTTACAAAGAAGAAGAAGAAAAAATCCATGTCGAGGTGCTGCAATACGACCTGATGTGCAGCAGAGGATTACTGGATTGCATCGGCCAAAATGTTTAATTCTACTTGTATAACAGAAACATTCGGACATCGAGATAATATGGGAGCCAAACTTATTACATACAGAGACCAGGAACAGAAGGCTTTACCTCCATGAATGAGATTCCTAAACTCCATACATCTGAATGAATTCCATATTGTTCCCCTGATATTCGTTCTGGCTGGAAAACACAAATATACACACAACAATATATGAGAACAAGATGTGATCTAATTTGTTGGGTACATACCTCATATCTATTCTGATTGGTTTGTTTTGGTTAAACACGCCATCCACATAGATGATTGTAATGCATTAGATGCTACATAGTTTATTAGCTCTGCTCTACCCAGTTGATCAATAGAGCACTGACAAGCTAAGCTTAATAAAGAGGCCAATAAAGTGCAGTGTTTAAGATCACAAACATTGTATATGCACATAGCGGATATGCACATAGCAGCAGGTTTTCGTGATGGTCCAAGACAAACTGCATAGTGCATAGCAAGGATTGTAACATACGGTAATATATGTTTAGTGGTCCAAATATCAATATATAGATTCGGATTTAAACCAGAATGGGCATGGCATAAACCACAAGGATTTTGGTGGGAATTTTAATTGGATAATTGAAAATGTCAGCAGGGTAAGGAGCCATCAGTGCTAAAGTTCATAATTGGAGTCGTAGCCTAATTTAAATGCATGGTGTAGTAGCTTAATTTACCTGAAAGGAGTAGCAGCCTACCTAATGTAACTGGCTGGACATATAAGCTTATTAAAAACACCTTGATGGCGTAGCAGGCAGATACTAAGGATAAATGAATGAACAGTGGAAAAGTATTGTAGTTGGTCTTTTTTTGCCTCTTAAGCTTTATATCTGAGTGCCCATGTGCCTTTCCTATTTATATTTGTACTGATTAAGAACACATTATCTGATTATTATAAATACGCTTTTTGGCTTTGGTTGCATTTCTAGTGTGTATTTAATGTACATATTATATATCTACAAAGTGCAACTACCTGATAAAATTGCAACTCTGAAAAAAGAATTGTACCCTGAAGGTGCATATTCATTGCATGCTGTATGGTGATTGACGGATTTCTATAAAATTCCTTGTAGTTCTGCGATACGGAGCTGTCAGTGCCCTCTTATGCTCTACATTTACATTTGGCAAACACCTTTATCCAGTGTGACTTACAGAAGGGTCCATCAAGAAATACATTCTGACTAAAAGTGCCATCAGTATAAAACACTGTTTGCTTTTTTAAACATTAATCGGGTAGTTAAAAAAATATCTTTAGATGTTGCTTGAATACTGCCAGATGTTTGAATGATCACAGCTGTCCAGTATAGATTTTTTCTATCGTAAGTATTGAAAACTAGTAAAGTGTGATGTAAAGTGATCTTTCCCCCCCTGCCAATCTTCAGTGCCAGTTGGTGTCAGTATTGCACAAACCGCTCATAAACTTGCGGAAGATAGAAACGGTTTGTAGGGACTATGGTACATTTTTAAGGAATTTGTCAATTTTAAAAACTGACCCAGTGGTTTTATTAACTGAATCGATCAAAAATTATCTTAGATTGCATAACTGATTACATCGAACAGTTCTACTGTCCGACATGCAGAGAACTTTATTTTTACCATGTAGGTGCTAGAACAGAAAGAAGTCTTGAAGCACATCTTCCTTGTTCCCTGAGAGATGGTGGAACCAGTCCAGCGGTGCTAAAAGACTGTAAGGCACTGAGTCTTCTGAGGCAAGTGGGTGCTGGTCTTTTTTTAGTTTTGTGGGGACGCATAACTGTTTTAAATCTCATGTAAGCAGCTGCAGGAACCCAACTGAGAAAGGCCATGCCATGGAACTGCATTCTGGATCAGTTTCAAAAGTGGCACCTTCCAGGAGCTAGTTGAGGTAATCAGGTCTTGAATTGACACGAGACTGAACAAGCACTTGAATGGCCTATTTGAAAAGATATGAATGACACCTTCTTATGTTGTAAAGAAGAAATCATCATGTCCATGGTTACCTCAAGGTTGCACTTAGTGACCGAAGGTGAGTTCATAGGGAGCTTCAGAGAGATCATAAAATCCTGATTCAGGTTGAATCCCCTGGGATGAACCGCAGTTCACTTTTCCTGGGATTAAGTTTTAGCTGATGAGCTGACATCTACTCTAATATGCCATATTGACCTAATTACAAATAGAACAGCTGCAGCCTGCATAAACCCCATTACTGAATGCTGCGTGTCAGACCTCAGGGAGAACAACTGAGAGAGGACATGGTATCATTTAATTTACAAATCATATCCCCTATTCCACACGCGTATCCTGCTGGGTCGCTAATAAACAGCAGAGGGAGAGTAATGTGTGTGTGGTTAGCATCTGCGTTTAACATCGGTGACCCTTTTGAAAGCTGTGAACCACTGAAACCTTTTCAAACAAGAACTTTATCTATGAGGTGACTTCACTGAGCCGCACTAAGATTACTGCAACCCAGTTACAGCAACTCAATGCTGCTATGTGAATAAAGAGATTCCTTAAATGTCACGGGCTTAAAGGACGGCTCTTTGCAGAACTATGAATGCTTGAACTGCACATTTCATCTCTCAAGGTCCCCATTTAAAGTCCAGTCCGGGTAAAACTCGCCAATTTGACATGATACCTGGAGGATTCATTTTACGGCTGATTTTACTCAGTGACTTGCTTAAAAGGTTATACTACTGAAAGAGAATTCAGTTCTTCGTTGTGAGCTCGCTTACCGCCATGTATGCGTTGGTTCCAACGTAGGTTTTGGCGATAGAGTTTACCAGCTGCAGAGGAGAGCAAAAACACAGCAATTGTGTTAAAAAAGATAATATAATTTAAAAAATCAGACTCTTAGTTTTGCTAATGTTAAAGATCGACAAAAGATTCAACTTTGTACATGAACCGAGACTACACGTCTGTTTAATTGCTTTATCCATTATAATTCTCAATCTCAATATGTGTGACCCTAAATCATAACTGTATAAACCGTCTAATGAAGTAACAGAGTGCAAACACCAAAAACAAAAGAGAGAGAGAGAAAAAAAAAGAAGGAAAGAAAAAAAGGAAAACCGAGACAGTATGTGATAGAAATGGAAACCTAACACAGTGAATTATCTTTTGTATGATTTTGGTAAGATGTACTCCTTTCTCTTTCTTTCGTTTACAAACATACATGTATGCACATCAACACCTCAACTATAGGTCAGGCGCACGCTAGATGAATACTAATTAAAGGCAGAGTGTGTGGATTTAATTGTTAGGCCTGTGTGATGGTTTGAGATGGGGTAGGAGATGTTGTTATTGTCACCACACACACGCGCACACTAAATTTAAATGCACCCCCGGTCAGTGTGGTAATTAGAGAGCTGAGAGACACATGACTGATGAAGATGGGGTTAGAGTGTGAAGTGACTGATCCCCAATGGGAACACAGGACTGACAGGCAACAATGAAAGAAGAGAATGAAGAGATCACACTGGATAGGACAATGCATATCTGATTGGAATGTGCCTGAAAATGGGCTTTCACTCTTCCTTTCTCTCTCTCTCTCTCTCTCTCTCTCACACACACAAACACCAACACACACACACACACACACACACACACACACACACACACACACACGAATATTGCGCAACTGTTTTGTAATGTAATTTAATATCTGAAAGCCTTTTTGTTTTAATTTTAAGGATTAGAGCTTACAGGTCATGAAAATAAAAAATTCTGTATCTCGAAACATCTCAAAAGATTACTTCCTAAGATCAAACAAAAAAAGAATTTACAATACAGAAATGTCTAATTTCTGAAATATACGTTCATTTATGAACTCAACACTTGGTCGTGACTCCTTTAGCATCATCCACTGCATCAGTAAAGCATGACCTGAAGGCGATCAACCTGTGGCAATGCTGAGGCTTTATTGAAGACGAGGATATTTTGATAGCAGTCTTAAGATTCTCTATCTGGTTCAGGTCGGGCACGTTCAGGCTGGCCAGTAGAGCACAGTGATATCAAAACCAATAAAGTGCTATAAAATCTCCCGGTAGATGGTTGCATTGACTTTCCACTTACATTTACATTTAGGCATTTGGCAGACGCTCTTATTCAGAGCGACTTACATTTTTATTACATTATACACCTGAGCAGTTGAGGGTTAAGGGCCTTGCTCAAGGGCCCAACAGTGGCAACTTGGTGGTTGTGGGGTTTAAACCTAGGACCTTCCGAACTGTAGTGCAATGCCTTGACCAATGAGCTACCCCCTGGCCCACTTGATGGAACAGAGTAAACCAAGGCACCCCAAAAACAGAAGACATTGCACAACAAATCATTCCTGACTGTGGAAACATCACACTGGACTTCAAGCAACTTGCATTCTATGTCTCTCCACTGAACATCCAGAACCTAAACCCTTGATTTCCAAATGATACTCAGAATACACTAGTTGTAGCCCATTTTTATAAATGGTGGCTCTTGATATCACTCTCACTCACCCCAGCCTCTATTACTTGCAAGCTTTCCCAAGGTCTGGAATGTGTTTTGCTTCTTCTTGGTGCGTCTATGGCACCACGGTTCCTTCCATATTTGTCCCATCCAGTCAACTTCCTATTAATATGCTTTAATACAGCTCTGTGCCAACAGCCAGCCATTTCAGCAATTAACTTCCGTGGCTTTCCCTTTTTGTGGAAGGTGTCGATGATCATCTTCTGGACAGCTGTGAACTCAGCAATCTTTCCTCTGATTGTAGTTGCTTGTACCGAACGAATCCGAGAGATATGCAGTATTTGCAGTACTGTGAGAAAGTATTTGCTTGATGTATTTATTTATGCATATTTGTCACACTTGATGAATTCAGATCATCAAACTAATTTTAATATCACACAAAAATAACCCCAGTAAATAAAGAACGCTGTTTTTAAAAGCTGCCCAACCCTACCTGGTGCTATGCAAAGAAAAACAAAAATCAGGAAGGCGCAAACACTTTTTCACGGCACCGTATCCTGTATAAAATAGTAATTTACTCAAACTCGGAATGAAACATTCATGGATTCTTGATTTTCATATTCATGAAATTTTTAACCAACAACAACAAAAAAAGGCTTGAAATATTTCACTTTACTTGTAATAAATCTAGAATATATCTGTTTCATGTTCTAAAATAAATTATAGGAAAAAGAGTCTCCAATATTGTGATTTTTAAAATGCACTGCATATGTAAAGAAACACTGCAAACAAAACAGCAGGACATACTTGTGTACTGACTCCAAAGTCACACAGTTTTACTTGGCCACTGGTGTTCACAAGCATGTTGGAAGGCTTCACATCTGCAAAGAAGCCAGACAGTTTTACTCATTAAGTTTCCTTTAAAAAAAAATAATAATAAAAGAAATAAAAACTAAAAAAAAGGAGATGTCTAGTAGTAAGGTGACTCACCGAGGGATGTGCAAAGACATTAAACTACACGGTTATACCCTAAAATCCCTATTTGTCTTTTCATTAGGCATACTATCCATATAAAAATTCATGCATATTAAATATTAAAAAGAAAAGCTTCATCTGGAAATAATTTGATGCAGAGAACATCACTTTCATGTTGTGCGCACACATGTGGGAGTTATTATAATTTTATGAGGAACAGGCCAAAGGACAAAGACATAATACTTTTTTAATATATATAATAATACTTCAGGGTCCATATTTATAAAGCTTCTTTAGCCTAAAAGTTGCTTCGAGTGACAAAATTCGTAGAATTATGACTTTTTTTTTCTTTTTTTTCATTTCCCCTAAATTTAGGATTTCCCCTTAAATAGACTGTCCTGCAATCAGGTAAACTGGTAAAAGCTGAGCCATTTTGCTCTTATCAATCTGAAATGGTTTACAGGTAATAAAATCAGTATGGCAAATAAATGTAAGAACTTAAATATAGTAACCACTGCGTGGAAATTTGTTGCTTCAAAAAGAGACACATTTTTAACATTTGGCTGTTTAATTATCTTTAAGAAACTTTGCATAAAGTAGCCTGTAGTCATGATTATACAACTTCTTTATATACAAACATTATAATTTTGTTTCATATTATAATATGTTCTATTTTCACAAAGAGGGCATTTCAAAACCTTTACAGAGGTCAGAGGTTATATTTTATTAACCAATCACAGTCCTTGAATTGCTGCAACATCCCTAGCAACTGGGTCAATCATACCTCCTCAGTAAGATAAAGGTATTTGTACTTTCTTTACTCAGAGTTGCTCTGAGAGGTTTCCTAAATCAATTTTAATCTAGGACTTCCAGCTAGGACCATTTGTGCTAAGATAGGAGCTCTCTGAGAGAATTCTAAGATGCTTTGGGAATACTGGTCCAGGTACCTACGGTTTACCAATTTTACACCAGATACTTTCTACACCAATCCCTGCTTCCACATTAATTTCTGTTACTGATGTACCTAATATACAACGTAGTGATCTGTATTGACATAAATATAACCCTGTATTATATATTTGATCGCATCATGTTTATTAATCCTCTCAAACTGTCTGGCTGTTAAAACTTTCAGGAAGTTTGAACTTTTAACCAGTGTCAGAGTCTGTGCTGAAGCAGCAGGGCTACAGGCTGAAATATTGAGCTGCCATTCAGTAAAGACGACATCATTTAGTAAAGCTTTTGCTCAGCGTTTAATAGTTCTGTTCATCACTTCTCTATACTACAGGCGTATCAGAGATCTCAATACACAGGCGTGACAAAACATGTGCCATCATCAACAGGAAAGTTTAATTGCAGTGGAGAAAGAGAAAAAAGCGCCATTAAGTATTTGAAACTTTACAATTTAAAAAGAAACAGTATTACAATTTAAAAAGACTCTCAAAAGGAGTCTACCACAATTCAACTATTGCTAGACAACACAAATGCTCTACAGGTTTGTTAGTACAGCTGAAGCTCTTTTGCTCACCTCTGTGTAAAATCTTCAGGCTCCACAAATATGTCAATCCTTTCACCACCTACACAAACATTTAGAGCCACAATTTTAGCACATTTTATAAACTTTATAAAACGTTTCTTTTGGATTGATCGAAGTATATAAATAATTTTAGATAACAGAATAAACAAAAAAATGTATAACAGGCAGATTATTTTGTCACAACACTTAACACCCTATCAAGTTTCTATATCGGTACATTCACATTACAAGCCGCGTGGCTCAACTCAAGATTTTTTTGGTCAGATCAGATTTGCATGTCATGACGGGTCACATTCATAATTACAAATGATTTTTTTCTGACTCTAATGTGGACTCGTCTGTCATCCGAAACGGCACGAATTTGCAACTCGATACGTCTTTGCTTGTGCCATCTGGGTTAAAACATGTCATGTCATGAGTCTGAGCGACCACTCATTCATTTCAAACAATAAATGCGATTTTAGCAAAAATATGACTGGGAATTTGCTCTGGAGAATAGCAAGATGTTAGTCTGCTTTTTTTGTTACAGTCCAGAAGAGGAGAAGCCAGATGCCGCGCTTTAGCTGTTTTAGCAGCTGTTGCTAGCCCTCCTTAGAAATCTGCACCCTACTGGTGCTGACTGATGTCACTGAGCGTCCTATGTACTGTTAATATTTTCTAAATTAAGTCGCAAGACCAGATACATATTGGATATGTATCCGATCTAGGACCCCATATGAAAGTGACATTGAAAGATCGTCAGATTTGTGCTTTAAGGTGGCCCTAAAACATAAAAAAAATAAAATAAAATTACATCTGTGTCACAATATATTGAGCAACTTCAGGCTTGTTAATGTAAATGTTGTCTTTGCAAATTCAAGCAATGCAACTATTAAAAGTGCACATGGATGTTTCAGTAAGGGCAATAAAAATAATGACATAGACGTAAAAAATAATAATACAGTGGTGTGAAAAACTATTTGCCCCCTTCCTGATTTCTTATTCTTTTGCATGTTTGTCACACTTAAATGTTTCTGCTCATCAAAAACCATTAACTATTAGTCAAAGATAACATAATTGAACACAAAATGCAGTTTTTAAATGAAGGTTTACGTTATTAAGGCAGGAAAAAAAACTTCAAATCTACATGGCCCTGTGTGAAAAAGTGATTGCCCCCTTGTTAAAAAATAACTTAACTGTGGTTTATCACACCTGAGTTCAATTTCTGTAGTCACCCCCAGGCCTGATTACTGCCACACCTGTTTCAATCAAGAAATCACTTAAATAGGAGCTACCTGACACAGAGAAGTAGACCAAAAGCACCCCAAAAGCTAGACATCATGCCAAAATCCAAAGAAATTCAGGAACAAATGAGAACAAAAGTAACTGAGATCTATCAGTCTGGTAAAGGTTATAAAGCCATTTCTAAAGCTTTGGGACTCCAGCGAACCACAGTGAGAGCTATTATCCACAAATGGCAAAAACATGGAACAGTGGTGAACCTTCCCAGGAGTGGCCGGCCGACCAAAATTACCCCAAGAGCGCAGAGACAACTCATCCGAGAGGCCACAAAAGACGTGTTCAGAACTCCACCATAAGAAAGAGACTGGGCAAAAACGGCCTGCATGGCAGATTTCCAAGGCGCAAACCACTTTTAAGCAAAAAGAACATTAAGGCTCTTCTCAATTTTGCTAAAAAACATCTCAGTGATTGCCAAGACTTTTGGGAAAATAACTTGTGGACAGACGAGACAAAAGCTGAACTTTTTGGAAGGTGCGTGTCCCGTTACATCTGGCGTAAAAGTAACAGCATTTCAGAAAAAGAACATCATACCAACAGTAAAATATGGTGGTGGTAGTGTGATGGTCTGGGGTTGTTTTGCTGCTTCAGGACCTGGAAGGCTTGCTGTGATAGATGGAACCATGAATTCTACTGTCTACCAAAAAATTCTGAAGGAGAATGTCCGGCCATCTGTTCGTCAACTCAAGCTGAAGCGATCTTGGGTGCTGCAGCAGGAAAATGACCCAAAACACACCAGCAAATCCACCTCTGAATGGCTGAAGAAAAACAAAATAAAGACTTTGGAGTGGCCTAGTCAAAGTCCTGACCTGAATCCTATTGAGATGTTGTGGCATGACCTTAAAAAGGCGGTTCATGCTAGAAAACCCTCAAATAAAGCTGAATTACAACAATTCTGCAAAGATGAGTGGGCCAAAATTCCTCCAGAGCGCTGTAAAAGACTCGTTGCAAGTTATCGCAAACGCTTGATTGCAGTTATTGCTGCTAAGGGTGGCCCAATCAGTTATTAGGTTCAGGGGGCAATTACTTTTTCACACAGGGCCATGTAGGTTTGGATTTTTTTTCTCCCTAAATAATAAAAACCATCATTTAAAAACTGCATTTTGTGTTTACTTGTGTCATCTTTGACTAATAGTTAAATGTGTTTGATGATCAGAAACATTTTGTGTGACAAACATGCAAAAGAATAAGAAATCAGGAAGGGGGCAAATAGTTTTTCACACCACTGTAGACTCACTGCCACAGCAATCCGGCCCAGGACGTGCTCTGGAATCTTCCTGTAAACATCAAGAGACCCACCTACAAAAACATGCATACAGTAAAAACAAGTCTCATTCACATACGGAATGCAGTAATAATTGACTAAATTAGTCAAAATAAAAAAGTAAAAATATAAACAAATCTACATGTAGATTATTGTCAACGTACACACATTCTACCCACTGATTAAATGGAACTCACCATCCATAAACTCCGTGCATATAGATATTCGGTTCTCCACAAAGAAAGCACTGTAGAACTTTATAATGTATGGCGAGTCACACTATAAACCAAAAAAAAATGAATCAGATGAGGAGAAACCCTAGTTATCAGACATTGAAAAGATTTGCAAAGCTTACTGCAGAAATATTGAGAAAGAAAAATATATATACAGTCCCCTCTAAAAGTACTGGAACAGCAAGGGATATTTTATTTTGCACATTGAAGACATTTTAGTTTGAGACATTAAGAGATGAACAAGTGTCAACAGATGAGAATTTCTGTGCTTTTGTTTCCTGATATTTAAACATCTAGATTTGTTGGAACATGACATCATTGGTTTGAATCCACTAATTTAATCTTAATCTTAGCAAGTGAAATCAAATCTAGCCAAACCCAGCTATAATATCTTAAAATAAGACTACAACAAACTAAATAGAAGATTATTTAACTCATTTCCAGTCAAATGTAAGTAAAATTTCAAGCAAAAGAAATGTTCTATTGGCAGATCATTTTGTGACCTTTAAAATTAAGCAAAACTATCTGCCAATAAGACATTTTTTGCTTAAAATTCTAGTAACATTAGACTAAATATAACCGTAATAATCTTATCTTAATCTTGGTTTGTTGTAATCTTATTTTAAGAAAGTATAAATGGGTTTGCCTATATTCAAGAACATTTCACTTGCTATGATGCTAAGATTTTTTTTTGTGGCATTTTGAAATACACTATATTGCCAAAAGCATTCGCTCGCCTGCCTTCACATATTAACTTAATTCAAATTCTTAATCCATAGGGTTTAATATGATGTTGGCAGCTATAACAGCTTCAACACTAAAAAGTGCAATTGGGGGGTCAGACACTGACGTTGGATGAGAAGGCCTGGCTCGCAGTCTCCGCTCCAATTCATCGGTTTCCATCAGGAACACAAAGGGGCCATCCCCAAACTGTTCCCACAAAGCATGAAATTCTCCAAAATGTCTTTGTATGCTGAAGCATTGGGACTTTCTTTCATTCTACTTGGCCAACATCAGTGTCTGACCTTACAAATGTGCTTCTGGAAAAATGGTAAAAAAAATTCCCATGAACACAATTGTAAACCTTGTGGAAAGCCTTCCCAGAAGAGTTGAAGCTGCTATATCTGCAAAAATATCATATAGAACATTATGGATTAAGAACTGGACGTTAATCAAGTTCATTTGCAAGTTAAGATGAAAATAATGACTGGTGTACCAACAACCAGACATCAGTCAGCCAAGGAAAATAGTGAAACATTGTAACAAAAGTTACATTGTGAAATTACAATTACACATTGAAATTCGCAAAGCTGAGCGCCGAAATCTCTAGAACCTAGATTAATCTCTACTAAAGTGATGTCAATGATGAGCACATGGGTCAGCTTTACTAGTAATAAGTTATTATAAACTAAAAATGCATTTCACCTTCTGAAGGGAAGATTGAAGGGAGAAAACATACAACAACTGCATAAAGCTGCAGTGCTAGCCTGGAAAAGCATTACAAAAGAAGAATGCAACGGTTCATTGCCTGCCATGACATTACTGTAGATTGCTGGCTTGATGCAGTTATTATAATTAAAGGAAATGCAACTAAATAAAAAAATATATTTTCTTCAAATTACTTTCTAAAACAATTGGGTGGTCTACCTCCAAACATGCCACGTTCCAAGTGGTTTAAGTAATCTGTTTTGTTACGCTGTTCCAATACTTTTGGTAAGGAATGTATGAATATGATGTAGAGAAAACAATTCTGACCTTGTAAAGGATCTCCAGCTCAGACATGATCTGTTTCTGAAGTTCCACTGTGATGTCAAGAGGAATGACCTACAATAACAAATACTACATCAGCTTCTTTATAAAAAGTCTAATGCAAATACTCTGTCTTAACAATCTCAACATTCAGCTGTTGTATGGAATTAGAGTGCTGAAAACATCGTAAACACAAACCCAACTGAAATAAATGGTGGGAAAATAAATGGTGGGAAAGCCACAGATGAACAGTCTGTAGTTTAACACCAAAACTGAAGTGTATCTATTGGTCGCTATCTCTCCCGCTCGATCACTTTCTCGCTCCCTCTTCCTTGGCTCAACAGAGTGGAAAAACACATGTAATGTAGACTTAGATTAGCTAAAATGCTTCTTTAGTTAAGGTTAGATCAGCATCCTCCCATTGAAATAATTTATTACAGGTAAGGCAGTAAGGCTGAGGCCGTGCTGTTACCCCTCAGTGGAGAGAGATCATTTACGGGAGCTAGGCATGCCTGCAACACCAGCATGCAACACAGCAGAGAACTGGGCCATGCCGGCCAAAGATCAAAGTACATGGCAAAAGAATAGAGAGAGAGAGAGAGAGAGAGAGAGAGAGAGAGAGAACATAGCATTAAGACAGGAGATGAGGGGAGCGAGGGATAGAGAGAAGGGGGTATAGACAGAAACAGTCGGGGAGACAGACTGACAAAAAGAGAAAGGGACAGGGACAGAGAGACAATGGCAGTGAGAGAAAAGAGAAAGAGAGGCAGATAAACAAAAAGTTAGAAATTAAAAGTGAGAAAAAAGAAAGAGGGGGACTGACAAAAAAAAAAACATAGATACTGGGAAAAACAAGGACAGATAGTGGGAGACAGACATAAAAAATAAGAAAAAGAAAGTGACACACAAACCCAAAAAAGACTAAGAAAAACACAGGAATAAAAACATCAACAGACAGGCATAAACAGAGAGGGGAAGGGGGGCGGGGAGAAAGTAGAGAAGGTTCGAGACAATCAGGGTCACAGGGCCTTCAGTAAGCTTCACTTTAGCTGTCGAGTGATGGACTGCTACATTTACTCCTCCTGCCCTCCAATTAGTATGCCACTATTAACACCAGGTTAAGTCATTTATCATTATCTGCCATGAATTACTCTATAAACACACACACCAAATTAAACACCCACTCCTGAACCACTACAACCAACATTCTTCCGTTATGATTTTACACACATAAAATAAAATGTAGACAGGCAAGTCTCTTCTTACCTTCACTGCTAGAACCCTCTTCCCCACGAGATGGTATGCTCTGTTTAAATAAAAGTGAGGGTCACAGTTTTCCACTGGTCTGTTTGACAGCTAATTCATTAATATGAAAACGGATAACAATTGTACATAAATAAACCAGTAAATCAATCCCACATACCAAAATTTTTATTTATTTATAAGTAAAGAAAACATTCACTGGTGTATTGTTAATGGCATTTGTTTTATAAAACTTACAACTACAAGATAATCTAATATGAAATTGTCAAAAACTTAAGCTTTGTTCATGCACTCAGATGATAATCTAATTACTCAGCGGATATAAGAAGAAGTCAATCCTTTGTAAGGAACACATTTCAACCTTACAGAGAAGGTTTTTTTTTTAAATATAACTTTTTTAATTATGCTGCATGCTTTCTGGTCATTTTGTTCACCAGACAGGGACAACTTGGCTTACCATATCACAAATACAGATAATTCCAATTACACAATGTATGAAGGAGATGGACTGTGATCGACCCACATGTTTTAGAGACGGAAAACAAAGATAAACATACAGTGTAGATAGGAAGTACATATATCATTTTGTCCACTGTCTCTTCTTTCCTCTCTAACAGAATTAGAACATGCTCACAAACGTATGCTATTATGTGAGTGATTAATGTGGAAAAGATGGCTGATCTAGGTTCTGCCCCAGACACCTCGTAAATGCCACAGCCCTTTAATTAATGACACTTCTATGTGACGGGCCGGGTAACGTGCCTCATTTAGACCAGGGACATTCAATCCAGCTTGACCCGTCAGCACAGAGAGGGTAGACGTTACCTTGAAAGACTCCACCACATCTCCAGACGTGCACTCATGAACTTGTTTATTGGGGACACATGCCATTTGAAAGCTATGATAGAGCCAATTCCAGGAAATTACACTCATCTATATCCAAATGAAGACAAGCCAAGTCCCAAACTGATGCCTGAAAATTATGCAGAAAAATTATTCTTCTATATAATTTGTGATTTTTGTATAATTTGCGTAAAGCATCTTGGCATAGTTTCCCTTGTAGGTGCAATTAAATGTATTTTAAAATTTGGCATAAGGGAAACCAATATGGGAAATATTCCAGGAGCAAAGGAAATGCACTGAATTAATAAATAGGAAATGACGTGGCTGGAATCATTTATGCATATTAAAGTTGAAATACGGTCATGTCCTAATTCCAAACGACACAACAAAGGATAATGTCACATTACACCTTACACAGTTATTCCATATTAAGTAACAAATAATAAGATTTTGCTCGCTTGCTCTAGATCTAGGCTCCGTCCTTGACCTCTGTCAGGCACCCAATTGGACGAATGATTGAAGGCTGACAGGTCTGAGGTCAGGGTAACGAAACCGTAGCGACAGTTGGGAACTGGTCCTGACCGCGGTAAACGTGTCTCTATGCCGTGTGTTATTTAAACTTCAGAGCCTGCTGTAATGAAAGCTCCGTCATGTACTATTCATGGGCCTCTCAATGCCAGCCATCCGAACACACACACACAGGTTTGGGTTACAGAAAGCACCAGACCATACACTCTCTCCAGCTCTGACTCTCTTGCTCACCTGAGATGACCCATGGCCAGGTGCTGACCTCAGACAGAGAAAGAGCAAAAGAGTAAGAAAAAAGGTGGTGGGGGATAGCACAATGTAGAAGGAGAGACAGAGGGCATGATGATGAAGAATGAGGAATGAGGTCTACACACAAATATCGTCTACACACAAATATCTTGCCTAAAAAGTTAATTTAAAAAAATGTGAATTTTGCATCTAATTTTCTATCTCCCGTTGGTTCCTGGATTATATAAAGGTCCCATATTTCCCTAAACATAGCATAAGATTTTCAGTAAGCAGAGATTGATTAAATTAATTCTTTTAATTTTAAACAGAAATTAATTAAATTTAATGAAAATTTCTTTATTAAATACTATACTGTATTAAAACATAACCAAATCACTGGGGCATATTCCAGTGTTACTAATGCCACTGCTGTACTATACTGTGGTGTGTGTATGTATTTAGCATTTCTATCATCTTAATAAAATCAATTTTATTTTATTTCGACATTGAAAATGTTTTTTTGACCAACACAACTGATGTTCAAAAGTTAGTACTACCTCTTTTAATTCTTTGTGTTTTTGTGCGAAAAGATAATAAAAAAAATTATCTGATCATAACAGATCTTGGTATTGGCAAATACAACCTACAACCGCTATTACTTATTTAACAAAAATGAAACCAAAGAGAAATCTTAATCTCCCCTTAATGTTTTCACAGGATTTAATAGGGTAAGTTGCAGCCAGGTGTAGCCAGGTGCTGCTAAAAGTTAACCCTTGATTAAATGATCATTGGCAGATGTGCAGACCTCTATAAAAGCAGACGTTTTGGCAGTTTGCTGGTCTGGAGCATTTAGGAATTTGTTAACACAATGCCAAGAGAAAAAGACATAAGCAATGGTCTGAGACGAGAAACTGTTGCTCCACAGCAATCTGGAAAGGGTTATAAAACTATTAACAAATAATTTGGAGTTCAGTGTTGTACAGTGAGAAAAATATAAAGCAGAAAATAGAAGCAGAAAGCATTCAAGACAGCTGCCAATCTTCCCAAGAATAGACATCCCAGCTTATTTGGCCCAAGGTCAGACCGTGCAATGCTCAGAGAAATCCAAAACCTACAAGAGTTACATCTCAATGCCTACAGGTCCCACTGAGACTGTTAAATGTTAAAATTCATGACAGCACAATTAGAAGAAGACTGAACAAGTACAGTTTGCTTGGAAGGGTTGCCAGCAGAAAGCCTCCTCTGTCTAAAAAGAATATGGCGGCATGGCTGAGGTTCATAAAACTGCATCTAAACAAAGTACAAGTCTTCTGGAACAATGTCCTCTGGACTGATGAGACCAAAGTGGAGCTGTGTGGCCTAAATGCCCTAGGCAATGTTTGGGGGAAATCAAACACTTTTGAGCAGAAACAGTTCATACGCACCGACAATTTCTCTGGTGGAAGGATGATGATTTGGACTTGTTTTATCAGCCACATGACCTGGGCACCTTGCAGTCAATAACTGCTGTTGTACCAGAGTTACACTAAATTCCAGTAGTCTATAAATAAATGTGACGCTGACAGCTAAAGCTTGATCAAAGCTGGACAGGACAATGATCCAAAACTCACCAGTAAAACTAGATCAGAATGGCTAAAAAAAAATAAAAGAATCAAGGTTTTGGAATGACTTAGATAAGTTCAGATCTCAACCAACCTAAAATGCTTTAGCGGGACCTTAAGAAAGCTATGCATATACAAATTCACAAAAAAAAAAAACAGTGAGCTAAAGTAATGTTGTAAAGAAGAATGGGCTAAAATCTGATTAAGTAATTCAGGAAATGAATAGATATGTAATCATGTGGGGAAACTTGGCATTGCCCACAGCAGGTCTTGTGAAGTATTCCCAATATACAGTGTTTAGTACCTACCAAAAGTGGTTTAAAGAAGGACAACCAGTAACATGGAGACAGGGTCACTAATACGTGTGGGGAGCAAAGGCCAGCACGTCTGCTTAGAAAGGTGTCAGAACATCCAGTGCCTTGTACCTTGCTGAGTATGGGACCGCACAGCTGCAGACTGGTCAGAGTACCCATGCCCCATTATCAAACTGCCAATAATGGGTTGTGATGTGAGCGTCAGAACTGGACCATGGAGCAACTGATGAAGGTGGCCTGGTTTAATGATGGAGGCAGTTGGATGCTCTGTTGGAAAACCTCAGATCCTGGCATTCAAGTAGATGTTATTTTGACATAGACCATCTACCTCATCATGGTTGCAGACCAAGTATACCCCTTCATGACAACTGTATTTCTTAATGCCAGTGGCCTCTTTCATCAGAATAATGGATCCTGTCATACTGCAAAAATCATCGCAGGAATGGTTTGCGGAACATGAAAGTTTAAGGTGTTGACCGGGTCTCCAATCCAGTTGACCTCGCAAATTACAGGACTTTAAAGATCTGCTGCTAATGTCTTGGTTACAGCTACCACAGCACACATACAGAGGTCTTGTGGAGTCCATGCCTTAATGAGTCAGAGCAGTGAACCTCAGCCTCATAATCTTTGTTTTTTGTAAAAATACATATGATAGAAGAAGAATTTCTTGTGTGGACATCCAAACTGCTCCATATAATTTTATTATAACTATAAAACAGCAGAGCCAGAGACCATAGACAAACTTGCACTTCAGACAATCTTGGCAGTAATGACTAATTGAAAATTAAACCCCAAAAAAAACAAAAAAAAAAAAACAAGAATAATAAACAAATTAGATCTCCTAAAACTTTGATGCACAAATTGAGGGCACGGTTCAGTTTAATCAGAAATGCCTTGTCTTTTTTAACCACGACAGTCCACAGGATTCAGAGCACTTAAGCTTTACTGTCCTATAAAGCAGAGCTCACAACAGACTGAGATCACAGCACAGTCTGGACCACTGCAATAAACCACAGGGTGCGTATTGATCTATTACTGGATCAACGCTGCAGAACAATAACCCTGTAGTGCCGACTAATCGTCAGTGGCCACCGCTCATAAACGGGATCTGGGGTTTAAAGGCCGAGGCCGGGATCATGGCCCATTCACACATCATTGCCGGGTTTGCCAGGTACTCAGGCCTATTCAGCAACAGCTATTTAGGATGACTTTCTTGATGAATGAACTTGCACACTCAGGCCAGCTAGGACATATGATAAAATGCAAAGCAAGGTGGTTTGTGTCCATTTTCATACCCTGGAGGGAAAGCCGGATTGTCTTTTTTTTTCTTTTTAAACGTGTGGGTGTAAGCAAGAGCCATGTTCTGACACATAATAACAGTACACCTGGAAGCACAGCAGGTTAGATGAACACATTTATTTTTTTAAGGAAAGCAATTTAAGCTAATACCCCAGGCACTGTAGTGTAGCATAGTGTGATGGCCACAGAAGTGTTTATTTTACATAGTGCACACAAAGTGTGTACTGTATGTGTGTAACGGTGTAACGGTGACCAAGGACAGCAGTCTAGATAGCTCGCTACATGGCCTTGTTATTCCCAGGACACACACTGAATTACATTATGTCAAATTTCAGTCAGCAGAGGAAACACAAAGAAACGTATTTACATCTGCCCTCAATAAACAGTGAAAGCATGACCTGTGTGAAAATTCACAGTGATGTGCATGTGAATACAATGGATAAAAACAAAACAGTTCTTATGAAAGCCTGAGTGATAAAGCTAAAGTTGGCTAATACACACATACGATACTGTAAGTCTAGAAATTCCTGCTTTCTCATGGCAATTACCTTAGGACATTAATGGGGATTTGGCTTTTCCTTTAATAAATAAATAAATAAATAACTCATCTGGAACATTTTCCGCCATCTTTCGGATCTGGTGGCATTTCATTACACAATCCTCACAAGGCTCTGACTTTAATTACCACAATTTACAGAATATTCCCCCCAGACTACTGATAGCAATTGACTTGAATGACTTGTAGAAAAACAAGCAAATTTGCCCAATTTTAATGTAAATCTTATTTTACACACTTGTATATTACAGTCCCCTACATTAAGTATTTTCATGGTCAGAAATAATCTGATCTATATTATCCATCAGAAACAACCTAAATTAGTTCAAGTTCTCAATCTCGAAGTATTTTATTCGATAGCACATAGCAGTGAATAGGTGTCCTGTCATGTTATCTGCTTGGTAGCGATAGATCATTCGGGTAATAGAAACTGGCTTCACAGGAGTCAAACTGAATCAATTTCTTTCCTTAGCGCCAAAAATAAATCGATATTACCCGCATTTGGCAACCTTCACTTTATAAAATAAATAATCATCCCAGCCGCAGCTGCCTGTCAGAGGCTTTGAGCAGGCTGAGTGGACGCTGGACTATTGAGCGAGTGTGGCGTGTAGGGACGATGGGAAAATGCAACAAGCAAGATACGCTACGTGTCCTTTCGCTTCAATTACACCATATTCATAGTAGCTTTATTCAACAGTAATGAAATGGCATGGCCAGTGAAAAGATAAGTGCATAATGAGTCCAATTAAAATTCAAGGTAAAGATGAGGTGAAGAGCACTCACTTGTATACCGTTCCCCCATTTCCATGGCCAAGCTGCTCCTGGTACTGGATGTCTTGTTCATTTATCTACAAGATTAAAAAAAAAAAAAAAAAAAAAAAAAAAGAGACAGAGAGAGAGGGAGAGAATGAAAGATAGATACAGAAAGGAGAAAGGACACATAGCCATAAAATAGAAAGATGTCACTGGGGACCAGAAATATTTGGGGGAGGGAAAAACGCAACCGCAGGCCATAAACAACGGGTTTGGCTCTCAGGTCATTTCAAGAGGAACAGCCGAGCAGGAGCAGGATCAATAACAACATTTGCTGTCCAATTTATAAAAGGACAAGTTTGGGGGTGGGAAAGATAGCAACTCTAACGACCATTTGTTTACCTGTGCTGTCTTGCTTAACTCTGACAAAGGCTGTCAAAACGTGTATAAAACAGTTTGGCCCCCTGCTGACATCGGTGGGCTACAGGGAGAAGTTTGTCCTCTACTAGCAAGATACACAGATTGACCTCCTTCCACTTCAACACACACACATCAAATCTGAAGCATCTCCTTGAACCAGCAGAGTTCTGGGATATGTCTGAACATGATAAAGTTGTAGCAACAAAGAACATAAAAATAATAATAATAATAATATATTATTATTAATATAGAAGGTAAACGCTTAATGACCGAAGATGTGGATGAACTTCATTTAGGTTTAAAAAGCCTAGCATTTTTTTTTTATAGGATATACTAAATTGTTGGATTGACTATGTTCAATGACTGATTTTCAGTTTTTTTTTATTTATTTTTTTAAGCTTGAACATTCCTTGTACTAATGCTAGTCTAACATTTTTAACAAAATATTCAGTCTTCACAGATGAAATCCAGGGCTCGAATTATTCAGAGGTGTTAACTGATTAAACAATTACGCAGGGCGAACCCAAGCAACAAAAAAACACTTTTCAGTTACATGCTTAATATTTATCTTATTATCACTTGAAAAATGAGTGGGTTCAAACTAAAAGTGTCATGTTGTCCAATCTGCTTTTACTCTTCTGTCTCTTAGTCACAAAGGAGTCTGTATGTATATAGATACATGCATCTCATTAAGCAATGTTTGATCTGATTGTCTGATCAGAATGACAGTATGTCAATAACCACTGATAATGTGAAACAAGTATTTTTCCCCACACAGCTGAGGCCAAAACTAAGTTAATGCCTTACTGTCAAGCCTCATTTTAAGTGGGAAATACGGCACCAACTCCAGTAAAGGTCCATTGATTAGGGGTGTGTGTGAGTGTGTGTGTGTGAGAGTGTCGTACTAGAGCTCCCCTGCTTGTGCTTTTTACAGGTGTCACCTGGGGCCTGATTTACTTAATTGCCTTTCTGACATTGGCATCTCTGCACTGACACTGCCGTGCTGCTGCAGAGAGAAGCTCAGACTGGCGGAATATAGATAATACAGATAACAGCCGGTCAAGATAAAGATCTCAAATGGACCATGAAGTAAAGGGACTTGACCCGCTTTTCATTAGGCAATCAATAAGGACTACTGACACATAAACATGCATGGTAATCAGAAGCACACAGCAAGTCATGTCACATGTCAAGTACTCTAATAGACTAAGCATTCCTCAATGCAATTCTGCTAGGATATCACAAAATATTTTGTTAAGGATTAACAGCTTTAGAAGCGTTTAAAATATTCTAGCGGCTTGAATTACCCATAGAAATACTACAGTTATCAGTTCTACTTAAAAATGTCGTTTAATATTTAATATTATACATTAATTCACTCTGAGTTATCTGAATGAACGAAATGCTTTCCACGAGTGTTGATAGACAGTAACAGCATTCGGACGTTTAACGTTATGCATGTCTCTGTGTCCCAACAATCGAGCTACAAAAATAAAATTGAAACGAGAAGTCAAGGGATTAAAGGACTGAATCAACGACCCAACAGGAGAAGCTTAATGATGCTGGTACTTAACTTTCTCAGCACTAGCCTCGTACATTAATCACACAAATTATATAAAACTTTGTGTAAAAAATGGCAGACACACTGTGCATATGACATGGTAAAAAAAAAAATAAATAAATAATAATAATTAAAAAAAAAATACCACTCACCAATGCACCTACACTTATAGGTGTATATACCCCACGATTTCAGAAGGGGTAAAATTATTAGGCTGCATCAAGCAAAGAAAACAACTAAGGAGGTTTTAAATCTGGGTTAAGAACCCTTGAACACCTGTAAAGTGAGAACTCACAGGATTGGGACTAAACAGCTATCTGGCCAAATAAAAAAAATATATATATCACTCGTTAGCGAGGCTAATCGGAAAAAGCATTCAATTTGCATAGGGAGCATAAAGACTAGACTTTGGAGTGATGGAAAAAGGTGAATGGGTGTGTCAGGGTAAGAAGGGAAGCAATTGAAGTGATGTACCCTTCATGTATAGCACACTGCTATACATACAAGCTTCTGTAGGCAGCGTTAAGTCAGCTGATGACCAGAAAGTACTGAATGACCAGATTGTCAGATCAACTTAGTTTTCTTCACTGCCATTTTCCAGGACTCGAATTGTGAAAAAGAAGTTGTGGGAGCATGAGGAATCATTTTCACACATGAACTGGCCAGCACATCGTGTGCTGTAATAAAAACTAAAGTTGACCGAATGAAATCTGTGTGACAGACACTATATATAATGAAAAAGGACACTGGAGGGAAAAACTGTACCACATACAACAAAGGATTTCAATAAAAGCTGTCAATCATGTTAATCATACCAATAATTTGATAACATATAAAGTGAATATATATATTTTACCTGGCCATTGGTCAGTATCTTTTTCAGCTCTGCTGACGATTTCTTTAAACTGTTTAACAGAAACAATACGTAAGGAGTAGAAAATTGAACATTGAACAATCATTTCTACATTATCTGCTTTAAATAGGATGGTTAATAAAAGAGCTTCAACTTACAATATAATATAATTTTTAAATCTAATTATGCTAAATCCGTGTGTCGAGGCCAGATCCCAGATGTAGTTTAATCTAGATCAATGTTCTTCTTTATGGCTACAGTGTTCCCTGCTCCATCTCACATGAGTTATCTTGTAAGAAGGCTGATAACTGGCTGCTTAATTGAGTCATGAGCACTGGAGTGGGAACCGGCCTAGGAGCGAATAAAGCTGGTCTAGATGTGGTCAGAATAGCCAAAATAAAGCACCACATGCTAATTAATGAGAGCTCATTTGTACAAGTGGTGGCTGGATCACTAGTTTTATTTGTACACGGGTTCAATTGAAACCTGGCCAAATGTTTCAGAATGCGCAAGCTGTCTTTAAGGTTCGAAGCTCTTCATTGCTAAGCTTCAAAAAGAATAATGGTAAAACGAAAGAAAGTACATGGGTAACATAAATTTGGCATATGGACGCCATTTCTGCCCACACATATAAACACACACAGGCCAACTCACCTGTTACTGGACAGAGACTCGGCAGGAGATGATCCGCGACTACTGGAAGAGCCAGGGCGTGTGGTCACCTAGAACAAGGCAAAAACCATCAGCATGCTCAACCAATCGCGACAACATTCAACAACAATCCTACAAGTGACTGAGGGAAAAGAAAATTAATGAGATGGAAAGAGATACAGTGATGGAAAATTAAAGATGTCTTCGGTAAAAGAATAATTACAAACCAACGTGAAGTCCTTTATATGTCATTCAAAAGGACGCTTAACAAGGCTACTTGTTCTTAGATCTACATCTCACCAACTGGGACCAATAAAAAATGAGAGAGAGAGAAAAAGAAAGTGACTAAAAATAACTAGCCTAATTGAGGTCTTTAGGTCATGGAGTCTAGTCCAGCAAAGCAGTGATTCGCTTGTTAATTAGTATCATTTAAATGTATACAGCTTCCACTTCGGTTTAAAGCCAATTAACTTTAGATTAAAACAAAGCACAAAAAATATACAAAGACTTAGTACAAAACAAACGCTGGACTATGATCCAGTTTGTACGAAAATATACAGCATATAAAGCACATTCATGACGAAGAATGGAATAACACTAAAAAAATCGAACGTTTCTAAAGGGCAAAAGAGATGAAAATGTAAAATAAGAGACACAAAGCACAAATGTCTTGACTTCAATTGACATTTGAATAAGTGGTACGCAGCAGGACGTGACGTTTCAGAAACAATCGATGATGTGCCTACCTTGAGGCTGTAGATGTTCCGGTTCCCAGGAGTCTTCCCAGCTGCAAAAGTAATTGGTCTGGATTGTAAAAGCATATCAGGGCCAAAGTAAGTGATGTAAAAAAAGGAATATCTGAAATACTCTGGACAAAAAAATGGGACTGAGCAAAAAAGCTTAAAATACTTATAGAAGAATTCCACTGATTTGTCTACGTTGCTACATTATTCGCTCATTGGGGAAAGTCATTCAGAATGTTTAGATGAAATGGGTACCACTTTAGGAAAAACTTACAAAGAAATCTATGCAATTGGGGAAAATAGGAACAAGGGATTGAAAGCGTTTAAAGGCTCTGAAAACTACCTTGGAAAGTTATTACACGAATGATTACAAATACATTGCCTAATGCCTTGGAGAATTTTTAGGCTAATTTTATGTTAAGTGTTTTCTATAAACTATAAACTGGTGGTTCACCGTCACTGCAATTCATGCTCTCAAACCCAGTCTCCAGGGCTGGACAAATCAGTAGCCCAGTCACCTGGGACAAACAGATTTTTGTCTGGACTATTAGCTTTTACTAGTTTTATTACAATTTCTTTACTCATTGTTACCCGGTGGATTAATTAGCATACACAAAAGAGAGATGATCATTTCATGATCAGGAACATAAAGTAAAACTGATGAAACAAAATAAAGTGTAGTGCAAAATCATCATATAACTTTGTAGTCACCTCACAGTATGCAAACAGAGAAAAAGATTGATATTTTACGTGCAATTCGAGTACAGAACATTGCAGCTCATGGGGAAAATGTTTGCCCATGACTTGGTAACAAGATGATGTACTGTACCTGTGTCAGGAGAGAAAAAGGACTGTGGCAATGCAGACATCCCTTGGCTTGCCATAAATTATTACACTACCTTAGCTACACCTTGTTAGCCTACTTTATTTGGTTTTAGCACTTATGTGTTACTGAGCTAACCAGTGCATGCCTTCTTTTTAAGAATGTAACAAAAATAGAACATGGAATTTTGTTAAACCCTTTGAACTAAAGCCAAAAGTCTACACTCAAATCACAAAACTCACTTAAATAACAAACTTAAATTACTTAAATACCAAAACTATATGTTACTCCTAACCTGGGAGAAAAAAACAACAGAAAACAAAATTTCAAGTTTTTGAACTTTTGCAAGTTTTATTTTTAATTTAGTTTCTTAAAGCAGCAAGTTACCCACACTACATGGATTTGAAAAGACCAGCTAAGCTTTGGGCAAACTTTTTCAAGTTTACCACGAATTCTTTGAGAATAAGACACACACACACACACATTTTACTAACCTCGAGGAAAGATTTGTAGGGGCTCAGGTAGGAGTCCATTAATCCGCTGTTCCATCACTGTATTACAGTACTATAGAGATAAACACAAACATTTTAAAAGTTCAACAGTTTTTTGTTTTACTGCTAATAATCACAGGATGTGCTAAGTCACGTACATATTATCCAAATACTAAACATTTTAAAAATATTTAAATATTTATTCTTTTTTATTTTACATATACTATTTATTAATAGTCTACACATTCAGGTTAAAACGGCATTTTTTTTTAAGAAAAAAAAAATCATTAAATTTATTCCACATTTAATACAATACAGCAACCAGCAAAAATTCAAGAAAAAAATAAAAGAAACTGAACATAACAGGAACAAAGAGGAATCTGGTTGCTTAGGAGTGCTTAACCTTTTACCTGTAAAGCAAAAACGGAGAGCACTATTTTTACCCAGTCATTTTGTTTAAGAATCTACAAACTTAGCCCAATTTGATAAGGCAATTGTACAGAATTTCCATTCTTCATTGCACAAATGATCAACATCTATTAAATTGTGAAGGGATCCAATGTGCACAACCTCTCACCCTCCTCAAGTCATTCTACAGAGTTTAGATTTAAGCTCTGTAAAAGAGAGTTTAGCTCTGTAGATTAGAGCTTTCCAGTTGAAGAGGAGCAGTTACAGTACATAGAACGATGCAGTCACCGCCATGCCTCCCTGGCCTGTACAGTGTATAGTGTTCATAAAATAGTGCCTAAAATAGTTCTACCTTAGCCTTACCATAAATATCTATCACATAAACTCTGACATATGTTTTGGACATAAACTATCAAAATTATTAAAATGTCACATTTAGCTTATTTAAAATAAAAAGCATAGACCTGATTCCATTTCAGGAAACAGCAGAATAGTTATGATTCTATATTTACCTATACCCGCAGGTGAGCAGCTTCCTGTGTAAAATTTTTACATAACACAGGGAATTAAAATAAAAAAATAAAAAAATCAGATTGTTAAAAAGTTTAATGATGTTAGTCTGTATGTGCTTGTTAAGGAAGCCAAAGAAAGAAGTGCATATGTATCATTCACAAGCTCGATACATTCTGCTTTTCACAAACACAAGCCTTGCCTCCTGCCAAAAGGACATTTCAATTGATGTTTATGTTAATGGAACCATCTGGCTCTGAGACGGGCTGCCCTGCCTTTTTGTCGAGCGCAAGACCTTTGTACCCAAACACAGGCCACGATCACACACAATCAACCTCCGGCAACCACAAATCCAGATGGACATGGCCGGGGGAGGGACGTCTGTGTGTCTGGTTGTGAACAAGTGCATGAGCTCAAAAATTAACACAGAAATGAGACGCCATGTAAAAAATTAAAATGGTATTATATGATTACGAAGTTGACACAAATGACTAACATTTGGGGTAAGACTAAAATCAGCGCAGTTGGCCAATATTGGCTAAATGTGAAGCTGGAGCAAGAAACATGTTGCAATTAATGTTATAGAAGTAGGACAGGAACACATTTATCCTGTAATACACAGATTCCCGCCAAACTGGGGGACTAGGGCAGCTCCCCCACTCAGACCTTAAACAGACTTAATCAAGGTGTTCTGATTAAATTTGAAACAGATCTGCGGGACCACAACAGGTTATCAATGTTTTAGTAGAAAAAACTGATAAACACTAAATAGGTCAAGAACAAGTATGAAGAAAAAAAGGATAAATGAAAAGTAGACTGATACTGTAAAAAAAAAAAAAAAAGAAAAAAAAAAAAATGGAGGTGTGGGTTTGGTTATTAGACCATTAACGTTAAACTGCAACAATTCTGACTAAAGTAAGTCTGAGGAAGTGACAGACACAAAAATTCCTGAATTTAGCAAGAATAGAATTAATTCAAACTGGCGCAATGTTCAGATTTCTTCATAACGACGAGCCTCATTGATTGGGTTGGGTAAAATTGGATTTATTTGTAAAGTGTGTATACGAATGTTTGCACAAAAAGATTGTTATTCATGATAATCCAACAAATTAGGATTTTTTAAAAATACTTTTCAGCTCCTAAAATCAGTCTATACTGCACTGCTTCATCCACTATGCATCTTTGCACCATCCATAATTTATCACTGCACTACTATATATTCTACCCTATTTATTCTGTATATACAATATCATACTGAACGTCTGTATGTACATATGTATATCATGTTAAGCATGTTAACTTCATGTCTTTTTAAGTGAACAATGTTTTTTCACCATATCCTTATCACCTACTGCACCTTCTGTTTGTAAATAGGCCACTTATGCACTTCTGGTTAGATGCTACCTACATTTTATTTGCATACAATGACAATAAAGTTGACTCTAATCTAATCTAATAGAATGTAATAAAAAATGTGTATAATTTTACGAATAAGAAAATTAACTAATTTAAACAGGCCCTGAATCAAATACTTCATGTTTTACTACACTGTTAACACAGAGATCATGCTGTTAAGTTCAAATACCTTAAATACTCACACACAGAAACATACAAATCAAGCTTTTTGTAGACTTAAAATGTATTTGGGTGGACTGTGTGGATTTTTTTTTTAAGACAAATAAGGTTGGTTGTTTAATTTAAATGAAAAAAGATGATGTGCTGGTCTGTGAAAATGGTAGCTGTAAACTAAAGTGCTGCAAATGGCAGAATTGATTTTACTGGAGGAGTTAGTACATTATGCCCCTAGAAGGCAACGGATATTTACAGACTGGTAAGATTTTTTTTTTCTTTGAGGAGAATGAAAGCTGGTTTGAAAGTCCGTTCATTTTGTTCCATATCTGCCAAATTTTAAAATAGCTTTATCATGGTTTGGCATTGCACCAATACACCCTATCGTTGATTACTTTCCTATACATGCATGACCTTTCTGGGCTTTGTTCCTCACTTAGATCACTTGCAGTTATAACGGTTCTCTTTTGAATTCTGCTAAATACAGTATAATCAGGGCCATATCTTTTTCTCAATCCTAAACTGGTAAAATGTAGAACAGGGTCAAGACAGCAAATCTGTCTCTGCAGTTTTCTAGCACTTCTTTATGCAAAGTAGTCAGAGCTGGTAGTGCATTTCTTTCCTTCTCCTCTGTGTGTGTGATAAATACATAAGTGTACATGAAGGCACGCTGTAGAAGCAGAGCTGCTGCAGCTGTTCTATTAAATGCCCTATTTATCACTGTCACCTCACAACTGCCTCTCTCTCCTCCTACACTTTCCTCTTTCCATAACATTCTCTCGTTCTCGCCATTGCCTCCAGCGATGTGCCTCTTCCGAGGAGAAAAAAAAACGTGTGTGTTCAGACACTTACACCTTTAATTTTCCGCTCCACTTCTTTATTGATTAGGGGCACAATTACCAACTAATCTGTAGCAGTGTATTAAAAGAAATCCCCCTTTGTTGGACAATAACTAAAGGCATTTTTGATCAGAGGCTGAACGCTCGATGCCAGAGGGGACACTCGAACCAGACCGTTCTCCTGCTGGCGCCGCATCATCATTAACACACTCAGAATAGAGTGCTTCTCAATTAGTGAACTGAGACTGGAGGAAAACAGGAGCGTGTAAGAGGAGTGTATGTTGTGCTAGACACTGAGAGCTTAAGGTTAAAACCAAGGTCATCTACTGAAAATACATATATACATACATCACTATATTTAATTTTTTTAATCCAGCGTTAGAAGCACAGTGAGGGTTCACCTCCCAAAAAGGAATCAGTATTCTCTATTGTAAAGCTACGTCTCAAATCGGGATCATTTCAAGGACAATGGAGACGTGCAGAAATTTCATGCCTACATATCCTTCAAAGCAGCCGTCTCTCAAGTTCTACCAGTTCAACATAATAGATGTCCCTTCATCTGGAATTAATGACATCAAAGCAATAAAATAAAATAAAAACACATCTCAGTGAAGACCAAACAGCTGCATAGGCAAAAGACAACCCATCGTGAATAAAACGATCCAACACCATAAACTTATATATGTGGTATTTAACTCTTGACGTATGCATTACGTTGCACGTACAAAACACTATGGGTGTCCTCCCTAAAAAGGGGCGCAAAGCATAGCAAGACAAAAGGCTTCTACGATAGTCAGTGGGCAAAAAGTAAGCAAATCAGCAACTGGTATAAAGCAAAAATAATAAATATATTTTTTTTTAAAACCCACCTTTTCATAAAAACTCGTATATAGTAACTATGAAGCCTGTGGCTAGTGTAGTGACTGTGAGCTGATAGGGGGTAAAAGACAACACCAGCTGAAAGTGGATTTTGAAAAATTCCTTTGCGCAGAGGGGGGCATACTTCTAATGAGGCGGATCTTTAAGTACTGAATAATATATAATAAAAGTTGATAGTTCATTTAGTTTCTGCTGCACTTCAGAGAGAAACGTTCACAAGTCATTAATCCCGACATCCGCAATGTGAACAGTAAGTATTGAGGAATGCATTTAATATTGGCTCAGAGGGAAAACTAAAACAGTACACTAAACAAGGACAAAAGGACAAAATATTACACCACAACAAAGTCCAGTAATTTCTGTCTTTCTGAGTTAAGCAAACACTAACATACATGTTTTAGAGATTCATTTTATTTAATAAATGTACCATTAATCAATGTGCATCTGTGTAATGCCATCATTAACCACCATGTCTCCATGGCTAATCCATTTGCTTCTCAACAGTTAAAAAAAAAAAAAAAAAAAAGCGAAAAAAAAAAAATGCCTTACTTAAAAATTAAATAGTATCAAGCTTTTATGCGCCTGTCTGTTCCTGTAAGGACGCCTTGCCCCTGTGTCTGTCTGTCCCTAAAAGGATGTGTTTTCTGGGCCTTTCTGGGCCTGTCTGTCCCTGCGAAGGAGGCGTGTCCCCTGGGCCTGTCTGTCCCTGCGAAGGAGGCGTGTCCCCTGTACCTGTCCTGTCCCTGTAAGGGAGGCGTGTCCCCTGTGCCCCTCAGTCCCTGTAAAGGAGGTGTGTCCATTGTGAAGGAGGAATACCTCTGTACCTGTCTGTCCCAATGACAGGGTTGTCTCATGTGTGCCTATCAGTCCCTGTATAAAGGAAGTGTGGCATCATAGTTTACATCTTTTGCACATTTAATGAATAATTTCTGAAAGAGTTGTTGTCCATTATAATCAGATCTTTCATATGTTAATATTAATATATAATTTATTATATCTATATCTATATCTATTTCAGGCTACACACTTACAGTACTTTCGTTAGAAGATGTGATACTGTATATGGTGAGAATACTGTAAAATAGTCATGAAAAAACACGGTATAGAAACCATTCTCTAATGAAAGATCATACAGATTTAGACCTACAGATTTTAAGTTGCACAGCAATGTCTCCCATGCGTGGGCAAATATGAGCTGACATCTGTACTACAGCGTGCTAGTGCATGTTGGCACTACGACTATTATTACAAGACTGTTCCCCAAAAAATCCTCCAATTAATAGGGAGCATTATCATTTAGTGACTGGCTCAAGGCTCATTTCTGACTTCACGCCTTGAGTAAAGAAACAGAAATGTAATTTGATGCTTTGCTCCATCGTGCATGCTTAATGCCATGCTGGCACACGAGTCTGCCAGGGGTCACGGGTTGCCATGGATACATCAATTGTTACAACCAAAAAGGGCCAAGATGAAGATAAAGAGACAAGAAAACAGAGCTACTTGTTATCCCTGCCAATCTGCCATGTAATGAGAAGATCTTGCCCAAGGGTGAATAGACGTACAATAAGAGATTTTAATAGCTTTTCCTTTCTAACAAAAACACTCCCAAGACTAAATAGTTTAACTGAACCAAGCAATAGTTCATGCAACAGTCGGAGGTCAGTAATTATAATTCATTGGGAACATAAATACTTTGATATAAAAGAACAGACATTTTCAAATACATTTTTATTTTACTTTTTTCCCGGAAAACCTTGCTTACCTTGCACAGATCTTAATTTTAGTGAAAAAAAAAAAAAAAAAGATTATGTTATAGCAATTAATCATTATATTCTTAACTGCAAAATATAACCCATTACTTTGCCTACCATACCTTCAACAGGAAGTGACCAAAATCCAAAATCCATGGAGGTGTCTAATTCATACTGTCTAATCCACGATGATCATGGCATGGATTGTTGACTTGACATCATAAATTATTACCCATGAGAATTTTGGTGAAGTATGTTCATGGCGGCTTGTTTCAAACAATACTTTCTAATATACTTGAAAACAGTCAGCAAAAACAATACTCACATATGACAGCATGGCCTTCAGTTCTTCATCACTCCGAACTGTGATCCTGTCACCAACCTCATCCTCATCTGTCAGAAGAATGCACCACAGTATTCAAGAACATTTCTAAAGCAAAATGCAAGCAATTTCTTCGACATTTCAGCACAGACAATTAACTTTCCGCTCACACGGTCATGTCACATACCTTTGAAGGAATGCTGCTAGATAATTAGCTAAACTAGCTAAACAATGGTTCCCAATCCTGGTCCTGGAGGACCACCTGCCCTGCACGCTTTAGCATCTTCTGTGCTCCCAGAAAACCTGATTTAACAAATCAGCTAATTAACAAGCTATTCTGAATAGAATGATAGTAAGTAATAGAGCGAGGAACACTTTAAAATGTGCAGGGACAGGAGTGCTCCAGGATCAGGGTTGGGAACCAGGGCTCTAAAGTGTTATTATGTCCTTTTATGCTTTTTTTGCACATAATGACAAATGCATTGTGTGTCAACACGATGCTGATATATTTTTACCTCTATGCTTTAAGTTATGATTCCTATCTGGCATGACATGAACTAGATGTAATATACACTGACGACTGACTCAGAATGGAATATCTACCTCACTGCAAGCAAACTGCACCCCAATTCACTTGGAACTGAAACAAGGGCAGCTCCTTCACATGTTTTAAAACTGGTTGTTTCAGTTCACCTCTGAGTGCGATGTCTCCTCTGTCCTTACTCGCACAAACCTCATCATTGTAGAAAATGCACCAGGTTTAAAGTCAGACAGACTAAACACAATGTGAAGGCTTCCTTAGCTATATTCAGGCTGGGTTAGTTTTACATGGGGAGGGGGTAACGTTACTATTAACAGAGAAGGGACATACAAAATGAACACACTATGAATATAATTGTAATTTATGGCATAGATTTGAGTGGATAGTTTAAAAGCAGTTTTAAAAATGCCCTTAATTACAATTTGGTGTTACCTGTTACAGTTATCTTAACTGTTAATAAAAAATATATTTTTAAATACACAAAAACTCAAATTGTTGATTAACGCTTGCAGAGATTCTGTGAAATATAATCCAACTAGTTTTGAAATGCAACACTTCTATATTGCTGGCTGTTTGTGAACAATTCTATATATTGTGATATACATCATTTGGCCAAAAGTTTGTGGACACCTGACTTTTACACCCAAAGTTTTTAGTTTGAAAAACTTTGAATGTCAGTCTATGCAAAATTGTATAGACTGTCTTTATATACCATAGCATTACAATTTTCCCCTCATTGAAACTAAAAGGACCAAACCTGTCTCAGCACAACAATGCTCCTCTGCACAAAGCAAAGTCCATCAAGACAAGACTTGACCTCCATCCCAGTGAACACCTTTGTGCTGAGACAGAAATGGTAAAATATTCATAATGAATTAAGAGATAAAACTTTCTTGCTCGAAATAAAAAAAATAAAAAAAAAACTATTTGATGCACATGTTTAATCATAAAACTACAAGTTTCTATTTAATTCTTGCATGTTTGTGTGTATCATCTATCATAAAAATAGAATCTATCAAACAAATGATTTGCCAAGATTGAAAATCTGAATAATGGTTTATATTAAATTGGGATATTTATAAACCCTGTGATACTCAAAGAATCGCAATACAAATCGAATCGGCCCCTAATATAGATATCGTGACAATATTATATATTATCGTATCGGGAGTTCCTGGTGAATCTCATCCCTACTGACTTAATTTAATTCTAATTTATTTGTATAGTGATTTTTCATTGTCGCAAAGCAGCTTTACACAATCAAAAGACTTAAGTTTGTATGGACTGTGAATGTATCCTGTACATGTATATACAATGACGTCTCTTCTTTCTGATTCATACAGAAATTGCTTATAATGTGTGAATCATAATTACTGTACTTAATACACTAGACATGTTAGATCTAAATACTCTCAAAGACTTTAAACTTCTATATGGATATTGTTACACACACTATAACAGTTTACAGCTACAATACAAAGACCACAACTGACAAACTGTGACTATTAATCTAGTATTACTGTAGGGTTTTTTTTCCTGTTGGTAATACAACTTTATGCTTTTAAAAAAAAGCAGTGCTCACATTCAAACGCAGTAATGGTCGCTTCAGGCATCACGTCTTTAATTGCGAGCTGAAAACCACAAGTGAAATACACAATTAGGACATGTGTTTAATTCTTCTTCAGTCTTTCAGATGATGTTAAATCACACGGCTCATGAGTTTGTACTGCCTGGGACAGCTTTACCAGTAATTCGTTGAAGCTCAAAAGTGATGGACAGTCCACCGATGAGTCCATGTCCCCCACCGGTGTCTTTATACGGATCACGATCCCTTCAGTGTCCATGACGCAGACGTTATTCAAAACCAGTAAAAGCATAACAAACACATCTGCTCATAATCACAATCCACACACAGTCTGACTCTAACTACAGCAGACAACCTGGGCTAAATATTAAATCCGGTCCCTCTTAAACACGCAGTCCACTACATCGAGGGCAAAGGCAATTATTTCTCACTAGACGTAGTGCACATAAAGAGGGAACACAAAGCTATTCAGGATTCTCCCCAACTAACATGGCTAGCTAGACATATAGCCGGCTAGCATGCTCGCTAACTATTGCTAATATTGAAACAGGGTGGGTGTGTCGCCACTAATTTTGTATTTAATTTAGGGACTCTTTGAGAGACATATTCTGAATTAAATGTAGGAATTAATAATAAGTGTAAATTATACGTGTGAACTGTTTTCGCATGCTAGCTAACTGTCAACAAAACTCGGCGGAAGTTTACAGGAAATGTGCTCCAGAAAACCGGAACACGGAAGCGATTTCTGTTTTGAAATTCAATTTGTTTCCACTTTGTTAGGATTTAAAACTGTCCCTTTATATAAGCTCCATAAGTACTATACACAAGTACTTTATCTAAGCTACATATACTTAGCACTATACATATGTAGCTTATATAAAGGGGACCAAAATAAATGATGTATTTATGAGTATTGTGGATGATTTAGTCTACTCTTCACTCATCGTCTAAAACACTTTATCATGTGTACAGGGGGGGGGGGGGTTGAAGCTTAGCCCAGAAGACTTAGAGCATGAGGCAGAGCCCAGATTTTATTTTGCTTTTCTTTATAAATCCAAGAATTTATTTCCTACTAATCAGATTATTAATCTTGGCTATACAATTTACAATTCAACAATATTTTTAAACAGTTGCTTCCTCAGATGCAAATGTTGTACTCTTAAGGTGTCTTTTATGTAAAACCTTTACCCAACCCCACAAAATAATGTTACATGAATTAAAAAATTTTGCGAAAAAGGGTGGGCCAAAATTCCTCCACAGCGACTTATTGCCAGCTATCGCAAACGCTCAATTGCAGTCGTTGCCTCCAACGAGTAACGCAACTGCTTATAAGGTTTAGGGGCTAGTACTTTTTCACATGGGGCTAGGCAGATTTGGACAGCTTTTTACCTTAATATATGAAATGATTATGTAAAACTGTGTTTTGTATTTACTCGTGTTATCTTCGCATAATATTAAAATTTTTTATGATCTCAATCATTTAAGAGTGACAAATATGCTAAAAAAGGCAAATACATTTTCACAGCACTGTACACCTATCCATCCATCCATATGTGTTTAATTCGCTATAATGCTCACACAAACACATATTTGCAGTCAAGTTCATAAATACTGGAACAACGATCATTTTTGTATGCCATTTGGCCTCTGTATACCACCATAGGAATTACAGTCAATTTTATACGCACTGATGAACCAAAATTAACTTGTACACAGTGATGGGGAGAGAAAATCGTGGAGCAGAAAAGAAAAAGCTTATGATACAAAGCATACAGAATCACACCATCTGTCAAACACAGTGGAGGCAGTGTTATGGCATAGGCATTTATGGGCCAGGGGTAGCTCAGTGGTTAAGGCATTGGCCTACGGTTCGGAAAATCCCAGGTTCAAACCCCGCAATCACCAAGTTGCCACTGTTGGGCACACCTTGAGCAAGGCCCTTAACCCTCAACTGCTCAGATGTATAATGAGATAAAAAGAAATGTAAGTCACTCTGGATAAGAGTGTCTGCCAAATGCCTCAATGTCATTAATGGCTGCTAATAGAACCAGGTCACTGGTGTCTATTGATTGCTAATAGCAGTTTGAATTTTGAAGTAAATATGGCTATACTCTGTTTAGAATTAGCCAAATGCTGCAAAACTGATAGGACACCGCTTCATATTGTAAATGAATATGACCCCAAGAAATACAGTTAAAGCTGCCCAAGAGTTTCTCAAGGCAAAGAAATTGGATATTATTCACTAGCAAAGTCAGTCACCTGATCTTAGCTCAATAGAGCATGCTTGTGACTTACTTAAGACAAGACTAAAGGCAGAAACATTAACACACTAACAAACATTAGCTAAAGGCAGCTGCATTAAAGGCCTAGCAAAGCCTCTTAAGGAGAGAAAACTCAGCAGGCAGTCTGCAAAGGTTTTTCGTCCAAGTATTAAGGCAATCCTTATGTTTGGAATTATATAAGTTTGTTCCAGTATATGTTAGCATTGTCGCCTTGTACCTCTAGGTCCACAGATTTCTGTGTCGGGTCTGTGTGCATGGAGTTTGCATGTTCTCCCCATGCCTGGTGGGTTTTCTCCAGGTTCTCTGCTCTACTCCCACAGTCCAAAACCATGCAGATTATTCTAATAAGCATTTAAAAATTGGAATTATATGAGCATAGGAATGTTACAATTGGAGTACAAATGGGAATAAATACAATGGTCCCCACTGGTTTCCATAGTCCCTAGTTGGACTACAGAGGTTTCCAGATGGATGGATGGTTCCAGCATTTATGAGTTACCAAAAGTGGGTGTGTATGTATGAAAATGGCTGTAATTCTTGAATGGTGAATGAAACGCTTTCGCCAAATCCTTTGAATTAAAGCGCAAAGTCTTGAATTTCCTCACATATTGAATGTTTCAATATTTGAGTATTTCAAATTCAATATGGTTAACTACAGAGGCCAAATGCCAAAAAAAAACCTTAGAGATAAATTACATATAATAATTTATATTATTCCCTCTGTGTGCATGGAGGTCGCATGTTCTCCCCGTGCTTGGTGGGTTCCCTCTGGGTACTCCGGTTTCTTCCCACAGTCCAAAGACCTGCAGATTAGGCTTATTGGCGTTCCAAATTGCCTGTAGTGTGTGAATGAGTGTGTGAGTGAGTGTATGGGTGTGTGCCCTGCGATGGATTGGGGATAGTCTCCTGGGATAGGCTCCAGGCACCCCGTGACTCTGAATACAGGATAAAGCGGTATACGATGAGTCAGGACAGGCGATGAGTGAGTAAGTGAATGTATATTATTTAAATTAATGTGAAAGGATGGTTTACTTGTGAAATTCTAACAAAATATATTATATATTAACTGTGCATTTCACTTGGGCCAGTTTATTCTCTCTCTCTCTCTCTCTCTCTCTCTCTCTCTCTCTTTCTTTTTCTAGAAGAAACTAAATGAGCTAAATGAGAAATTTAATGGAACATTTCACCCAAAAGATCTGTGGTAATCACTGTTAATGATGGAACTGATGGAATAAACCAGGGGCTTTATAGTATAAACTGTGCTCTAATGCCATCAGCAGAGGGAGGTACATTGGTGAAACTTGGTAAAACTCCATAACTTTCTTTTCCAGTGAGCACGGACTGACCTTTGACATTAATTACATTCCTTAATGCTATTGCTTTATTCTATTCTATTCTATTCTATTCTATTCTATTCTATTCTGACTGATCACAAGAAAAAACACATTGTGTATATTTTATGGCATAGTATTTTGAGAGGAAATGGTTGGTTTAGAATGAGTCTCCAGTAAAAGTCTTACACTTAATAACAGGTCTGAGGTTTCTCAGTAACACTGCAGGCTGAAAACTTCACCATCATGAAGATCAGAGACAGGGACTAACTTGGTTTAACTTTAAACATAACTCTAAATAAATGAATTAGTATCATGTGTAAAAAAAAAATTGTTAAAAGAAAATAAGGCACTTATGGATGATAATACTACTTTATGTCAGGCTGTATTACAACATTCATTATTTTCATATTACAGCACACCCCATTTGGATGTTGATATTTAAGTCAACCTTGTATTTAAATTGGTCCTTTTAGTCAAGTAATATATTTTTATTATGTGTCTTTTACTTAGCAGGTTGCCAGTGTGATTTGACAATTTTATTCTGATTCTATATGTTGCTGTCTTCTTTTCTTACTGTAAGTACAGCAGTCCTTAAAAGACATTATAGACAAAAAGATGTTTACATAAAGTAACAAGGAATTCTTTATTCACACCCTTGAAACATCCTCTATAATTATATATAACTAAAACAGTTAAATCATGTGAATGAAATACATAACATTTATTTTCACTTAATGCATTAACTGTAGGGGGAATTTGCAGAGAACTTTGTCTTTGAACAAATGAAAACGTGTGGAATTCTGTTTATGCCCTGATATCTGCCGTTGACAGTTTTATAAACTGTCTGGCCAAAAAAGTCACCATTTCGGAATGGTCAAAATACTGGGCTGCTGGAAGGTTACAGTGCTGAATCGTCAACTTTGTGGAAGAAAAAATCATGAATGGAGATCACTAAAACATTTGGTGAGGTTGCATGGCAAAAATAACCAGTAAAAACTAACTTGTTTAATTGTGAAACATATAGTAATGTGATGAGAGGTCACAGGATTGCAAAGCTGTGTGGCTATAAGATAAACACTTGTAGTGAGAATAGTCAAAGTAAGGTTTCAATTTACAACGGTTAAAGATGTCCAACAGAAAAAGGTCATGTGCACTGATGAGTTCAGATTGACCCCATTCCAGAGCACCATCATACATACATCGTGCCCACTGTACAAGCCTCAGGAGGCAGTGTTATGATCTGGGGTTGCTTCAGTTGGTCAGGTCTAGGCTCACCAATGTTAAGTGGCAATAAAATTATATCAGCTGAGTAACTAAATGTAGTGGATGACCAGATTATTGCTAAAGTTGACTAAATAATATCTTATTTAAAAAAAAATAAGGCCAGGCAGTGTACTGTATCTCATTACCCCATCTCTCTTTTGGCTCAGTTTAGATAATTAATTAGATAGAAACTATCTTGTAAATACATTCAAGCTTTGAATATGTCCTTTTGTCAATGTTGGTCAGTTAATTTGTTCTGAATAGCTCATGATGTTGAATAACCTTTATTATATATAGTGCTTTGATGCAGACTGTCTCATTTTTGGAGAATAACAGTCAAATGTCTTGGTCATGCAGACCAAGATAGATACTGCTGGTTTATCTTCTTTCATGTTTTATCTTTTTTATACTCCTACAATATTGATAGAAGGATGAAAAGAATAATATACAACGATAAGCAGATCGTTCAGGTGAAATTAACAATGATGGACTCACCGGCTGGTAAACCAGCTCAGGTTGCATATCCTGGCCTAAAACAATAATGTGTGTGATCTGTCCAGCTTCTACTTAGGTCTGTCCTCTCAATAGGCTTGCTTTCAAAAGCTGAATGGGAAGTGGAAGAATGCCACTCACAACATTCTCTGCATGCACTTTGTATGAGGACAAAAGCTAAAAGCTTAAATACTCAGCACAGTTACAGCGCCAACTGCGCTTTATTCTTGTCTCAAGGTGAAAGTTAAACAGTCCGCTTTCAAACTGAAATGTTTGCAAACTCATTAGATTAATGTTCAGCGGGCGTGCTGACCACATCGGTTTTGCAATGGGAGAGTAGAAGTCTTTTGCTGAAGTCCTAAAATAATAGCAGTGACATTAGCACGCATTGGACAGTTTGTGCAGGTGTACACACACACACACACATACACACACACACTCATACACAGTGGATGGCCACTCAAATACACACAACCATTAGATTTAACATTAGTGGTTAACCTTCTGTTATGTCAGTATTTTACAAAGACTTACAGCATGTGACATTGATATTCAACTACTACAATAACCGGCTTGCGTTATTTGTTGCAGGGTAAAAGACAGGCAGAGACGGTGATAGAAACGTAGGGGTAAAGCAGCTAGCAGCACAGTGCTAATGAGGAAACGAATGCAGATGGCAGTTTGTCAAACTGACCCTCAGAGGCTATTGTGTTATGGCCTCGTGCTGGTGTGAATTTAAACGTCCAGTCAGCAGTTCCAATTATCAGAAATCAAACTCAAGAGATGGCTCAGAGGAGGGTTTGAGGGAGTGAGGGCGAGAGAGAGGGCCAGCACACACTGTTTGGTAATTAAAACCCATTTTATCAGTCTAAACTCTCTCTGTTCTCTCTTACAGCATATTGACAAGCTGTTTAGCTGACAAGAGGCTACATTTGACTTCGGACATATGAGCTGGAGGTATTTAACTTTGTGAAGGCTGAGGAAAACAAATATAGGCCAAAGAAAGCAGCCATTACTGGAAAACTCGCCTCATTACTCGTACTACATAACCACCAAACTCTGATTTCCTTCATTGTACAAAATCTTCTGATATTGATAGGTACAGAAACAAATTGCTTAAGAGAAGTTAACCACAATAAAGCACACTTTTGCAAAGGTCAAAGATATCTGGTGTAATGTGAAGCTATTAGGAGGTTCAAATTTGAGCCTTTAAAAACTGAACAGTGGTGTCTTTAGAGATCATGGATGATATAGAAATTCACATATACAATAGAAATCCATGCTATCAATAAAGAACCTCTCACCAATTTTGGTGATGTATTACATCTTAACCCTAATTACTTACATACTCACTCGTCGTCTATACCACTTTATCCTGTGTACAGGGTTATGGAGCCTATCCCAGCAGACTTAGGGCACAAGGCGGGGTACACTCTGGACAGGGTGCCAATCCGTTACAGAACACATGCACATACTCACAAGCTTATTTATACACTACAGGCAATTTAAGAACGCCAATTAATGTTTAATCTGCATGTCTTTGAACTGTGGGAGGAAACCAGAGGACCCGGAGGTATATGGGGAGAACATGCAAACTCTTTGCACACAAACCTGAGGAGGGAACCCGGACCTTAGAGGTGCAAAGTAAAAGCATTTATAAATCTATCACTCAACCATAAAGTATTTATTTTAGTAAGAAACATTTATAGACTATAGTGCATATTTAGAATGACATGAAAAAGAAATTAATTAATTAAACCCAGAAGCTCTTTATGTTCTCAAGATAGTATAAGCTCTTCTGAAAAGTGTAAATGAATGTCTGTTTCAGGTCAGAGATAAATGCTGCCTAAAGATCACAATCAGGATTAAAGATACAGTACAATAAGACTTCTATACATACTGTTATATAGATAACTAACATTTACAGTTATAAGACTTCATATCTTGCACAGTTGCTTGAATTATCAACAAAGATTAATTGTCATCATAGAAATAATCAGACCCATGGTCTGTGAAATTTAAGTAATATACATTAGCTGTATGTCCAAACCCATTTTGTTCATAATGTACAGATAATGAAATGCATATGCAATCATAATTTTTACATTATTATTTTACATATAATCTACACTATATTACAATTAATAATTGTTTATGTAAAACAGATTGTATGTCTGATTCCAGTCTGTATCCTGAATCCTTGGACTATGATATATAATAGTTCGTTCACTGTATTCACTTAATGCCAGCGTATAAATCCTGTAAATATTAAGCCATTCTTGTAGCAATAATGCTGTTAGTGATACAACTTAATACCTTTCTGAAATATCTGAATAAATGTATAGTTAAAATAAATATACAGTTTTTAAAAAAGAAGCTTTATATATATATTTTAAATAAAAATACCAGCATGGTTAAAAAAAAACATGGTATGGCTTACTTTATTTTATACCTATACTGTATATATGTAATTAAAATAATATTTGCTGTGTACTGTAATTATAAGGTGTCTGTAATTCTTTTTCACTTTATTTATTTCATTCCTTTGTTTCTTCACTTTTCTTACTACCGTTAAATATATATTAAACCTTTAACTAAATTGCCTTTAACTGATTTTAAACAAAAGATGGAACTAAATTTAAAGCAGAGGTCCTTTAAAAAAGCATTTGATGCATGTATAGCTCCTGAGCTATGAGCTTTTAAATGCTTGGCTGCTGTATGACTGCTGCAATGTGTACATGATAAATAGCATTATTATAAGTATATTAAAGAGTCAGAGGAGTCAAGGCCTTTAAATGGGGGTTATTTTTTGCTGTGATGCCGTTGCCAGTGACCCAGAGCTCTGTGCAGGTGGGTAGAGGTATGCTGGTATAAATGCAAAGCCAGTCTAAGAGCAAAGCATATTCATTATATTAAACACTTCTGCCATGCCAGGCTAATGAGTGCATGAGATCTGACCCTGCACTGCCATTGAAGATTAACAACCATTCAAACGTGTACTAATAGGTCGAAATGCACATGTATGTGTACATTACACACAAAATACAAATGCTCTATATAATATTAATGATAGAATGCTAATAAGACACTCCCTGTATCCTATTTGCATATAACATGGCATGAAATGCAATGTGGTTTCGTACAAATTGCAACATTTAGCGAGAGAGAATTGTTTATTTATATACACAGCATCAAAGCAAAAGAAAGATCATTATTACGGGAAGTATTTTTAAATAAATAAACTTTATGGCAAGGATTTCTATTCTTATAGCATGGACATTACAAATTGGTAAAGTGTGAAACTATATATATATTTTTAAGAATTATATTCTTATGTACAATAGATAATGAAAGCAACATACTGATGCAAAACACTTACATCAATTCATGTCTAGACACGGTTACAGCACAATACGCAATCAATAAACAAAATTACATACAGACATACAGTAAAAGTGCAGATGAATGTATAAGAGAGGAAAGTGCGTGCTGATTTAGTGTAGTATTGATCCCGAAACGGCTCCCATCTGCTGGGTCCAAAGAGGCATGTGATGGGCAGACTCCAGGGGGACGTTCACCACGTCTGTAAGAATCAAACCACTTTGTCAGACATAACAAAGGCGGCTGACATACGAACCGTGGATCGTACCTGTTTTCTATAGCACCGCATTCTCATTAAAAACCACAGGCGTGCAGCTGAGGCCCCCTCCAAAGCCACAATACAGCGCCAGAGCACAAGGGCAAAACGCCCATGACCTGCCGCTAGCCTTCCAGCCATAACACAAGGTGGCTTTCTGCAACAGGTTTGAATGTAGATGGAGGTTTGAATGGGCATTGGGTTTGTACACGTGTCTCCTGTTTGGGTTTTGTCTGTCTGTGGCTTTTTAACATTGCAGTTTTCAGACAGAACAGCCCTCTGCTTTTGTCTGCCATCGTTCTTTTGATGTATTATTCCGATTCACTATTAAAGGACAGAGATAATATTACATACAACTGTGCCCTAAATAAAGTTGTCTGGCTCTATGGAAGATTTGTGCTCTAGGTCAAACATTTGAAAACACAATAGGAGAATTTTTATTCAGTCCTCTGCAGATGGGTACCTTGGTTTATGTGAGTTCTAGTGTAATTACAAGGCACGAGTTCACCCCATAAGGGCCAGCGGTGACTCAAAATGCTTGCCTGTCAACCTCGGAGCAGACCAACCACACATTTCTGCTGTCACCTCGATTTTGCTTGACATCAAAGGGCAGAGATAGCAAAAAGGAAACATGCTGTAGTCTAGTGTATTATTTTAGCAGGCGAAGGGAAGACTAACACGGCCTAATGTTATTCAAAATGCTGTAAAAGATATGAAGTTATCTGAGAAAGTGAAGCTTCTTTCTGTATCTACTGCATCCAGTGCTGCTCTCTAGTGGTAGTGGTAACAGAGACACACTCATGTACATCATGTCTAACACATCAATATCATACACGCAATCATACTGTAGATCAAATATTATTACTGTATATAACATCCATAAATATATAAACTATGACCATAACAAGAAATATCATACATTACGCATACAAAAAATATTCAAAATTATTGCGAGTTATGTTTTATCTCTGTGATAAAATAACACCTGGTGTATCATACTGTACACCTCCTCTAATGATGAAATATATAGTCTCCTAAGCTGAAAGATTTGTCTAAAGGCCGAAAAGAATAAGAAAGCTCAAATACAGCTTTACCAATACCATAAAATTAGACTCCAAGGACCTGTCAGTGGAGATGAGATTTAAATTCCTCACTCTCATTATTTACACTGTTGTAAATGAATAATTAAATTGTTGATTACAAAGCTGGGTCTTTAAATTATTTGGGAAGCTACAGCCTTGTTTTGTGAGGTCAGGGCTTACCAGGACATTTATTGCCATCATTATAAAGTCATTATGTCATATGACCACTCATTTAGTGCGTCTCAGACACCGGCTAAATTCCTCTTCACGGCGTATTACATAACATAGTAAATTACAGCATATTAAATATGGATTTTGTGTGCAATGGCACTCAATCTGGGAGACAATTATGTGTGACAAACCAACTGCAGACTAAATTTTACATCGCTGCATGAGGAGAGGAAGATTGTTGTTAATAATATACATGCTTTATTTAGGTACAGGGAGAGATTTTGTTTGTGTGTGAGAAAAAGAAAGAAAGAGAGAGAGAGAGAATATAGGTACCTAGGACAGTTCATCTAGAATACCCTAATATAACATAAAGCACTGTGTGAATGGTCTCTTCCTCTCTCTCTCTCTCTCCCTCTTTTTCTCTCTCACTCTTTATGTCCCCCCAGGGACTTTCTGTCATGTTCCCAAATCGTCCACTGTCTAGAGGTCATGGGTCAGACCCTAAAAGCGGGATTAGTTTATTGACACAATAAGACCTGGCACTTTATTTGATGTTCCATCACCCCATTTACCCACCTATCTCCTGTTTGTTTCTCCATCACACTGGTCCCATGGGAGGTACAGGGAAGGGGCAGTTGGGGTTTTGGTCTCATTTAACCCCAGCAGGTCAAGACTCCAGTGTGGAGTTGGCCTGTCCATAGTTATTACTGGTGCTACTATTTTAATTAGAACAAGGGCAATATTTTGATGATGTGCATTTCTGATCCAGGGCAGGATGTTGCTGGCTCAGGACACATCTGTAGTGATTATGCTCCTGGAGAGCTGCTTGAAAAGCATTTAACTCATGCTGTACATGAGCATCTGTTCAGTGAAACGCACAGCCTCGGAGCACTGCCATTCTCAGCAACCCCCCTTTCCCCAACCCATTCAAACAACAAATCCTATTTTGGCAATACTGGATAAATATGTTCTGCAAATCAAAACATGAAACAATCGGTTTCTCTCACAGCCATAATTCTCCTAGTTTATAGGGTTTGCTAGTGACCCTGCCTTCTTGCTAACCATGTGTGTCTGCTGTGTGTGAAAACGACTGTCAAACACTGAAAGGGAATGAATTCAATACTAATGAAGACCTAATGATATCATAATGATATGATTACTGGACTTTCCTTATCAAAAGAAAAAAAAGCATGATTAAAAAGATATTCAGGGTTAAAATTTCAATTGAAATTAGGCTAATTCTAAAATGATTACATCATAACTCACACTCATCATCTAAACCGCTTTTTCCTGTGTACAAGGTCACGGGGGGCTTGAAGCCCTCAAATTCAGGAGCCGAAGCGGGTTACACTGTGGACAGGGTGCCAATCCATTACAGGGAACACACCCTCACACTACGGACAATTTGGGAACACTAATTAGCCTAATCTGCATGTCTTTGGACAGTGGGAGGAAACCGGAGTACCCGGAGGAAACCCATCAAGCACCCACTAAGCCACCATGTCGCCTCCATCTTACTGTAACTGTTAATATTATTATTAGTTATTCTTACAAAGACCAGTGGTCATGCATGGGGACAACCCCTTAAAGTGACCTGTATAGAGCCTATATCCACTGCCTATGCCTCAGACTTGTGTTCTTGACCTGATATATATTCTATTGAGATGCTCTTCTGCTCACCATGGTTGCAAACAATGGCTATTTGAGTTACTGTCGCATTCCGGTCACTTTGAACCAGTCAGGCTATTCCCTTCATATTTTTTCATCCACAAGCTGTTTTTTTTTTACCATGCTGCGTAAAATCTCAGGAAATCAGCACTTTCTAAAATACTTAAACCAGCTCATCTGTATGCCACATTCAAAGTCTCAGATACTGCAGGTTTTTTTCTTTTGACAGTGTTTCTTTTCACATCAACAGAAGCTTTTGAATTGTATGTGCATTATTTTATTCACTGCTTGATTGATAAGTATCAATAATCCAGTATGTATTTGATAAAAGAGGAATTAGAAGCTAATGTTGGTTGTGGAGCCCTTTAGACAGTATATGGAGCTGGAGGACGATAAGTGGACTAAGTGGACGATAAATTGTTGAATGTGACAAGTCATTATCAGATTGTCACACAGTACTCTAATGACAATAACACAAGACTCTTGGCACATCAGGTGTCTTAACAGCTTCATCGCTTTCTTTTACACACGCACACACACATAGAAGCTGTTCTTCTCGCTCCTCTGGAGAGAGTGATGAATGCCTATGCAAGCCGATCAATCAGCAGATCAATCAGGGGTCAGCTCGCCCTCGCCTGATCGATACCACTCTTGTTCCTGCAGCGGGAGAATGGCATAGCGACTTTAGCACTTAATTATGTTGTTAATTGCTGTGTTAAGCAGGTCCCTCAGGTTGGTAATTGAGGGTGGCTGGGCCTGCAGATTCCCAGCACCGATGCATTAATTCACAAATTCAATAACTACAGCTGAGCTTTAACATCATTCTGTGGATAGCCTCCTCCTCAACGTATGCCCTTACAGTTAACCGGCACTTGCATGCATCATTGATATCAAAAGATCACCCTTGAAAAAAAAAGGGAAAAAGGTAAACATATCGGCCATTTCACACCTCTCTCTCCCTTTTAGAGTTTCATGTATTCCATAGATAACAAGAGTGACACTGATATTGTCAAAATTCTCCATCAAATTATTTAGTAATCAAACAAGGTATTATACTTTCTCTGGAAAAAGAAAAGCGACCTGGGACCTCAGATAACTCAGTCACTCCATTATGCCAGTGTTATCAGCATTAAATACCCCTAAACCTCCCAGCAGGCTTAGGAAGCCCTTCTCATCTATTCAGCACTTGATGAAACTATCACTTAGTGAAAACCCTCTGTGTGAACTCTTGGAGTTCAAGTACTGTAGGGAATACAAGACTGTGGAGTTTTCAATCCTTTACAGTAACTGAGAGCCTTTTAAGAGAGACTCAGCTCTTTACAGACTACACAGTACTGCGTTTGATCTGGTGATTGCTGTATGTACCGGGGCTTAAAAAGGACGAGTCCCTGGGACTTGACTGCAAATTGGGTAAACGCATTTCAGTTTATTTTCCTTTGTTTTAGGTAGAAGTGTGCATGGGTATGCAAACACCCAGATCACTGCTTGAAGCTCCACTAATCCTGAAAACAAGAAGTGAGAAAAGGGAGGAAAAAGAAAAGCAAGATCTAGCAGTATTTTCTGATGCGGAGATGAAAACAGCCATGGTGTGCAAGACAAAAAAAGGGACTAACAAAGTCTTTAATTTTTTTTTTTCTTTTCAGTGGATTAAAATTCTACAATTAGAATTAATCATGATATTTCGTAACATAGCATAGCTCAGTCTTTGTAATGATACTTTTTTAGGGTTTTCAGAAGAGGACAATCTTCTGGTTGAACATTGCATTTGTAATGTACAGTTACAGTAATGTGAATTTTGAAGTATTGAGCCACGCATCATTTTCTCATATAGTGATTCCAAGAGCCAGATTTTTTTGCATTCCGGGTGTACTGAAAGATGTTTTTGGTTCTAATTTTTTGCAAGTTTTTTGGCTCTCAATATTTTTTTTTTTGTTGAGCCACACCTACAGTATGAATCATTCAAGCATAAAAATATTTAATTTAAGACATGAATCAGTAAGAAACAGGTGCAGATGATGAGAGATGATCAGGCCAAAAAAAAACATTTGTCCTTATTCTTTTATTAAAAATAATTACATTGAAAAGATTATTTCATTACATTTCACTTAATATGAAGAAATGAGGGTTAGATCAAGATTTGGGGAGTGCTAAGGAGTTTCTTTATGTGCTAGCAATATTAGTTATGTTTTAGTTATTAGGTAGTTTACACCACTGGTTTTCGAATCATGTAAACACGACATAAATAATATAAATATATAAATAAGACGATATAAAAAAATCTTTTGCTAACAAACTCAAAAAAAGCACATTATTTAATTAATTGTGCACAATAATATTTAGCTAATTATTAAAGATACGTTTTTTTTAATTGTAAACTTTCTACTTATTTTTAGTTTTTTTAAGTTTTTATGAATAACTTTATGTTTTGATTTTGCCATTTATGTCGAGAGATCCATTTATATTATATAATATTAGGTAAAGAAACTGACAATGTCAGTTGTTGTTGTTGGTGACAGACATTAATTAATTATTTATTACACTTTCCTGCATTTCCTGTTTCCTACATCCATAGAGAAGCTTGATTTCTTAGGAGTGTGATTATCAGTGCTGTGTTACTCTTTTCGATTATGTGAAGTCCAGCAGCCCACAAGGTCCCCAGAGATCCTCTCATGTCAGCATTGTTAATACCCTGGGGACAATACGGACACACACTCCATCTCTCATGACTTCAGGCAATGTAACAAAACAGCATTCAAACAGTCGGACCAACATGAACCACATTTCCCACAACCAACCCCCCCCCCTTAAAAGCACGAAACACAAAAACGCATTGACACACACTTTAACCTCCTTTCTATACATCTACCATGCAGACTTTTGCATTACCCCCTATGTACTTCTTGGCACATTTCCCAAGTTCGCACTTCTGCAGAGCTTTCAGTTCAGACAATAGTTAACTAATAAGCAAACAGGCTACTGAGCTAGCCTCTGTGCCCGCGGAGAGCCCTTTAGGAGCATGGGGACGAGCGCTGGGGCTACAGCTGTGGCAGTCGCCATTAACACAAGCAGTAACATTATACACAACATACACAAGCCCACACACACATATTCTGTATATGCCATTAAACAGAAGCTATAACATTAGGCCAAATCTGCCATGATGGCCCGACTGAGCCAGATGGAAAGGAAATGAGCTCATTGTAAAGATGTCGAGCTGCCAGCAGTGGCCGGTTGATTTTGTTTGCCTAACCTGCTTACAAATGACCGACTTTCGATATGCTGGCTATTTAGTTTTGAAGGTCTAATACCATGTGTATTGTGATCTGTGAAAATCTCAGATTTTCAGCGCTTTGGGCTCAGACTTATTCAGACTTTTACTTTCTCTGTGGACAAAGGTGGTTAATGATGCCATATGAACAAATTTAAATAATGAAATGTTCAAAGCAGGTCCACATAGGTCTACAAAAAAAAGAAACAAAGCAAACAAATAGTCCCAATGACACTGAGCAATAACCCCTGCTCTAGCCATCCTGTGAGCAGGCTTGCCATTGATTAAAACAGCAAGGTGTGCAATAAAGCGCAGGCAAAGTGCTGTCTCCATATGGCCTCAGACCCCGAGGCTGTAGGCAAGCGATCAAGCCTCTCTTCCCCCAGTTCTCTGCTCTTCTCTTCTCGGATCCCCAGATGGTGGAAACACAATTTAAAAGACCGCCGCAATGGGTCCCTGGCAGCGGCTCAACCGTTTACTCCAGTAATTAACAGCGCCGATACCACAACACCTTTGGGTGGATACTAACTGTGTCACCCCTTGAATTAGGGAAAGCTAATAGCTTTAAGGTTTAGTTGGGAGTCCGGTACTTCAAGATAAGCTGCCACTGTTTTCTGACAGCAAAAATAAAAAGCCAAAAAAAAAAAAAACAATACGCTCGTGGAACATGATGATGATCACCCCGTAATTAGTTTACAAAAAGCTTCCCATCTAGTGGCGGATCGCAGCAATTATCGCATGACAGAAAATCAAAGGCTACTTTGTAAGCGTTAGAAAAATTTACATTTTCTGGCCTGAGGCTGTATGTACTGATTACAAACATATTAAATCAATGCATTGCTAACTGCTAACACAAATAGGCTGCCGGGTGAAGAGCCTGTAATTGCGGGAAAATAGAGGACCGTCCCTGCTTCGTCAAAATGCAGAGAGGATTAGATAGGAGCAGAATTATGGCTCATACTCTTGGCCAAAGTATAGACCTAGCACATTATTATCTATTGTCAACTGTAGAAGGGCTTTCCTGTGAGGCCCAACACACCACTGGCCTACAGATCAAAGCATGGCCTCCACTAATTACACTGTAATTATAGCTTCAGCCCATTTAAATTATCCAAAAGCAGGAAATAATATGTAAGAGGTTTTTAATATCATGCATTTAAAAAAAAAAACCTGGAATATTCCTCAGAAGGATTTGGATCGTTCTTCATGGAGATTTAGCTTTTTATGAACGCATTGTGTGTTTCCAGTTCTGTCACTCTTTCACATCTTACACAAGCATTAAAGATGAGACAGCCACCCTGAAGTTTACTGTGCTCCCAATCCTCCAGCTCTTTAGTGCAAAAACAATAAAATCCATGAGAACACAACCATTTACAGCACATCTGTATTTATGTCGCCCAACAAACTCCTTCTGTTAGGCACCAAAGCCATTAAAGAAGAAGCTAAATAAAAACTGTGCGGAAAAGGGGAAAAAATCATTGTCTGTACTTTTTATCTGAAGAACATGCAGTCATGATAAGGGAGACCTGAATAATATTTGTTAAATTATGACAGTGACAATTTGTTGATATTGGTCAAGACAAAAAAAATGCTGATTTCGGACTTCGAAAATTTGTATTTCTGGTTTTCTTGAGATCTTCAAGTCAGTTCCTGAGATTTCTGTTAAAGACCATAAATATTAAGCGTTTTCAATTCTAAATGGAAAAAGTGACAGGATTTGCTGCATGGACTAAACTGAATAATAGCAATACTGCAGCAGCGCCTCCTGCAGGACACTCAGAGAACTAAAAAACATCTCAACACTTGATGTGAAGTTCCTTACATGGTATGATTAGTATCCTGTTTGTTGCTTGCTCAAAAGAACAGATTTATCACACACAGTTAGAGCCTGTAGCTTAAGATTATCTACCATGGAAATAAATGTGCAGCACAATGAAATATATAAACTGTCATGGTTTTCAGGTCTCATAGTCCCACGCATGCAAACTCATAACATTTCACATGATTCAGTCTGAATAAAATGCTACACAGTTTATGGCTGGTACCTAGTCGATGCTATTCCTTATTTTATTCATGTGAATCTGAACAAAATACAATCGCTGCTTCCTTGCTGGTTCAAAAATTCACTCATTTACCTGGATGGAGCTGATTTGATCATAAAACAAACTGACACAAAGGAAAGACACAAACAGCTCCCCTGTCTAAACAGAGGCAGGAACATCATTACCCTGGCCTACAGAAGTGACCTAGCCACTCTACACGGGGTATCAGCTTTTCATGGCTTCAGGGTCTCTGCACGGCTGCTATCTTGGCATCACATGGCACCTTCTCAAGGTTCTACAAAGTTAATATCACTCCTCCCACTGGCATGTGGACTGCAATCATTTCGAAACACCTCTACAGTCAGTCCTAGAGGAATCTGTTTTTCATGACATGTTTTACAGGTAAGTGTTTTATTGCTCAAATGTTTATCAGGGAAACGGAAGAACACTATAGCTACATTTGTACTGGTAGGTCTATGAATACATTTTCTGGTGAGAAAGGAGATTTAATAGAAATGATTGTTGTGGGTCATTTGATGACTTATCAGCAGCCTCATTTCCCCTCTCATCTATTCCAACCACTTAGCACTTAGCATAACCAGCATACTAATCACCTTCCTAATCATCTGCACCCGTTTCTTACCGGTTCATGCCCTATATTGGACATTTTTATGTTTGAACGATTCATAGGTCACTGTGTGGTTTAACCAATCAAATTACATTCTTTTGAAACTGATCAGTTACAGGGACTGGATTGAAAATGAGAGCCATTTTCTTTTATGAAGCCTAAACAATTCATTAAGACTACATTAAAAAATATAAGATAGTCTGCCTCTTTGGAGGCATAATACAAAGTGATTAGAAGTAGCTCAAAACATTTGCATAGTTTTTAAAATATCTTTTACTTCTTTTTTTTCTCCGTTTTTTCCCCACCTTCTGAAAAAATGTCAGTGTGAATGAAAGTGTGTGGAGCAATGTTCAATCTAAGGGTGTATTCATTTTCAGTCTCCCATACATTTATCTCAGTTACAGACCTGAGCAGCTGTGGGTTAAGAGCCTCACTTAAAGTCCAGCAGTAGAAGCTTGACCTTCCAACCAGCAGTTTGAGGTCTTAACCACTGTGCCACCACTGCCCTCTTACTATTTTAATTCACTACAACCCCGATGAGGATAAAGCACTTACTGACAATCATACCACTATATTGTCCCACCCCTAAAGTACAACTGCGCACTAGTCCAGTCAGGTGGAAAGCTTATTTCCTCACTAGAGAATGACGCCAATATCAGTGTTATTGAAATTCCTACTGGATCAGCTTCAGCCCTTAAAAGCTCATGGTTTGAAATGAAGCGATCAGAGATAGCATTAATGCAACATGACTCCATCAGGATCCTGGGGAGCTGCTCTATCTCTCTCTCCCCAGGTGACCTGAAGTATTCTGGATGCTGTGTGCAATATACATAGGCACACACATACACATGCGGGCCCCTCTCTGCAGGTGAGCCAGCTTTCCAATCTCTGTCAGCTGCATTTGTGTTCAGAAACGATCGTATAAAAACATCAGTGCATGACTAATAAATGCACACACACTTTCAGATTTCTATCTGGGCTCTAAGAGAGAAAGCGAGGGGAGAAGCCGTGGCACGAAGAGCGCATATGTAATTAAATAATTAAATTAGCACTAATTAACATTTGGGTGATGACTTTTACAGCTTGTAATAGGAGAGTGGGAAAAAACCCACGAGTCAACTTCCTAATGATTCCTGTGTGCGCTGCGTCTCTTTGCCTCAGTTGCCCTAAGTGCAGATAAAGCAACCATCTGCTGGTAATTAGATCTAAATAATATCAGACGCCATAGCTAATCACGTTGACTGCACATTTAATTAAAACTGCAATGGAATTTTTTTTTTTACTTATTCCATCCATTTCATTTACCTTCTGGAAAGATCACAATCTCTCATCGCACAAAAATACAGCATTCATCATGCAAGATGGCCATAAAGACTGAAAAAGGCGGAATTACCCCAAAAATTATACACACTTTAAAACACCAACATAGCCAATACTGATCTTTTATAGCTCATTTCCGTTAAATGAGAGTAGATGCTGGCTTGTAACAGCGGCCCACTACGGCAGTGAGGCTGGCCATAATGGCTTTTTATTTGCTTAATCTCCAAATTAAATGGTGTTTGAAGCTGAAGGCCCGCTCTTTTCTCCTATGCTATTATCACCATCATCATGAACGCATTTTCCTGCCGAGACCAATTTGAATAAGACGAGCAGGCCGTCTCCAGGCTGTGATATGTGTGTGTGTAATGAAGAGAGACATAGAATGAATGAGAGAGAGAGAGAAAGAGAGAGAGAGAGAGAGATCTCTAATAATGTGTGTTGGGTAATGGCCCTCCTGGAAGACCTGAAGTGTTTCTAGTTGGTTCCCAGCTGCCAGAGATGTATGCAAACATGGATCATTGACAGATGGGTGGATACACTTATAAAGACATCACACACGCCTGCACACGAGCAAATCAAAAAGTGAATCAGTGTCCTGTCTTTCCTTCATCAGTGGGTCAACAACCAAAACTGTATTCATCAAATCAATCAGCTACGAGCTTTTCAGATAATTTCCTCTTTTCAATTCAATTAGTTCCCAAGATGGTGTGACTACTAGGGGGATTTTTCCGGATTTAATTAACCATAAATGAACATCTCTATGAGACACACACTCACATCTTCGACTGCTCTGAAACGTCTATATTACATCAATGTTAAAAAGAGAATAGAAGTTAAAATTAAATATACATTAAAATAGAAACCATTAAAAAAGCATGCTAGTTGAGGGTGTTGATAAAATTGTAATTTTCTGAACAGCTGAACATCAACATGGTTTATAATAACACTGAATATTTTCGACTAAAAAGAAATTAACCTGCTATGGAGTGTAAGAAATCTAGCTTTAAAATGTGTTCAGGGCTCTTAATTCCATGATATTCATTTTTAATAGTCTTCCTAAAACAGTGCATGTGTATTATCACAATTTCAGTTCTTAGTGTTTAGGCATTCAAAACTGACAAAGGGTTGGGGATGAATGGTACAGATGGTAGCATTGGCACTTCACAGCTCTAAGGCCACTTAATTCCTAAGCTTGGGTTACTGTCTTTCTGAAATGTAATGTTTTCACTGGGTTCATTTGTGTTTTCTTTTGAGAAAATAAATGAAAATATTATTGATTTATCTCTGTCTGTGTAAAATGTTAAATAATATTAAGTAATATTTAAAATATTCTTGTTTGTAAATTAGCTTTGATAACATAGATAAATAAACCATCTAAGTAAATAAATCTGTAAATGTGCGTGCCTGGTGCCCGAAAATGGAATAGCGTCTCCGGGGATAAGCGCTGCATCCACTATGACCTTGAACAGGATAAAGAGGTTACTGACAGTAAGTGAAGGCTCCTTTAACCTTTAAAAAGCAACTTGTACAAAGCAATATGCTTGGTAGTAGAGCTAGTGCGACACCTTGTCTGCATTTTATTTTTTCCCGGCTACATAAAGTAATTTAATCTGTTTTTTCGTCTGAGCCGCTTCATGAAAGATGCAAGAAACATAGTCTTCAGGTCTTTTTTTTTTGGTGGCACGTGCACACACTTTCAGGCAGAAATCAGAACACAAAGTGATTAAAGTGTTATTAAAGTGTAGAAACTTTTTTCCCTGGTGCAAACAGACAGACAGAGAGCGACAGAGACTGAGAGGGTGTGAAACGGTGGAAGCCAGCGGGCTGTGACCACCTCTGCCGTGCTACAGTACTGTTCTGCAGACGCTGACGCCAGTAGTGCCACTGTGCCTGCTGCTGGTGCTCGTCTAAACATGCTGGCAGTGCCAGTTCAACTCTTCTCCATGTGTTTCTGCTCTGCTTCAGACATCTGCTTGCCAAGACAAACTCTTACATTCAAGAGCTTTTACTATTCATAGCATTAAAACACTTCCCTCATGTAATTGTTGAAATTGGCACTACAAGGCCAAGTGGAAATTCATCATTTTTAGTCATTATTTATAATTATATAACCAATAATGATCATACCAGTTGAAGAGTCTTATTTTTGAAGGAGATTTTAAATAAATGAGTTTATCTGCGTACCTTTTAAATTCATTTCATTACAGACCATTTTTGAAAATATGGTTGCTGTTAAATGTTTTGGGCTAGCTAAGACTTGACATGATTCCTCAGAGGAATTTTAAACAATGGTTATAAAGTTTTATATTCTTTACTGCTAACATAAAATATTCACATACTCTGAACTAAACTGACAAGATTTATGTGATTTTCAGGTTTATGTCCATAACCTTTACTGCAAGTTATAGCTGGCTAGCTAACCTGACAGGATTTTTCTAGCTAATTTTAAATGATTTTATTTTTTAATAACTATTCATGTACTTCACTGCCAGCCCTTGTGGTCATGAGCTAACTCACAATTTTTTGAAACCATTTTTAGCTATATTTTGAAAAAATACTTTACTTCTAACTTGTGTTAGCCAGCTATCATTTAACAACACTAAGTATCCATTGTACCATATAACATCCTTGTTAACTCATATTTCAGATTAATAGGTTCAGTGGCTTCTTTGGATAATATGAGCTTACATGACATGTTTTTAAATTATATACATACATAAATATACTGTATATTAAGTAAATATTCATAATTAATACTTCTGTGACTAAACTGCTAGCTAACACATGCTAACCTGACAGGATTAGTTAAGATGATGTCTAAACTTTAGGGCAAATGCTCGCTTTCTATTTACCACGACAGAATTTCTTTAAATAATAATAATAATAATAATAATAATAATAATTTACATGACACTAATAAATATCTATACATTTTTACTAAAAATACCAGTAAGCTTATTTCAACTAAGCCAAACTTTATGCACTAAAATATTCAACACTAGCCAGGTAAATTCACCCCCCCCCCCCCCCCCACACACACACACTCCTTACCTTTTCTGAGTGCACTCATACTGTAGAATCATACTTTTTGATTGCCTTTACAGAAACAATTAACCAGACGCTATCCTATAACTCCATCAAAATATTTCTTTATATGTTAAATCAGACGCCCTAAGTTAATTACTAACTGCAGACTACTCCAACAGTCATGAAAGGGCACATAGCAATCACAGATACACCAAACATCTGGTCAGAACAGACAGGGAGACGACAACAACATGACACTCGAACCAGAACCAAAACCTCAGAGCTCCATTAGTTGCCAGCGTCTGCCATTGCTCCCTAAACCATGCTGGTACACCACAGGCATGGCACACTACTGCTAAACGAACAAACCGCTTCTGCACTTTTCATACCAGTTTTCTTTTTAAGTGTTTGATATAGCAGTATCATAATTATGCTTAGAAATGAGAAGTTATTTTTATGCTAGATCCATTTTAAAAACCTCTGGTGATGTTTTCCTTGAGATCATTTTAATGAATGAATCTGTCTGTCAGTTGTGTATTCTTTGTCATGTTTATTATTTTAAGATTGATTGAGTACATAAATCATTAAAAAAAAAATCTCATCAGTGGATTATCATACATTGCAGCAAATGCTAACTCCATATCACTGACTCCACTGTAGGTTTAACCTTTAAATTTGAAACCGTTCTACAGGCTATACATCTCTCACGTACTTTACTGTTTATCGGTTACAATCAACCCAAAGCCTCCCAGTAGATAATCTGGGTCACTGTTTTCCCCTACTGCACAGGACTGGTAAAGCCTTATAAAGATTATTAACCCCATGGCCTATTCACTTATAGCTGATTCCGCTATCAAACAGCACAATAAACAGTGGTGCTTTTCGCTCAATAGCCTGCTCAAGTGGAAGGTTATTAGCTGTGGGTCACTGCCTGGATTTGTCCGCCGTTCAAAATGGCTGCCTTTCAGTAGGCAGAGAGATGGGCAGCCATTAATCAGAGCTCTGGCAGCTGCTGGAGTCAAAATTGAATTCTCAAGATTTTTGTTCAGAGGACAGAAATGCTATGAAGGACCCAATGCCGTAGTATACAGCTACAGAAATTCAAACCAAAATTGATACTCAAACCAAAACAGAGAAACTGATAGTAGGTAATAATACTATTTTTATTCAAAAAATCTGGGTCACTGTGGATACAAAGCTAGCCCAGAAACTCTGTGGCATAAAGCAGAAATACAGCCTTGCTTAAACGCTCATCACTGAGCACAATAAAAACACACATTCACATCTAAGAGCAATTTAAATACACAAATCTACCTACTTTCTTTTTTTTTTTAGATGAAAACTAGAGAATGTAAATTAAACCCAAGTAGACAAAGGGAGGACATGCACAGACAGTAATCCAAGCTCAGGATCAATATTAGAACTTGGTGGTTGTGAGATGGCGATAATGGTTCAAAACTGTGCTGGAGATGGTAAAACAACATTTCCTACTTTATTCCTATGTTATGTGTTTCACATACTGTATAGTGCAAAATCATTTCTTTGCTTTAAGTTTCTAAGAGACCGAGGATCTGATTTTTACAAAGGAACTGAGCAGGTGGATGGAGATATTTTTACTTTTTTTTTTTACACAGGAGAGAAGACAGAAGCGTCTATCTCTATTGTGAACAGAAGGCCCAGGGCCTAAGGCAGGGAGTGTTGGCCAGCAGCATTCACTGGTGGGCAGGTGTCCAGCGAGCGCCAGTTGGAGAATCGAGCACCATTCCGATTGGCATGCACGAGCCGGTAGCGTCTTCTGTCCCAAGACAGCTGTGGTGCAGCAGCGCGCGACACCGCCATCAGGTGTGTGTTAGTTCTACAGAATGCTGATAGCTCGGCAAAACTGCAGTCCACTGGCGAGATCTAGGTTGCTGACAGATTTTTTTCTCTCCTGAACAGAGATAGGAAGAAGAAGGAAGCACAGCAGGACAAATGATGACCTTTGAGAAGATTAATTTGTTTACCAACAAAGGCAGGGGCTGTCAGTGCTGTGTGTGGTTGACCTTTATGTTACTGTCAGCAGGTTTGGATGGTTTGCAGTTTGAGTCATCTGTTCATCCTGATCATCAGCTCAGGACAGTTGGACAGTCAGTTAACGAAGTGTAAATGGCCAGTTTTTAAAAGATGGATAGGCCTGGGATGTGGGAGATGTCCTAAGTAAAATTGTCACTTTGTGGGACAATACAGGTAACTGAGGGCAAATTTGAAGATTTCAATTCAATATTATACTATTATACTACTACAGAGTGATAATTTACGTTAAACATCTTTAAAACATGAACTTTGTCTTTTTTAGTGTTGGATTCTTGTAAATTGTTGTATTATTAATACTGTATGTCTGTAAAAGTCACTATGACCTATTGGAGTAATTTACTGTAGATCAGAGACATATATATATATATATATATATATATATATATATATATATATATATATATATATATATATATGATACAATTGAGGACATTCCTCTAACTTGGTCATAGATGTCTAGCTACAGTAATACAATAGTAATAGAAAAAGATAAGTGCAACATAAGGCATTAGTTGTGACCCACACTGTAACTCAGCAAGAGCAAGACCAAAACCAGGTGTTGAACAATAAGCATCACAGAGCGTTAAAACAATCAGCCTATGTGCTGAACGACTCAACAGTCTTCACCTACCCCAGTGTGTCAGGCATGTCTGTCTCGACCTGTCTGCCTGCTGGGTTCAGAAATCTGAGCCTCTTTGACTGATTTAACAGCAGACCATAGGACCTCCTTTGGCCAACAGAGGGCACCAAGAGCTCCTTAAAACGAAAAGACTTTAACACCTAACCTGTACCTGTTTGCTTCCTTGATCAAAAGTCTCGTACCAAATTCTTTGCATCTTTTTAAAAAAGATGCTGTAAATCATTTAGGGCTTAGAATTGATAAGTGTAAGATTTCTATACAAATCTATAGCAGCTAAAATTTCTGTTTTTAATATTATTTAAGTTTGGGATCTGACCTAATACCCAGAATGATTCATGAGGTATTTGAAATCTGGCTACTGACTAAATCCTTTATCAGGCTTTCACTATTACCTAATTTTCCATTACAGATGTATGAGTTCACTATTTTCCCGACATCAAAACAAAAAAATAAATCCCAATATGGATAAAAACAAGATCACGTCAATCTTCTATAATGGAAGTAACAGTCATAAAGAGGTTAATGTTGTCCACTATTTTACTGACATCAAAACAAAAAAATAAATCTCAATATCCCCCCCCCCCCCAAAAAAAAAAAAAAAATCACATAATTCTTTTATAATGGAAGTAACAGTCATAAAAAAGGTTAATGCTACTTGAATTAGAATGGTATTTACTATGTATTTACTACCACTGATAACGTGTTTTAGCAGCAAACAACCTTTACTATTTAAATTTTTTAAAAATTAACATCACTAGGCTAACACTAAGGCTGTCTTGAGCCACTTGGAGGAGGAAGGAAACTCCATTCTCCATTAAAAAGAAACAACATTTTTTGTATGATCAGCACTTAAAGCTGTTAAAAGGTGGACTTGGAAAGCTGTTTTATCGTAAAATAATTCCACATTTGTAATCTGTAATTTCATTTTACATCATAAAAAATATATAATATTTGCAATTAATTTATTCCAGATTTTGGGACATTTTAAAGGATTATAATAAACAGGCTATGTATCTAAAAAACAATCTTTCTACTGTATAATTTCTGCTTGATGTATATGCAATGTCTCTCTCTCTCTCTCTCTCTCTCTCTCTCTCTCTATATATATATATATATATATATATATATATATATATATATATATAAAACCCAATATATAAAAATACATTGCCTTGACTAAACACTATAATAATAATAATATTAGACTGAATATTTAGACTAATTGACTTGAATTAGACAAAACAGTTCAATTAAGGGTAAGACAGTTTGCCTATAAATAATGGTGATACAGTTTTAACTTCAACCTTCGACCTCAAAAGGCATAGGAACTGCTTTCTGTACCTTTCATTGGAACTTTCTCAAGAGTCTTGTCTTTCATTAGTATAGGACATAAATGCTATCTGACAAAAATCAACCCAAATACTATACGCTTTGTGGAATGCTTTAGTGCAGACAGATTTTCTTGTTTGAAAGTAATTCTCATGCAGGAACAGTTTACCTGTTTGAATAAACAAGTTTAAATGTGGTCATATAAGTGGGCAATTAAAGCATGACATTAGTCAACTAAGTGCACATCTGTAGTACTGAGGTGAGAGTTAGCACTCAACCTCTGTCCCATTGTTATATCACTGGAGTGTGTGAGAGGAAAAGATTAGCAGGTCCGTCTCACCCTGCCTTGAGGGGCCCCTGAACAAAGACTCCTATCATTTTTGTACAGAATACACTCTCTATACAGTCTGTTATGTGTCGGGAGCTGTGGGGTTTTGTTACACGTTACTAAGCAATACAGACACATAGCAGGGGAGCCAGACACCTAAACACATCAAGCTTAATGTTGTCATGTGGAACTGCCTGGAATGCAGCCACAGAAATTCAAGCTCAGAGTCACAGTGAACCCGGATGAATCATATACTATAAAAATCTGATATTCTTAGCATTGGATTTCCCACGAGTCCTTACCTAGTCCCAAGTCTTTTCATTTTATAGCAGTAGAGTTTAAAAGTTAGTTTAAATTTATGACAGGCATGTCAAATGAGAATGGCTAAACAGACTCTTTTTACATCTGTAAGCAGGAAAGTATTAAAGAATGCATAACCTGCTGAGTTGGATAGCCTACCATAGCAGAAGACAACACCAAGTTCACCTCATGTCAGCCAAGAACAGGAATCTGAGCCTACAGTAAGCACAGGTCCACAAAACCTGAACAGTTGAAGAGAATTTGTCATCGACGTTTGTTTAGTTTTAACCTGTATCTGCGGTCACATGATTGTCTCCATTGAGAATTGCATAAGTGTGTAGATGTGCAGGTGTCCCTAATGAAGTGGCTATTTGACTTAAGTGTATCTAACACTCAGCTATATACAACAAAAGTACATATGACGAAGCTTTAGCTTTTATGTAGTTGTTTAGTTGTTTTATTCAAGGGTTAAATCTTCCATGGGTGCCAACAGTGTGTACACAGTACAAATTATTATTAACACATGATTAAAATGTGAATAAAGCAAGTGTGCGTTACAATACAACTGTCTGTGCATTAAGTAAATACAAAAAGAAAATGTGCATGGTTTCTTGTGCACAATGAACTGTTGAGCTTTGAGACATGATGTATCGCAATCCAAAAAATCAGATATTGTGCACTGTAGGAATGTGCATTTCATCTTAATCAGCTTTCTATTAATTATCCATCAGAAAATTTTGCACGGTTTGAACACTAGGGATCTGTGATCATTGGAGGCAGAGAAACAAAAAACATAATGAGCATGCGCTGGTCATGATAGCTCTGAATCACAACGATTGAAGAGCATTTCAATAGCTTTTATCCAGCACCGGCTCCACACCGCTGTCATCCACGGCGCCCAAGAATGTGGCTGCGGATCGGGCATTTTAGCCGACTTTGGCGCTCTATTACAGTGAACATGTTATCTCAGTCGTTGACATTGAGTTCATCATCATCAGAGAACTTGTTTATTTAGTCAAAATTTATTTTGAATATATGGAAGACTTGTAGTATATTTATTGTATAATATTAAACCTGTGTTTGTAGAAATTTGTAAAGGTATGTTACCTTTATATGCATTTATTTGCATTATTTATGACTAGAGATTTACCCACAGCTAAAACATCCTTAGTCGCTAGTGAAGACTCTTCGATAAAGTGAAGATTCAGAGTATAGCCAAGGATCGTTTAAATAAAGATTTATGGTGAAGTATTGGGTTAGGGTTAGTGAGGCCAGGGCAAACTCACAGGTGGAATTTGACATTTTCCCCCAAATTCTTCAACTGACGTCAGTTCACGGTCCAATTACTGTGCGGTGTGATATGCATGAACATACAGAAACTGAAGACAATGGAGACAAACTTGCATAAAACAAAACAACACAGTGCATCAAATCAGTTTCTGGTCATGTTGTGCTGTACCTTAGGTTCTTTTCTTTCACACATGAGCACACGCAAATGAGGCGCACTGGCAGCCATGAGGTCAAAGTCTGTTAAATGCAATATGTCAGATGGTTTATATTATAATGTTAGGCTTTCATTTTTCATTTAGTCTTGTAAAACATTCATTGTTCACATGAACTACTTTTGTGTAAAGTGAAAATATTAAATATGCATAATCATATATCCATTACACACATGCACACACAATCAGAAAATGCTCAGTAACAGGTTCTCCTGCTGTTGCACTAGACTTGTAAAAGATATTAAATTACATGTCGCGTAGAAGTGAACTTCTAGTTTGGTAATAAATTATTTTGTCAGAACACAGATCATGTGACATGTGACTCCACATGTGGGCCATGTCACATGACATGAGTGCTTAAAATAAATTTATTACAAACCAAACATAATAGCAACCAAAGAAAAAATATTTATTGCAATCATTTTATTTCATGCCCGTTTTAATTACTCATGTCTACAATATAACAGGTCCAAAAGGAAATAATGCCCTAAAAAGGCTGATAAAGAATTTAACGAGTTGAATGGGGAGAGCGCCTCTAGCGGCTAACAGTAGTACTACTACTCCATAGAAGATGGAGTGCAAGAATGCACGTGCAAGAACGGCGAAACCTCGTAAAATAGGAATGCCGCTGAATTAACAAACATTACCAATTTATTGATAAACATTAAGGCATTTATTTCCTTTATATGTTCAATAAATATTTTAATTAAACCTAATGAAGACTCTGTGTAGTGTCACATTTCAGCCGCTAGGGACAGTATGCCCTGCCTTTCAAGCAAACTACATCTATGGCTAAACTTCCCAAACTGCTGGTCTGACCAGCACTGGGAGCAGCTTAATGAAAGTAAATTAATTAAAGAAATTAAAGAATAAAGACTCACTCTCATCTCACTCACTCACCATCTTTACTGCTTTATCCTCTATACAGGGTCGTGGGGGTCCTGGAGCTTATTCCAGGAAATTTAGGGCACAAGGCCTGGTATAGTCAGTTTTATTATAAAACAAAAAAGGTTTACAGTTTGTGACTCTTATCTTATTTTAAAAGGATATAGTACATGACAGTACTAATGAATACTTTCATCTTTGATGATAAAATGTATTTATACAGAAGTAAACAGATATTTAGAATTTTCAATTTTGAAACAATTTCTCTATAAAGCAGTATGAAACTCTAAAAACACTGTTATTATTCTCACTATTATGCCATCCTATGGTTTACATTCTTTACTGTAGTACTGGTATGACATGTCTTGCTTTTACCCCAAAACAATACTGAGGTCCTAACAAGTCAAGTCTAAAAAAATGATGGTGCAAAAATTCTTAAATTTAGGAAAATTTCTCATACTGCAAATGAGTCACAAATGTGGTGACGCTTAAGTGGTAGAACTGAAGAATCCAGACTTGACTAAATATGAGAAGATGCTAAAACAGTACTGAAACCTATACAGGCCATGACCGTTAATCTTGAGGTGAAACTCCCACGAGTCTGTTCAGATCTTAGTCGTGCAATATGAACCCAAATAACAATGACACGATTTGAGATATATCTTTTTATTAAAAGTACATTTATAACAAATACAATGACATGTATAGTTGATGCTTTAAATGCAGAGAAAAATAATAAAGTATATATTTATATATATTCATCATACAAAAAGAAAGACATTTAAACCACAAGCTAAGCACAATGTCACAGAATAAGACAATTAAACGCACAATGAACAAATACCAAGCACAGCAATGCATACTACTCAAAGTTAACTCAACAATTTGCTGAAAAACTTTTTTAAAAAATGTGGATTCTTTGCTCAAGGATGAAAATCTTTTGTTGATGTTTGGCAAAAGAACAATTCATCCATAACTCAAAAATACCAATATGAGAATATTATTGTTATAAATAATCACAAATGAACAGGTTATTATAACAATACATGCTATTATTTATTATAACATAAATGACCAAAGCATGGAAATCAAACATATTTAGAGCTTTTAAAATCTGTTGCTGGTGAACTGTACTTACTAACTATAGGAAAATGTTAATGGCTAAAGATGTTGGCAAAATGTTTTCTGATGTACTTAAAAATGTTCAACAACAACCTTGAGAACAACCTTTTCAACAATATCCTCTCATTCTTCAGACAAATAATGAGACACTCCCTCCACCCATCATCATTGTATTCATAATGCTCTAAAAAGGTTTAAAGTTTAAAATTGAAGCTATGTTCTTTACATAGGGATTTTTTATAGCTTCAATGCAGAGTCATACCGCCCAGTCTCTTAAAATTTGGCAAGAGTAAAACAACCAACCAAAGAAAAACCAAAAAGAAAAAAAACTAAACACAAAATTCACTATACACAATCTCAAATTTTCCATTTTAAAGCCCTTTCAATATTTCTCTTTGTAGTATAAAAATACATGGCTGTCAAAAAACCTGCCAGCTTTTACCCACCCCGAGGAAATGGTTAGCAAAATAGTACTCGTCTAGACATTTCAACTTTGAAAACAAGCATGCTTTAATCTGCAAGTCATGTTCAAGAGACATGAACTGAATAAGTATCAAGAGTAGAAAATCCATGCAAAAGCACACTCTGAACAGAGTGAACTGTTTCAGGAGGAGTGCGAGGATATCTATACAAGCATGCTTAAACATACATGAAAGCAGTACTGCTGCTTTTTTTGACAGATCTTTCCCAAAACCAGAAAGATTTAGTTGATGTTTTAGTTGAAAAGTTTTTTTTTTAAGTTTATAATATAAATAAAAGCACCTGGAAATATACAAATGTATACCTGTGGATAAACTTTCGGTCACTTTGCTTTATTTTTAATTAAAAAAAAAAAGGAAGGAACAATTTATATATATATATATAAATTATGTTATAATTATATATATATAAAGACAATGAATAATGATGAATGTAATATATTTAGAATCTTATTACTTACAGATGTAAGGTCCAAAACATGATAAATGCACCTTACAAAATTTGGTGCATATGTGTTTTCGAAACTTGTACTGACTCTTCTAAACTGACACTTGAGAGATTGGAGCAGCCTAGTGTGGATTTTGTCTAAACTATACACGAATCAGCCATAACATTACCACATTATACAGTTAAACTGGTGAGAGGGTCACTGACACCTAAGACTCATTTACTGTATGCCTGTGTGGACCAAAGGCTAGCCCGTCTGGTCCAACCCACAGAAAAGCCATTTCACAATGCTAAAAAATAAAAAAAGACAATGCTGGCCGTAAAAAATCATAAGACCACAGAGTGCATCAGAGTTTTCTGCACACGGCGCCCAGCAGGTAAAGAACCCGGCCTCCAAACTCCCCACATCCCAATCTGATTAAGCACCCATGGGATGAGCTGGACAAACAAGTCTGATCCATGGAGGCCTCAGCCTGCAACCTACAGCACCCAAAGGAACTGGTGCCAACATCCTGGTGCCAGACACCAAAACACACACCCAGAGCTCTTGTGGAGTCTTGTGGAGAGGTGGCACAGGGGGAACCTACGGTATACAATACTGGCCATAATGTTTTGCATTGTAATGTTATGGCTGATCGGTATATACAGTATACTGTACGTAATGCTAGCACCCCATATGCTTAACTAAACTACTAGTGTAGTTCCTCTGTCTGTCTAAACATTAACAAATAGTTATATCATAATTAAAATGACAATACATGCTGCTTCACTTAATAATTTGGAACACCTAGTACGGCAAATAATTCTACATCATTCATAGATTGAGGTGATTTTTGAGATGAATTAACCTTATTTAACATAAACATACTGTACACAGCAACAAGAAACCTCAGTTCATGGTTGAATGGCAACAGGTCGGATTTCTGTCTGTACAACTGACAAACAAAATGAATTCAAATTTAATTCACGTTAACAGAAAAGCAATGTGAGCCGTTATGACAAATTGTCAATTGATATCCGAACTCCTCTTTAATCTCGTCAATGTAATGACCAGTTTATTTGTTGTTCACAAACCACCCAGGGAACTGGACTGCTGCAAATATAGAGCGGACTCACACGGTGCCAGAGCTTAAGCACGGATATCGGTTACACGCACCTTCCACATACAGGAAGGAGGTCTGAGTGTCAACCGTGCCTCACAGACGGGGATATCTGAACTCACCAGGAGCCTGGCCAGACACATAGAGACATACAGCAGAGACAGCTGGCACACAGATTAAACAGCTACCATAAGCACATCTTAAGAGAACACACACATGCACTGTGCGAGATTTGGCACTGCTCCATGTAGACAGATTAAAAACACTGATGTGGGGCTCTACCACAAGAGTAATAACAACCTTTCATCTGTCAGTAATCTACAGTGACACCCTTCCCCCTCCGCCCGCCATCATTCTGTTTTCTTAATGCCGCAAACTATGCGGTAGTGTGACCGCCCATGGCAACGCCAAGGCTCGATCATGGTACAGCGTTCCAAAAATATTTAAGGCACACTTTCTCAACCTAATCTCTTTCACCTGTAAGTGTAGCGTAAGTTAAGATCACCGCAAAGAATTTCCACACATTCCTCTGTACTGAGAACAGAAATTCATGTCTAATGAGAGTTAAGGAATTCCTTGTGCGGCACGCTGGGAAAACCCTTTGACGTTTCTACGTTCTGTAGATTTATTTCTCTTCTGCGTCTACCTCAAACATGATTAACGTTGTAGTATTTCTAAAGTACGCTTCGTTATGCGTCATTAAGGTTTTTGATCAGATTACAAACTGCATTGATTAGACTTTCCTTTCTGGCTACAGCACGCATGTACTGTAGATGTTCAAAAGCAACAAGTGAAATCAAGTTTAGCCAGCCAAGGTTTAGACGTCTAGACGTCTTTTTTTCTTTTTTAAATACTGCCTTTTTTTGCATGTACGATCTGGTGATCTGGTGCTCTAAAAAAAAAATTTAATATTAAATAAAATATTTTCTATTAAGTTTCTTAAAGCAGAGATGTCAAGTTATGTTTTATGCTTTTTTTTTTAATATTTGACATAAACATGACAAGCTGTCCCAGACCACCATACACAGCTAGACTACTACGCAAAATCTGATCTAAAAATACTTTAAACTGTACATCAATAATAAAGTACAAGAATCTGTTACTCTCTGAGAATGCAGATCCTGGGATGATAAAAGCGATACAACCGCCACTCTCTAAGCTCACTCTTTTGAACCTTTGACATAAAGTATTAATGAATCTGTTCTAAAACACAGAACTGTTTACTGATACCGCAACACCTGCAGTTAGACGTGCATCAAAGGTGAGTTTTGAGTAAACAGGATTTCTGTTTTTTTTTCTTCTTTTTTTTTCTTTTTTTTTCTCAGTACAGGAAGACGTGCTGAAATTCTCATCTGCAGTAACCACACCTACACTTCGGTTGTGGTGAACAGATATTACCTTGAAAACTGCTAGCGCATGCTTTCAACAATTAATGTTAATAATTTCAGTTCTGCCCTGCAGGAATTATGGCTAATGATGGGCAGGGCTCTTTTTAACTGGCTCCGTAAATGTGATGTGCTTAGTTCTATCTCTCAGAAACTTTTCCAAAAAGAAAAGAAAAAAAAAAAAAAAAAGTCAGTTAAGATAAAAATCAAATGACAAACATGCAGCTGATGGAACGACACCTCTTCCAACGACCTCACGATGTCAGAATAACAAATATAATATACTACATAATAAGCTTACCTCTCTTAATTTGTTCAAAGAAAATTAACCAAAATATAAACAACTACAGCTTTAACTAAGAAAAAAAAATCCATTAATATTTCACTGTACACAGAAAAAACAACAAAGGGAAATTTACAGTACACATGATCAACCCAACTCATTCAGTTCACCAAAATACAAAATAAAAGCTAACAAGGACGTCGGCGAAAACCAATGTGGACAAATAAAAACTGTACTGTTTAATACACACTTCCTCTTTGGGATGAACGTGTGTGAAAGTGCTACTGAAAGTGGGTAGGCTTTGTCAGACTAGTTTCCTATTGACTCATGGTTTTTAAGATGTCAGTTCCTGTAGGAATATGTATATTTACAGGAATATGCTTGTGGGTTTTTTTTTTTTTTTTTTGGTTTTGGCTACTTCCTGTGGTGGTACTAAGAAGGTCCTTCCTAAGATTCGCTGGAGCAGCGGATGGACGGCGAGCCCATTTGGGTGAGCACCTTGTCCAGCCACTGCAGGGGTCCGTTGAGGTGCAGCTCTATCCAGCAGGGGGTGCTAGTGACTGTCTGTCGCCTATAAAGCGGAGTAAAGAAGGGAAGAGGGTGAGAGAGAGAAATGAAAGGGTGAGAAAAAAAAAAGGTGTTGTTGATTTTTTTTTCTTTAAGAGCAGCTCTGAAAGTAGTGCCGGCTGAAGCGGGTTAGGGTTAGAAGGTTATTTTTTCACATCAGGTGAGGTTTGTTATTTAACCAATAAAATTACAGTATGCATACAGATGTTTATGTTTTTTATTTAACAACATGACGAGCTAGATTTTTTTCTCTAATTATGTCAAAGAAAGAGGTAAAAAGAGATGCTGGTGAAAGAACGACTCTTTATAGCTGCTATAATGTACAGTAAGCAATAACAGGAGTATACATTATATTATGTATTTCACACTCGTGTTCATTTACACTCACCCTGGACATTTCTGGACATCCAGGCACCTTCTCACACACTCTGGACATTTTTATTTCATTTCATTTGTGCACTTTGCACATTACGGACATACGCACGTACATAAGCCCCCCCTTACCTAGTGTACAGTACATATTTTGTATATTTATACTCACAACAAAAGTTTAAAGCTAAGGTTTTTTCATAGTTTTCTATATTTTTTATATTTACTATATTGTATAGCTAAGTTTCTTTATTTTATATATTCATTAATTCTTTTGTTTTGAAGAAGCTCATCAACACTAATAACAGCTGTGGTATAATAAATAAAGTGCAGAATAAACCTGTTACATAAAAAACCTGTTCAGGATGCTGAAGAAAGGTAAGGCATCACACACCATCCTGTGATCCTGTATTAATTACAGCTACTAACGACAGCTGATTTATTTAGCTAATGAATTAGCAGGTCACGGCCCATGCCTTAGTGGCTGTGGCGACTCAAGTGTGTCTGGATTTGAGCTCAGGCTGTGTGTAAACTCTGCTCTACACGACTCCAGTCTCTCACAGGGACCACCATCACTGCCAAACACACTCTCCTACATTCCACTCTGATTACACAACGGCCCAGTCTCTTTCTCTTCCCATTATACACACACAGACACACACACACACACACACGCACACACACACACACACACATATACACATTCACATCTTGTTTCTGGGTATTGGAGACCTTGACTTTATGCCTCACCTTACTCCATTCTTATTCTGCTCTTCTCCTCGGAGTTGCTTTTTTCCCCTGTCTGGTTCTCTTCATTTCTCTCACATACTCATTCGCTCCCTTTCTCAAAACACACACACACACACAGTTTTCACAAAGTCTAAATCTGTCTAATTGCGGTTTCCTCTGTGTTCCTGATTAAGTTAAACGGCTCCTTTGACACTTGACGACATGTTGAAATAAAGGGCAGCTCTCTCACTCGTTTCCTCCCTGACTGTCTCTCTCTTCAGACGTAAGCCGGTCTCTTTTCTGCAGCACACGTTAACTTCTTTGTGTCACTGAATGATTGTTTGTTAGCAGCTTCTCAGCCGCAATTGAAAATTCGATGAAGATCAAAGCGAAGGAGAGGAAGTACAGGGTGGTGTAAGGACAGTAAAAGGAAAGAAAGAAAAAAAAAACACGATGAAAGATCGGCAAAGAACGGGTGTGAAAGATGAGACGAGGCTCTGATTTAAAGGATTTATTGCCTTAACTTCAGTTTAAAGTTTGTACTGCTTTAAATTATTCTATTCAACCTGTGAGCAGAATAAATGACTCACTGACTGCACTAATGGAGAGGAACATGCCAGCCCAAGTACTGCTGCAGGCACAGTGCTGCATGTGGAATTTAGTTGAATATGTGATGAGGGTGAGGAACTGTTTAAGTATTCCAACATAAATAAGTCATAAATCATCTTATGCATACTTACTCTTTTAAAAATTAAACGTGTTATGTTTGAGCTCCCGAGCCGCGCAACAGAAAAAAGAAGAAAAAAAAACTTTCTCCCTAGCAGTTACACAGCCTGATCTCTGAGTGGGAAGGATGGTGTTTTTGGAATGAGGCCAGTTTAATAGGAACACCACGTGCGCTTATTTGGTCTCCCGATCAGCTGGGAGCAATGTAGTGTATACAATCGTCTATTAGCATTTGATTCAGTATTGGCAAAAATTTTACCGGATGATTTGTTTGTTTTTGATTTCTGAAATACTCAAAGTCAAGGCCGATGCACAGGTGCTCCCCCCATAAATGTTGCTCCCCCCATGAATGTTGTTTTTATGGCACCAATGCAATGGGGAAAAAAGAAATGCTGAGCAAGGAATATACTCAAAAAATTATTTTGGTCTTGTTTAGCTTTTACATATTGAGAATATATCAGTTTTATCAAATAAATTAAGTCTGTACTTGATCCTATTCAATCCTTCCATCTAGGAACATCTGTAGTCCAACTAGGGACTGTGGAGGCCAATGGTGACCTTTGGATTTATTCTCACTTACACCACCATGGAAAGACCTCCAGTCAACGTTCACACACTACAGGCAATTTGGGAACACCAATTAGCCTAATCCGAATGTTTATGGACACAGACCCGACGCGGAAATCGTACCCGGGACCTGGAGGTGCAAGGCGACAGTGCTATTCAATGAGTTTAACATAAATGTACCATTTTTTTTAAGCATTACTTCACAGTTTGTTCAAACTTGCATCTTTGACTCAAGTGGAATTTCTGGCCTTAATTTAAATATAATGATACCTGTCTTTTTTTTTTCAACGTAACACACTAAAGCTCAGAGCTACTACTACAGTAGTTTCGCATGAACCTTGAATGGGATCACACTTCATTCCTTCAAGCTGCTCTTATGTAAGATTTTGGATTTTCGCACTTTCTTCAAATTTGCCCTTTACTCATGCAAGAACTCAAACAGGCTTCAAACACATTAACTCATAACAAGTGTTGTTTTTTTTTGGTTTAGACCACACTTGCTTTAATAGTAACACAATGACTGGGATGTGACTCAACCTGAATCATGGCATCATCTGCTGCCATTACCACATGGTGAGTATGAATGGGAATACTCACCTGATACCGTATTATTATAATACCAAGGTGTAGATTTGATTTATACTATATTATGATTCTGCAAGTATCATGCATACTAATATTCAGATTTAATATAAAAATTTGAATCTAACGTAGCAGAGTTTAGAAAAAAGGGTTTTAAGAAGTTTTTAACATGTATGATTTTTGATAAACGTAATGTCTGAGGATAATCAGCTGATCACCAGTCATGGCCAATCGATCTATAACACAAGGTCTGTTTGAACAGATCTGTCTCTTATAGTCCGTCTACCTTCTTGGTGTTGAGTTGCTACCATTGGCCTTAGCCATGGACTCACTGCAACCCAAAGACAAGGGGAACGTCTCCTCTATGGTATATAGACCTGAGAGAAGGGTTGAATACGTAGTTGAGATTTTCTTTGTTATTCCAGTAATAATAACTTTTACACTACGTCCCTTGAAGAAAATAAACCTAAACACCGTAGCTTTAAAATAACTTTAAGGGAAAGAAAACGCATGTGCCAGTAAGAGAGAAAGACAGAGAGAAATAGCGTGAGGGGAAACGGCTACTTAAATACAGAAAGCTGTTTGAAAAACAGACATTCTGTATTTTTACTCTTTCTTCCTTTCGGGTTTGTCTCTCATATGTCTTTATGGTAAATTTCCCAGTGGAAATCCTCCACTGGTTTCAATTATGGTCTTGGTTTCTCTCATTCCAACAAAAGATTAGTCACGAGAGAGAGAAAGCAAGACACAAAGGCAGAGGTGAGTGAGAGAAAGAGAGAGAGAGAGAGAGAGAGAGAGAGAGAGAGAGAGAGAGAGAGAAACCAGGAAACTCTGACACTTCTCAGCGCAGTGTGTGTTTTCAGAGCTGTGTGACTTGCTAGCACAGACCTAACAGTTTACATGGCTGGTGTGCTCATCGGTAGATGTTCATCCGAGGTGAGTCTGGTTAGTCAACTTCAAAACCAGCCCAGACAGATAGACAGACAATCAGACAGACAGACAGACAGACAGGCAGACAGACAGACAGGCAGACAGACAGACAGGCAGGCAGACAGATCTCTACCCTGCCCCGCTTCACACATATTTAGCTCTCCTCTAAACACTCCACCAAGAATCGCTGCACTGCGTCCAAAACCACTGGGCGCATTTCAACTCATTTTACAGGCTAGCAAAGAACAACTGACTCGTTGTGACGCTTTTCTTCACTTCAACTAATTCCTACGAATGAGTTCCAGAAAAGCACCAGGTTTAGAAATAAGGGAAAGAAAGGTATAAAGGTTCTATGTTTTAAGGCTTAACCACCCAAAAATGATCAAATTCTCCCGCTCTCAGACGTTCTTCTCAAGTAGATCCAAGCATCAACCTGTTATAATAGCACAGTGTTGAAGTAGATTGTTGTTGGTGGCTCGGGTAAGGCAGCTTGGACTCACCTGTACTCAGCTCCCCAGCCCTTGACAAAGCTCATTCGGATGGTGCACATGCGGGTCAGCTGATACACTGCCTCGAAGCCTTGGTTCACTGACTGGGCCAAAAGAGCAGCGAACTCTTGATTATTGAAGATCTTCAGATTACAGCCTGTCAAAACACACAGAACCAAATATGACTGATAGCAAAATATTAGGATGCATGTGTCAAGATTCATTTTCAGTGAATACAAGTATTCTTGGAGGAATTTCTGCCATATGTATAAAAGCGTACAGATTTGCTTACATTCTGTCAATTATACACCAGTATTGCATTTAAGTGAAAAGAAAAACTGGTAAAATATCTGTATTATCAATAAACATTTACTTCTTTGGTTATTCTGTACAGGGTCGTGGGAGGCCTGGCACCTATCCCATGGTACTAGGTGGGTACACCCTGGACGGGGATCATAGAGTACACACACACATACTGTCACTCACACCCTATGGGCAATTTGGAAATGTCGATTAGTTGATTCTTACGGTGGCCCTGAAGTGCAAAACAAATTAACAAAACTGAAAACAAAATAACAAAACCCAATACAAAATAACAAATTCAAAACCAAATTAACAAAACGGAAAACAAAATAACTAATATCTGACTGGCCTAGAGGTGCAATACAAATTAACAAAACGGAAAACAAATTAAAAACCAAATAACAAAACCCAAAACTATTTTTTTGGAGGGGGGAAGTTTTGTTGTTTTGTTTTTTGGTTTTGTTATTTTGTTTTCGGATTTGTTAATTTGGTTTTGAATTTGTTAATTTGTTTTCCGTTTTGTTAATTTGTATTGCACTTCTCGGCCAGTCCGATACAAACCGGAAAAGGTAGGTATAGTTAGCGAATGAAATGCTTACCGTTGATTGGACGAGACATCTGTCACTCAAGATATACAGGAAGTACTGTAGTAGCGGTAGATTCGCGTGTGTATGAATGTGCAAACATTATTGTGGTTTCAAATATGGCGAACTTACAGTGGCCCTGGAGTCAGTTTTGTTAATTTTTTTGCACTTCACGGCCATCATAGTTTAAAGTAAAGCAGAACACACAAGAAACAAAGATAAAGAAACAAGTTCCTACTTCCTGTATATCTTGAGTGACAGATGTCTCGTCCAATCAACGGTAAGCATTTCATTCGCTAACTATACCTACCTTTTCCGGTTTGTATCGGACTGGCCGAGAAGTGCAATACAAATTAACAAAACGGAAAACAAATTAACAAATTCAAAACCAAATTAACAAATTCAAAACCAAATTAACAAAACCAAAAACAAAACAACAAAACTCCCCCCCTCCAAAAAAATAGTTTTGGGTTTTGTTATTTGGTTTTTAATTTGTTTTCCGTTTTGTTAATTTGTATTGCACTTCTCGGCCAGTCAGATATTAGTTATTTGGTTTTCCGTTTTGTTAATTTGGTTTTGAATTTGTTATTTTGTATTGGGTTTTGTTATTTTGTTTTCAGTTTTGTTAATTTGTTCTGCACTTCAGGGCCACCGTAGATTCTGCATGTCTTTGGAATGTGGGAGAAAACCAAAGGACCCAGAGGAAACCCACCAAGCACATGGACAACATGCATACTCTACACATACAGACCCACAGAAAGGACTCAAACCAATGACCCTGGGAGTTATTTCAAAAGTACAATATTATATATAAGAAAAATGAAAAATCAACCATTAATTTTGATTGTAAAAACTTCTGATTAATCCAGTGATTCGTAACCATAACTAAGAATATAACCAAATGTCATAAAACATCCATGACATCACTAAAATGTATTATGACTTAAGTTAAATTATGGTGCTGATGTTATTCCGCAGCTCTAATACTGACCAGCTGTGGCAGATTGGATATCTTCACTATTTGTTTCACTTCACCTCATTTTCCTGATCAAATATTTAATATAGACCTTCACTTGAGCTTATTGTTATTATAGCAAAGTTAAATACCAAATTCAATATTTATGCATCTCCAAATTGTTTTCAAGTACTGTGCTATATTTTGCCAAACCACATAACCGTATAAAAAAAAAAGGAAAACAAACAGAGCACACGCTTGTGATTTTAGGCCAAGAATAAAATCGTATAGCTGAATTATTGCCCAGTTATATTTGGTGTTCATTATAGTTCCATTAAAATAATTTACTTTAATCTTTCATACCATTTAAAAACATATTAAACCGTCACAAGGAACGAGGAATAACAGGATAGAGAAAATCTCCCAGTTGTGTTAGTGATGAAATAATTGAATAAGATTATTTAGAATTCAGAAACATATCATGTGGTTGAGTTTGCTTCTGACCTGGTGGGATCTTGCAGACGGTGGCGGGATGCCAGCCATAGCGCTGGTTGCAGTTGGGACTCTGAACAAAGATAGCACTGTCACTGAGACACTCAGCAAACACCTCGCCTCCTATGTAGTACAAACGTACTCCTCGGCCTAAATAAAAACACAGACAACGATTATGATGTACACTGTATATCTTTCACGTTCATGTGTGAAAATGATTCCTTATGCTACAAGATCGTCTTTTTTATAAAAAGCATTGATGTGATAACCTGGTCATTCAGGTCATCAGCTGACTTTATATTACTGTTGCATAACGTCCCTGAGCCTAGACCTGACCGACTGAAGCAACCCCAAATCACAACACTGCCGATGCTTATACAGTGGCCTGTAATGCTTATGCATGATGGCCATGTGCTTCCCTTCTTCAGAATAGGGTCGATCTGGACTCATCGAGCCACATGACTTTTTTTTTTTCCATTGCTCCAAACTCCTTATGCTCCCTAGCAAACTGAAGCCACACAGCTGTTTAACCCAATCCTGTGAGTTCTCATCACACTGTGTATATAGAAATGCTATTACTTTCACTTTTAAACATAGCTATGATTTACACTCTTAACTTCACTAAGAGTTTGCATGATCTGAGATCACGGTCATTCATGATTCCTTTTTCCGAGCCCTTCCCCAAAGTTGATGGTTCAGCTCTATCCGTTCAGGTTTTAATAATGCGTTGGACAGTTCTTAATGTTTTCCTTGCTTGAAGCAGACTAATAATTGGACCCTTCTGAAATGGTGACTTTTTTTAGCCAGGCAGTGTATTCTACCCTAAATACAGCATCATGTATAGCTACGGCTCCATGCACAAAATGAGGTCATGGATATTTCCGAGAGTGATCTTACTGCTTTAATTAAAAAACATAAAAATAAATAAATTAATAAATCACTTGTACTCTTCTGTTTTTATCATGTTAAAATGCATGGATACGAAATGTAGAAACATGGCAACAGTGATTGAGTGTGGTCAGAGAAATTACTATCATTTACTTAGAGTTGGATTCTTTTTTAAGACTTTTTTCCCACTTTTTATTGCACATTTTAGACGTGTGGGAAGAAGGAAATGGAATATGGTTAGATTTCATGGGAACTTTCCACCTCTGGACTTGTATTAAAGTCAAAAACTTTTCTGAAATCTTAAAAAAAAAAAAAAAAGTGATAAGATCGAGGCTCAGTGGGCAAAGTGAAAACAATCACTGGTAGCATAAGAGTGAAAGAAACAAAAAAAATCTCCTTTCTCGCTAAATCTGATAGCAGGCATTACTCAGTAGGGGCAGAGATGTTATGGTTAAATCTTGCCTGTCATAGGAACCACAAAAAGTGCTCTAGGCAGTGTTTTTGTACTCAACATGCCGACTGTAACCAGAGCCTTCGGGGGAAATATCGCTTAACATGTATCACGTTGAGAGGAGGTGAATCTTTGTCCGTTTTTGTATAAATGAATGTCTTATTATTTACACTGGCTTGTATTTTTTTCATTGCATGTACTGTTGTACAGAAGTCAGTGTGTACCGATGTGTCTGCGAGTGAGCTCCACGGCAGCGTTGCGGTTAATATTGGACAGCAGGCCCAGACAGAAACGCTCCGAGTTGGATGGATCGGTGAACCCGTCTACTGTGAGGGAGGGCTGGGATGCGTGGAAGATTTCGCCCACCCGCTGGTTCAGCTCGTAGTAGGAGATGGAGCACCAGAACGCTGGCTCACAGTACGTCACAGGCTGCAGGTCTAATAGAGAGAGGGAGGATAAAAAGAAACGATCAGAATCAAGAATTAAGACGTAAAAATAGTTTGCAGAAAGAAATGGGTGGAGCTCGGTGACAGTGATGGTAATAGCAAGTGTCGATTCCCAGAAACAGAGCAATGGAAACACCAGCATGTTTCGGGCAAGAAAATTATTGGCTTACACTGCCAGTTTTATAAACACACCACAATTCCTGTAACTGTTTCAGAAAACGGGAAAAAAAAAGGAAAGAAAAAAGACCTAAAGAGCTTCATGAGGAACAAAAGTCCTATGTGTATGTGTAGTATGTGGAGGTATGGTATTTATTATTCCAGTAACAAAGGGGGAAGACAAGCCCTAGGATCTTCACTTTAGATAATAAGGAACAGGATACTGTCGTGCACATGAAGTGTGTGTCGTGTTTGTCCAAGTGCTCATACAGAGATCAGACCAGGAGAAGACAAAAGGTTCATTCAGCTGGAGCTTCCTCTGGGTCATCGACCAGAGGCAAGAAGTCATAATAAAGTACAAGTGTACAAACAGGGAAACATGCAAATATATACATACTCTACACACATGTCGTAAAAGGCCTACCTAAGTTGCTCGGTGGTGGAGATAAAGAATTTGGTGAAAGGCTTGGAGATCCTAAAAAAATCATAAAGAAAGCAGATGGTTGAGTTCTCACACTCTCAAATTATATTACACAAAGAAAACCCGAGTAAATGCAAATACAAAATACAACATTTTTTAAATGATGATTTCATTTATTAACAGTAAAAAGCTTTAACAGTTTGTTTATGACTACATGAAAAAAATGTACAGCGCCATCTGTTGAATTTTGTAATGAACTAAAATAGTTACGTGTTACCGTGAAGAGTGCGGAGTGAAGGTGTGAGATCGCGTTTTTTAAGCAGATTTCATCTGCACATAAGTGTGTATTTAAAATGTACAGCGCCATCTGTTGAATTTTGAGATGAACTAATGATCTTTTCGATTTTTTTTTAAGATATAAAGCCGTTTTCCATCTTTTCCTTTTCTAGTGGGCCGATTGCGATGAAACAAAGCCTATATGTTACCCCAAGCTCGGCCAAATACACCTGTGAAAACTCCATTAAAATCCGGAGCTTAGCTTTTACGTGACGCGTGCACAAACAAACAGACAGAGAAAAATTTCTAAACCCATCTTGATGTATTCTATTACTCTTTTTACGACCCACCAAATTATTTCTTCGCAAATATTTTTAATGTACTGACACGCCAACTTTACAGTTTTAAACAGCATTTGTATTGCATTCACTCAGGTTATCTTTGTGTAATATTACAATTTGTTTGATTATTTGAATCATTCAAGTGTGACAAATAGGCAAAAAAAAATCTGAACAAATACTTTTTCAGAGAACTGTACATGCAGTGTTTTTATAGAGATCTCACTGGGTCTCAGACTCGTCTCTGATGTGTTCACTTACCTGTGTCCATGCTAGGGTTCAAGGAATAGTCACTGGTCTCGCCATCCTCACTGAGGTAGCCTGGAGGAGGTGTTTCTAAAAAACAAGCAAAAAAAAAAAAAAACCAATAATGAAGACTAACCTTAACAGTAACCCTAGCAACCAGGATTTTCTGTTTGCTTGATAGATAGACAGACAAAACTCCCAATCCACTGTCGAAAAAGTCGGATGCTAAAATTTTAATTGATTTAGTCTTTAGAAAAAGAAAATGACTACAGTAAACATATACCCTTGACACACACCTTTGTCCTAATATTATTATTGTCATATTTTTTAATGCAGCTTATTATTATGCTAGACCTAAACTCAATCCAAATAAATTTTTTATCCTCTTATATAAAAGCTTCTTTTTTTTTTTTCATTTCAAAAAGCAAATATTTATTTCTTGTGGAGACATTTGGTCCTCAATTAGACCCCCAAGGCCCTCTCCAAAGCCCAATACCCACCTCTGCCAGCCACACATACATATTTAAAGACGAAAGATTGCAATCTCACACATACTGTACACCCTGGAATAGACCATACAGGTGCAAACCAAACGAAATTACAAAATGATTTTTAAGGGCACATTTTTGTGCGTTTATGAATTGAACCACTGAACAATTCCTCTCTTAGAGACAGACTGAAGTAGCCTTGCATTTTTCATGCAACATTAATCATTATTAGGGCAATTATTCATGTTGCACAAACTAGGACAATGGGCGTAGTGCGAGAGTGAGAGTATTTTTTTAACACTGAAAAAATATATGATATGTCATAAATATATGATATGTAATATAACAGTGTTGGAAACACACCTTATAAGTTAATTCCAGATTTTTCAGCATGTCAACTGAAGTAAAATCCGCCACCTTGTTTGAACCCTGACACACACACACACGGACCTGCTAGCAGGTGTAGCACTTGTGACTCACAGTACCTTTCCTTAGACTGAACTTCCTGTTTAGAATAAGTGAGTTTATTTTCACTAGCAGCAGCGCAGCTCGGCCCTGTCTCGGAAATGGAAACTCAAGCTTACTGTTACTGACCACTTTTCCAAACCCTGAATTAAATACCGTTCTGATGACGCAAATGCTGAGCACATCCCAAGTTAAATCTGCCAAAAACAGCACATGGATGGATCGAGACCAGGAGCTCAGTGTTAGGTTTGTGTGTGTTTTTGGTAATACAACCTGACCCTGACTTTTAGATTCAATTACATCTAAATGTTGTTACATAATTACCTAATCACTAATATATGAATATATATATATATATATATATATATATTCACTGATCTCAGTGAAATAATTTCAATTAGACATTCCAAATTAACTGATTAAATAGATGCTGACTCAATAAGATGTGTGTTTACATGCCCTAAACATCAGAGGTGGGAATCACATTTACTCTGTTACATTACTTATGTACTTCTATGAGTAGTTTTACTGCACCATACGTTTTTCTTTTACTTGAGTAGATTTGCGAAGAAGAAGAAACGCTACTCTTACTCCACTACATTCCGCTACACTCGACTTGTTACTTTTCTACCATTTATTCCACACATTAGATTTTCTTTATTTTTACCAGAGAAATGCAGCCGGTGGATCTACCGCATGACTGTGTGGTTTTTTTTTTTTTTGGTTTTTTTTTAACCAATCAGACGTAGTAACAATAATCACATGGAGTCAAATGACCACCCAGAAATTTGCTGCATCGCGGAGGGAAAGAAATTATCTTTAGCCGTGGTAGCCAGTGAAGGAAACATGTCGCGGTTAGTTTAGCTGTTTTATTTAATGTTGCAATGTTCACACATATATAATTAGCAAATAAGCTACAGGCCAAAGATAATAAGTTTCTTACATTTGTTCTGCTGGACACAGTTTATGGTAAAGTGAGACCTCTGGTACACATGTTGTAATGTTATTTTCTATCTGCTGAGCCATTTCTAGGGCAACTGAATATACAGTATATAGTTTACACTGTTCAAACATACAGATGTTACCTACAGTAGGGATTTGTTTCAAAAGCTTTATGTTGTGAAACAAAGTGAGATGAGGAAATTTGTGTTTCTCGTCCCTTAATTTGCTATTTTCTTTTAAAGATATTCAATAAAATAAAAACATTTATTCAGTACTTGAGTATCTTTTCACCAAATACTTTTTTACTTTTACTTGAGTAATATTATTTTAAAGTACAGCTACTCTTTTTTTGGCTCCCCTACCGACTTCTGCTGAACTTTTAGACAAAGTCATTTTTCCTCCAGGTTTGAGGTTAGGTCAGGGTTCCCATCTTCTGCGATAAATTCTGCCTTCTGTATTATAATTGGTTGGAAAGATTCAGTCTTATCTATGATGATCAGATGCCGGTGAGAGAGAAAGGGAGGGAGGACAGTTCCAGAACCTTATGAAGGTAGTGTAGAGATTGTTCAAGTCATTTTAATTGCTTGGCATTACAAATGTTTCCTAGCTTATCAAGGTCATTTTTAATTAATAAACTGTGTGTGTGTGTGTGTGTGTGTGTGTGTGTGTGTGTGTGTGTGTGTGTGTGTATGTACTGTACCTGGGCCTGGGCCTGCCAAGTGAATCAATGAATATAAGGATAAAGGACGAATTGATTAAAAAAAAACACATTGTGACTATTTTAACACCATGCAAATGTGATTTAAACGCTGATATGTAGGCTACTATACATTTTCTGTTCTGTATTCAAATCTACAATACAAGTCAAAACTTTGGACACACCTTGTAATTCCATGGTCTTTCCTGATTCTTATTTTTTACATTGTAAAACAATGCTGAAGCCATCCAAAATGTGAAAATGTGACATGTGCCTACTACTAATTGGTGGTTTCTGAGGCTGATAACTCGAAATGAACTTCTCCTCTGCAGCAGTAAGTTTTGATCTTCATCATGCTTGATGGCTTGTGCATGATTTTCTTGCAAGAACTGTTTCAGAACAGCTGACCTTCCTTTCTTAAAATAACAGCTGTGCTTTGTTATCATTACGTAGTTAATTACATAACTCCAGATGTGTTATTTCATAGTTAGCTTCAGTATTGTTCTAGAATGTAGAAAGTTAATCACAAGCATAAAAACGTTGAATTATGGACGGTGTCCGGACTTTTGACTGGTACTCTATTTATCCAGTCTAACAGGAAATAATGGCATAAATGATCTCATTTAAAGGACGTTTGCCAATATTTATGTATTACCTTAAAAATTATTTTTTTAAATTACTTAAATTTGAGGCCTCCGAGTGGCGCAGTGGTAAAGTGCTCGCCCTCGCGCTGGTTCGATCCCGGGGTGAGGCTGTTACCTCTCACAGCCGGAGGCCTCGTGCTCCCACATTAATCACGGCTCTACAGCCAATCAGGGGCGTCTGTGAGCTCACGCACGCAGAACAAGTGGCTAGCGCTTTCCTCCGAGTGTGTTACTCCGCCCCTATCGGTGCGTGAGCGAGCAGTTCGAAAAGATGCAGTCGGCTGGCGCCCCCCGGTTAGAAGGAAACACGTGATAGTCTTCGCCCCCCCCCCGGCTGAATGGTAGTAGTAGCCTTAATGTGGGAGCCCCCTAGTGACGGGGAGGAATTGGCCACGACTAAATTAGGGAAGAATCATAAAAAAAATAAAATTACTTAAATTATTAAGAAACACCACATACATTCTCAACTATGTGTATATTTACCTGTAATAAGGCTGTGCAGGCTTATGCCATGAAATAATTGATTTTTATGCAATTAAATGTGCAGCACTAGTATGAAGTACAAGTTTGAAAAGGATCAAGATTACAGTAAGGTAAAAACTGAGCTGTTACATTGCTTCAGCATAAAGAAAATGCTGAATGGTGAGGAACAAGTTTGTGCTTGTGTGTGTGTGTGTGTGTGTGTGTGTGTGTGTGTGTGTGTGTGTGTGTGTGTGTGTGAGAAAGACAGAAAAAAAGAGTATGTCGGTTTCTCAGAATGTTCCCTGGGGTGGTTCCATTGTGTGTGTGTGTGTGTGTGTGTGTGTGTGTATGTTGGTGTGTTTAGCAGCATTCATGGTGCTCATCCTTGCTGGCCTGCTTAAAGAGGCTTCAGCCCAACAGTTTCTTTGTCTGCATTTCCTTTGTCTCTCTGTCTCCACCAGCTCCCGTCTGACCGCAGCTCACTCAGCCTCACATAAGAAAATCAGCTCAAGTGATCCTTGTCACTTCAGTAAGTGATCATCTTTTGTTTTTGGGAATTTGGGGCGTCTAACACGTGCCTCTAAGAGCAGCAGTGCATATCTGTATTTCCTGCCTTTCTTCACAGTCTTACCTGCAATGTAGTTGCTCGGTGGCTCAATGCCAGCTGGGAAGTTGGTGTTTTCGGGGATGGAGTGACTGTAGTCATCCAGAGGAGGAAACTCACTGGGAATCTCTGTGTGCCGAGGGACCAGTACTGGTGGCAGAACTTTGGAGAGTGCAAAGAGATACTAGTTAATCAAGGACAACCAAGCTCATACGACATAAATACCATATATCTCTATTTTACAGACAGGACAGCACAAAAATGAATACAAGAGCATGTGTCTTACCTGGTGTCTCTACGCGCTGATAGTGGTAGGGGTTCACACACACCTCATCCTTTTTCATATGGAAAGCAAACTCACACAGCTCCATGGCTCTGAGCTCGTGGTGAGACTGAAGGTCTGGCCAGCGCCACAGCCGGCAGTAGATCACATGAGGGAGACCCTTCCTATGAGACACCTGTAACCTTCCATCCAGTGACCTGACACAAACACACACACAAAATAATGATTGATGATGGAAAACCATCAGCTGCATGTCGTTGGAATTTCTGGGGTTATCAAGCCCAACTTTATCCAGATTATAAACCACAAGGAGGTCGTTCAAGTCAAAACGGGACTCGTGATAACATTTCTCGTGAATGATTGACACTGAAGGTGGCACGGTGGTGTAGTGGTTAGCACTGTCGCCTTGCACCTCCAGGGTCCGGGTTCGTTTCCCGGCCAGGCTAGATTCCCGTCTCTGTGTGCATGGAGTTTGCATGTTCTCCCCGTGCTTGGTGGGTTTTCTCCGGGTACTCCGGTTCCCTCCCACATTCCAAAGACATGTAGGTTAGGTTGATTGGCGTTCCCAAATTGCCCGTAGTGTGTGAATGAGTGTGTGTGTTATCAGAAAGTAACGCTGTAATGTAACTGATTACTTTTTAATGACAGTAATTTTGTAATGTAATTGGTTACTTTAAAAAGTAACGTCCCCAACGCTGTTCTTGACTTGACTTGAACATCCCTCGTTGAAAACCTAAACATAATTTAAAACAAGATATTTTCTTTTTGATCAACACATTTTTTTCCTCCCAAAGAAAGCAGTATGTACAGTAATTTTTCTTTTTTTGAGAATTTCTTTTATAATCAATACTCGTTTAATGTTTGCTTAAATCTTTTAAAATTTTTGGTGAATATGAGGTCCATGGACCACCTAGAAATAATACTCCAAAAACTGTTGTGTGATAACCTCAAATTGTTAAGAGTGTATATCTAAAAATAGGTATTGTTTGCACAAATAAAACAAGCATATTTTGTCTCTTACCCCCACACATGTTAGGTTTAGGCAAAGAGAAACTCTGATATGCTTGTACAGTACCACATCACTTCAATCTGTGATGAATCATTTACTTCACTCAGGGCAAAGTGACTGGTTCCTGTTACTGCTTAGCCTGGCTGATTAGCCAGCTGGCAAGAATGAAACAAGCTTTGACTCATTAAGTGACACTAAGCCCTAAATACTAGCTAAACTGAGGAAATATGCAGCCTGTTATTGCGAGAACAACAACAGAAGACCAACATGTACCATGTGTCTATCATGAATCCAGACGAGCTAAAGCGACACCTCCAAAACGCAAGAAATACATCTGGAAGAAAACGAGAATGTGAACCTGGGCACAACTTCACAAAAAGCACTGAAGGCTTTTATTTGGTCGTTCAAAAGATCGATAACAGATCGTCTCACACAATCTCCCAGACGTCCGCTGGTGGTTCAAATGAGTGAAGTTATGCTTAGGACAAAGGCAGCTGTACTTGTGTCACATTGAGTCACAGCTACTCGATCAATAGAGTTCCTGTGCGCAATTTTAGATTTATCTGGTTGAATTAACCGGCCAGAGACACTTTTTTTTTTGGCTTCAAGGTTCTATATTGTACTCCTTTTTAAATAGGTATCGTAAGTTTTAAAGGTCCCCGAAATATGTCCGTTAATGTTCCAGCTAAAATTCCACTTAGGTCATGCATTTTGGCATCTTTGAAATTCCTTTCATTTCACTCCTGCAAAAAATGCACTGTTTTATTTGCAGTTTTAAATGTAAATGAGCTACAGCCACTAACTCCATCCCCATGCCTAATGTGGAAGTACATTTTTCAAGCAAATCAGAAATGGCAATAAATGAGACTTCTTAAAAATCGTGCCCAAAAGTCGAGTCAGAGGAGGGGCTATGAACCCCAATTTTATTATTTTTTTTATTTTTAGGAATTATGTCATACCAGGCAGAAAATTAGAATAGTATGTTTAAACACATTTATGGACAAAAAAATGAGACCTATGGCAGCGTACAAATATGATAACATAAAAAGTGCCCATTAATTATTATGATGCGGTCTATAACAGCGTATCTATAGCCAATGATTTAAATAAAAAGCAGCAAGGTCATCATTTTAAAGTTGGCGCACTTACTGAAAGTCAGCTTTAGACTGATAATTGTATGGTATAATTACTTGAAAGGTATAAATACTTTCCACATGCAATTTGATTGAAATGTGCCTCTGTTTACAAGTACAGTATATACCATAAATGGCTTTAACACGATTTATGTCGAAATGTGTTTTAGTACTGCATTTAGGTTAAACATTTTTAAAATGAAAACAGTTCTAATATGATCTTAGCACATTTTCCAATCAGGACCCTGGAATAATTTCCCATAAAGTCTCAATCATACATGAGAAGGGAAGTAGATCGCTGTTTAGATGTGATATCATCTAATCATCAAAGAACATCATGCACAAGACTTCATCATCAGTGCTGCCTGTCTCGAACCTGTTCCATGTCAGCCATTGCTGACTATCAGACATTGCTGATAACGGTAGGAAGGCACGTGAGAATGTTGTTCTTGACATTAACATCTTCGCTCTCTTATTTTGCCTGCTTTGAGACAATGACCATTGTTAAAAGTGCTATATAAATAAAACTGAATAAAATTGTCTTATGTTTAATGGCGGCACACAAACCAAGAATGTGCATACTGCCACCTGCTGTATCGGAGGGTGTAAATACGCAAGTGTACCCGAGAACAGAGCACAAGAACACGATGTGAACGCTGGGCCCGTTGTGAGTGAGGAGGGGGAGGCAATCGTTCCTGTGCACAGAACAAAACATACAGGCCTAATATAAAAATGCCCTAAGAGTAGACAATTATGAGAGAAAGTTACAATTATGAGAGGATCCTTGGAATGTTTTCTCCACTGTAAAGGGTCACTGTTTCAAAATTTTGAGAAGCCCTGCTCTTGGGAAACGCAGCTGAAAACAGTCGGCCTTGCAAGAGCCTAAAATGACTGGGTTTCGAGTTTGTCAAAAAACAGAAGATATTCCAGGATAGAATTTTAGAGGGAATAAAATACTGATATGACATAACCTGACAGTAGTTAAATCACAGATTTAATTTGTTAAGGATTAAATTTTCATAGTTCCCCGTGTAAAATTATTATTGACCAAATAGAGCCATACTCATCGATTATACAGAGAGAAAAGTTATTTCAAATTGACAAAACATATTACAGTTTCCGGACTGTATGTCATTTTGCACCATTGTTACAGAAATGAAAAAGAAACAGTAAGTGAAGGTTCAGGAGACTTTAAAGAGAAAGTGCATCAGTGATGCAGTTCAAAGAGTTCAAAGAGACACGTTATTTTTTATTATGAACATCTTTTATTATGTTTTTGGATTTTTTTCGCGATTTTCTCCCTAATTTAGTCATCACTAGGGGGCTCCCACATTGAGGCTACTACTACCATTCAGATAGGAGGCTATCACAGGTTTTCCTCCAAACCGTGTGACGCCAGCCGACCGCATCTTTCTGAACTTTTGAACTGCTTGCTCACACACCGTTAGGGGCGGAGTAACACACTCGGAGGAAAGTGCTAGCTGCTCCTTCCGCATGCGCGAGCTCACAGACGCCCCTGATTGGCTGTAATAGGGGAGCACGAAGTACCTCTCATCCCTCCCCTCTGAGAGGGGCTGCGAGAGGTAACGGCATCACCCGGGGATCGAACCAGCGATCTCCGGATGATAGGGCGAGCACTTTACCACTGCGCCACTCGGAGGCACGTTATTAAGTGACACGTTCCTGAGCAGAAGTCTAAACCTCATGTAGCATAATGCCTTTTAATTTTGATTTATTTCCCGTCAGATTAGATGTAAGCCTCTAGCATCATCCAAATCCACCATGCCATGGCAACACTATTGTGTACAGAAAGAGAAATATGAGACACCCAAAGTCTTCTCTCTCTCTCTCATTCATACCACATAGTTCTTTTAAAAACATGTACAGAGACACATGTTTACCCCAAAAAGCAAAAGCTTTAAGGCACCAAAATATCAAAGCTCAAGAGCTCTTTAAAAGATGTCTGTTAGACTTTAGAAAACAAATGTGCTTTCAGTTTTAAGCCTTGATTTAGCTGCCAACTACGAAGAAAAAAAAGCTGATGTAAAAAGCATAAAGTTAGACATCCTATTGAGAGATTACATTGAAAGTCTGAAGAAGTTATATAAAAAAAGATAACGACAGGGAGAGCAAGAAAACGAGAGAGAGAGAGAAAAAAAGTCTAAAAGTGAGGAAAATTTTATTGCATAAACAAATCAACTAGAGGTAAAATATAACCAACAATGAATTACACAATCCAATCAAGGTGAGTTCCCTAAGTCAACTTTCTAAACATACACACACATCCCTGCAATGTTAAGGTCAGTGACTAAGCTGAGGGAGGAAAGACAGTGCAGTGCTGACATTTCCTCTGGAGAGAGAGAAAGAGTATGAGAGAGACACTAAAAGATAAACGGCCACAAAAAACTAAATAAACTTTAGAGATGGGGTGAAAAAATCAATTCAATATTATATCAGGATAATTATAAAATTGCGATACTTATAGAATCTTAATACAAATTGAATCAGTACCTAAAGTAGGTATTGTGATAATATCGTATAAGTTGGTCCCTGGTGATTCCCCTCCCTAAAAAACATATTATCTAGTATTTCTTATTATGAAGATATAATACAACATATATTAGAGCATTAAACTTTGTTCAAAACATAATAATTATTTTCAAGGTTAGAATTGGCAGATAATGCCCTAGTTTATATAACAAATTAAAATGTATAAAAGCCAATATTTTGTCAAGTAGACTTGAACAAGGGATATTATTAGTAAAATTTCCTTATATTACAAAATAATGTTCATTTATGCACTTAGTGTTTGGTCGGACAACACAAACACAAATTACTGTATCAATGTGGCATGGCATGGAGGTGATGAGCCTGTGGCATTGCTGAGATGTTACTGAAGACCAGGTTGCTTTGATAGCAGCCTTTAGCCCTATATGTACAAATGTACTGTATATATTTATGGCTTATATATACCACAGCTTATGAATAAAACCTTTAATTTTTCAATCAATATGAGATTGTTTTCCATCTGTTACTTTCCTTGTATGAAGGAAAGTCAAAGCCCAGACACAAGCTGGGTGATCACTAGAGTAATCTGTTCAGCTCTGACTCAAAACACAAAATGCAGGACTTGTTGGTTTGACACTACATCTGGGGCTGGGCAAAAAATATTATAGCTGGGGCATTAACACACATTTTGGGGAAGCTCTGAGACCTGATTTGTTAGAGTTTTAATGCAACATGCGAGACGTTTTAGCGGTTATAATCAATGATATAAAATGAAAAAAAAAAACTGTACTGATTAATCATGCAGCAGCAGCAGACATAATTAAAATGTGTTGTACTGTAATACCATTGTGAAACCAAATGCACAGATTCTACATGTTGGGAGTGGGATTGCAGTCCCCCTAAAGTTTTGACCCTCTGCTCTTCTCATACATTATGCATGACTATTGCATTATGCATTAAATATGCATTAGCACGCTTTTACCCCTCTTACCCTGAGTGATAGCGAGCCAGACATCGGGAAAAAAAGAGACTAATGAAAAGGTTATCCCGGTTCAGTAGAGCTCCCTAAGTTCTTTTTAAATCCATGGCACAGACACCATTCATGTCACAAATACTTAATCATCAGGAGGGGGTGTGAGGGAAAAGGAAAAGAAGAGGACACCGTGTAGTACCCTTATCTTAATGTATAGTCAACTACCACGTGAATCAGAAGAATGCTTAAAAGCGCTGATATAATAAGAAGAAATTCTAAATATGGTAAATCTTGTTTAATAATAGCGAAATAATGTGAAAAGCTCCCTCTTATAAATGCTTAGTGTTGCCTTGCAAGTTCATTCACTTTGGATTCACAGCACTCAGACTTTATTGTTGTTACAGACACTGTGGCTGAAAACCTAGAAAATGACTGCCGGCTGACTGCTGAGAAGAAAAGTTGATTGAACAGAACTGTGCCATAAATGGACTCTGGGACCAAACACACACCCAGAGGGTAGGGTCTGCCCCATTGAACCAGGGTCAGAATGGAGGCTGTGTCTGCAGTACAGTGAGCGGTGAGATTTAGGGAGAAAAATGTGAGCAAGAGAGAGAGAGAGAGAGAGAGAGAGAGAGAGAGAAGTAGGAGTGGACTGAAGAAATGGAACGAAGAGGAAATCACAGCAATGACCTGACAAGATCTAAAGCTGGCATTCAGATCTAATCTGTTCAGCAGAAACAGGAGGGATTTCAGATTCTGTTAAATGAAACAGCATAAACTCATACTGTGCTTTTAAATAGCATATACCTTGTCGAGTAACTTTAAGTGGGGCTGTGCTTCGTGTAGATTTTTTGGGCAAGTTATGACACAGCTATCACACACAGGTGTAACTAGTCTGATCGAAAATAGCCTTTTCCAATTCCAAGCACAGTGAGCATATTTACACACACACAGGAGTAATGTCGAGTTATGGTTATAGCTCGATTAGGCCATTTAAGTGGAATAATGACCTTGTCTTATTATACAGCACAGCAAGAGAATCGATTTATTTGCCAAAGTATGTCTGACTCCATTATGATGCTCACTTTTAGCTTGCTTGTATTGGACCTTTTCCCACTTGACATATTGCATTAGAACCAAGCACTAGACAAACAAGTTAGCTAGCACCGAGTAGCATGTTGATCTGTAACAAACATGTTGCATGCTTTACTTTTTGTGCAAATGACATACAGTCATGTTTATGTCATGTTTTGTGTAACCCGAAGGTATAAAACCCCACCATAGTGTTCCTGGATTCATGCTTCTTGCTTGCACATTTTGTTTCGACTCCCCGGTCAACCCCTTGTTGCAGAAACTCTGGAGAATGAGACTACTCCGACTGTCCGTATCTGTGTGTGATTCAGTGATACGCGCAGGAGTAGTTTGACTCCCAACTGCATTATCTGGATGAGCTAGTCCCACTTTAAGGAACTGGCCTCTGGCTAACAAAATTTGCCAGACTAACCATTTAAATATATTGTAGTACATTTGAATTGATTCTGCTCGGTGGGCTTGCAAGACACAAACTGAGCCAAAGGATCGAGTTTCACCGCTGCAGGAAATGTGATTAGAATAATTTTTTAAGTAAATACCTGACTGCGAAAACTGAGCTTCATTTAATTGTCTTGGGAACTGCTAAGGATTGGTATTAATATTGATAAGTACCACAGTATTACTCACTGCTTTTCAACACGGAGTGTTTTTCATTAGTTCAAAGACAAACTGAAACTTCAGACACTTTTAGGAGTTTTAGAAGACCTGAAGAGTCTCACCTTACTCATCCTCTATACCGCTTTATCTTGTATACAGGGTCGCAGAGGGCTTGGAGCCTATTCCAGGATACTTAGAACACAAGACGGGGTACGTACAGCCAGAATGGGGTTAGGGTTATGTACTGTACACACACATAGATACACTCACACGCTCATTGGAAACGCCAATCTGCATGTCTTTGGACTGTTGGAGGAACCCGGAGAGGAGAACATACAAACTCCATGCACACAGACCCAAAGCAGGAACTGAACCTGAAACCTGGAGGTGCAAGGCGACAGTGCTAACCACTAGGCCACAGGGCTGTCGTCGTACGATTATGATGCAAATGTGATGCACACAAGTAGACCGAGGAGGACATAAAGGGATCAGCCTGCTCCCAACACACACATGACCCTTGACCTTGAAGCCCAAAAAACTCTCTTCACAGTGCTTGCCACAGCACCTCCCCCCCAAACCATCATGAAATGATACCATCAAGGCTACGGTCAAAGACGGCACAGCTTCCAAATTCAGCATATGGTAAAATAATAGACATTTTTACTTCAGCCCAAACTCACATCAATTCCCAAATCTCCCCCTCCCCATCACATGGGCTCTCCACAACAACTGCATACTAGCTCCCCAGCTTAAACGCAAAACCCTCAGATCTAGTTTACAATCAGTCTTTTCTTGCATCCTGAATACCAGGATTGTATCTGATTATATCCATGTAAAACTGCGGGTGCAAATGTATCCAAGTGTGATTTACAATAAACAAACTTATTCTACAACTTATTTTTGGAGGCCAAATTTCTAGCTCTCATTGAAGGGTGTGGTAATTATCAGCAAACATGGCCTTTACTTACTCTCATTTTGACAAAGTAAACAACATTTCTGGCTATAAAAAGCTAATAAAAAGCTTATGAGTGATTTGTAAAGCTTAATTTTCTCTTGGCTGCACTCACTACACTGAGCAATGAACCAGCGACAATCATGGTTACTGAGGAAGTTACTCTCAATATACCATTCCATTCAGATTTCAATCCAGCTAACCAGATGCAAGTGGCATTGCATAAAAAATAATATTTACCATATATACTAACAAGAGTTTATAAATAAAAAAATGGTAACTACGCTAGCCCAGGCCCATTCACAAGCATTCCCATTGAGAAATATGCGACCCCTAATGGCTTGACAAGTTGAACTGGTCTCAAAATAGATGTGCCAGGTTACTTAGGAACGGGGCGGTGGTGGCGCAGTGTGTTAATGCTCTAAAATACCAATTAGAAGGTCAATGGATCAATCTCCGCCAAGTTGCTGCTGTTTGGCCCTTGAGCAAGGCCCTTAACCCTGTCTGCTCCAGGGGCGCCATATAATAACTGACCCTGCGTTCTGACGCGTTCTGACGCTTACTAACAAAGCTGGAATTTGCAAAGAATAAAGAATTCCTGTGCAGTAATGTATATGTGACAAATAAAGGCTGAACTTAACAGGCAGGCAGATGTTTCTGTGAAAATATAGGAACGATATCAGACCACTTACTGAGGTGTTCACTGTCCAATTGAAGAAACATAACCAACAAACAAAACCAAAATGTATAAAGACCCTCCTCTGTCCTTTGCTTTATTTTTTCCTTTCTGCTAAACCCATAAAGACCATCTTTGTATAAGAAATGATGTGGAGGAACGAGCTGGATTCTGCATCACAGGTAATATTACTGGCAATAGTTACTCAGTCCAAATCTCAGTGGGTGTGTGAAGCATGTATGAGTTGAATACACAAAAAAACAGATATCAGTCTAGAAATCATGAGCTCAACTGAAAATTTGTCCGAATTATGCTATGTGGCTTGGCACAGGCCCAGGTTAGCTAAATCGTCTAGCTGTCAGCACTACAAAGAAAACATGACATTATGACAATTAAGGAAAAAGCTGATTCTTTTTCCACAAAGTGCTGATACCTGACCTGGAACGATTCTGTGTGTTTCCATAGAAAATGACGGTTCTCGGTTAGCAAAACTGGTTTGATTCCAGCAACAAAATACTTATGGTCTGGAATAACGAAGCATAGGAAACAGGAGACTCTTTATATCATCCTAACGACAAAGATTAATTCATGAATGCCATTAAAACAAGAGATTACATGTATTTCATTAATGAAAGTCTTAAAAAAATGAGCTGTTAGAATTTTTATTATGAGCTTTATTGTGGCTTCCTCAGAGTAAACTATGACATATTAATGTTCCCACACATTCTCAAACAATAGATTTTGACTTATACTAGGGCAAAAAAAAAAAAAAACAGTGGTACTGTATAATATAAAAAAAAAATCAAAATGCAGGCTAACCAGTGACGTTAGCAAGTGCACACTACAGTAGCCTGGCCATTACATTATCCAGACATCTGAACAGGCTTATCATAATAAATAACTATCGTTAAATAACATTGACATTGTCAATCCACTAAATCAATATTAATTTATCTTATCTTTTCCAGGTTCGGCAGAAAGTTTTTGAATGGCAATGTTTCAGCAACTTTCAGTAGTCAAAAAAGGCACCTTATCGGGTAGGAAAAATTGTTCCATCCCAAACACAAAAAACATTTCTTCCAATTAAGGCCACAGGTGTGTAATGTTATATTTGTTGTCACCATGAAGTTCATCGAGTTCATCACAGTCGTCGGGGTGGTCATCATCGGTTACCGGAATTGTAAAGTTAACAGTAGACAGTCAATGCAGACCTCATGGGGCATTCGAACAAGTCTTAAACTCAGGAATCTGTTCTTAAAAACCTCAAGGTGCCTGTTTTAATTTAGCTAGTCCTAGATTCCGCACTGGTGGTTGGCAAAAAACAGGCATCAAGTCATCAACTCGAACTGGTTAAGTAACAAATAACAAAGATGTTTAGGGGAAATATTAATAACAAACCGAAGTGCACATACAGTATGTGAAAATCCTGCTTAAGTACAGTGTATAGTAAGTATAGTATTTCTACCTACTCATGTGCTATGCTAGCATGTAGCAGTTTGCTTACTTTTGCTAATCTGATGTAGGCGCTAATACATGCAACTTAAATGCATTTCGAACAAACGTTGTTACGTTGCTGTCGAAAAATGTACAGCAGTACAAGATTTTTTTTGTGTGCACTGGATCAAAAAAGAAAATCACGAAACGAGACACTCCAAGCCCCAAAAGTGACAACTGTAATGCTTGCTACATGCCCACAAGCCATGAACTACATCGCTCCGTAATGTTAAAATACAACTGCGAAGAAACCCTTATTCATTATCTGAGCCTTTAAATCATTTAGCAGTTTACACATTTCACATTAACGTATAAAAAATAGACAAACTGTGTCATGTTGTCTACTTTTTATCCCACACTGCTGTGACAACATGTGGAAATAACACTACTTAGAGCAAATAGCTGTTATATCCGCTGGAAAAAGACAGGACAAATGGCTCCAGAGATTACCTGGATTAGTCTGTGTACACTTGCTACAGACTTTAAAGGAAGTCTCCCATAAAGTGCAGACACACTTCAAAAACTAACCCCCCTCCCATGACGAACACACAACCACACAGACACACACACACACACACTCCAGAGCCTTAAAGAAGTGCTATTTTGGCACGTCTGTTTGGGAGCGGCTGTAGTAGTGTAGTAGTGTGTGTGTGTGTGCACTAGCCTTGATGACAGAGCAGCACAAAGCCAGCTTGTTGTCTGAGCTACAGAGTGTGTTTTATCCCAGCAGATAGGAAGGCGGCAAGTAGCTTTTTAAACCTTCAACCCCGGCAGCAACCGCAAACCAAGCGGCAGCCCACACCCTCCCCAGGGTACGCACGGCATTCCAGAGGGATGACTAACCCCGCCTCACACAGGGCCTGAACACCCATACACAAACACCAGGGTTTTTATGCAGTCAACCACACAAATATACACACAAAAAAAACAGAGATCCTAGGGCTGCCAGAATAAGTGCCTCTGTTCAAATACTATTTACACGCTAGAATATTCGTCAAATGCAACAAAAAAAAAATTAAATATCGAATATGATCAATTTAGCCAGCTATACAGTAGAAACACTTTATACAAACTCCTAATTAAATACAAGTTAAAATACCGAAATATATCTTTTTTAACTGATATTACATTTAGCCATTTTTGGCTGAAAATGTTCTCCCGATGATACACCCTATGAGCTTATAGATTGATTAGAAAGTTAATTATTCCTGAATGAAGCATTAATAGATCATACAATTGAATACATTTACACATATAAAATGTTAAGGGGCAGTGGTGGCTCGTGTGGTTGAGGCTCTGGGTTGCTAATCGGAGGGTCAGTGGGTCGAGCCCGCTGCTGCCGGGTCACCCATGTTGGGTTTTGGGCAAGACCCTTAAACCTATGTCCCATGCATAACCAACCCAGCCGCAACCAAGCCTGGTTAGAAAACGGAAGGGACTGTGACAAGAAGGGCATCCAGTGTAAACCCTGTGCCAGATCTTTTGGTTCTCTAGTAGAATGTAAAATCTTACCAATAAAAAAATGAAAACATTATTTCTTTAGAAATTAAAACACATTTTTTTCATTACATGATATACATTCGATGTACAGTGTAGACTTCCTGCTTATCATCTATCCTTTAACCTATAAGATTTGCATTTAAAATTCATTAAAATTTCCACTTATTACTAGAAAAAAAATATCCACAGAATATCCACACATACATGTCTGAACAGCACAGTCACACACACACACAAACAAAGCAGTAATTCAGTCTAACGCGCCCAGACGTAAGTATACACACGTCCAAAACGCCTACATGTTAATACTGTACGTGCGCATGGCAGTCAAACTGCGCAGCTAATCCTTACCCCAACCGCAGCCAGACCTGGCATCTGCACTCTACCTCGTCACTGTGGTCAAACAGACTGCTGTCAGTGGGCCCACAACACTCACACACCCACACACCCACAGACACTATACTGGAACCACACACGCTTCATTTTAGTAGTACTTGCGCAGTCAACGCAAACTTATTTAAATATTATAAGTATCATCATTATCGTTTTACAACATTTAATGAGGCCCAGAAGCCTGAGACCACAAGCGAAAATGCTTCTGTTTTGCATTCATTTTTAATTTACTAGAATCTAGAAAATATTTATATGATTCATATGAAATTCAAAGTTTTATTCCTTATTAATGACAGGACGCCAGCTGCTATGACTCCACAAGTTTGTGTAATACCAGATGATTCATAGTAGATCAAATAGATCAGAGTATTGTTTGAATTTGTGCTTCAGTAGGAAAATAAGACTCACTGGAAAATCTGATTTTTCTTCAATCTTTGTGTTAACATAGTCAATATCTCATATTTTTGCTTAACATGAAATGATAACTAGAGATGTCAATGATTAATCGTTGATGTATTAATAGCCATTAAGAATGTAACAGATCAAAAATGTACTAACTGTTAAGGCTCTTTCTGAATATAGTTCTAACCTTGACAAAATCACTTACTGTAGCTACAGTATCTTTACTACATGGCCTCCGTTCCTGCTGGCTAATTACTTGAAGAGTCAAGTCTCTGCGATTCCTTTCATAAACTCCAGATAGAATTGGTCTGATCTATTGAAGAGCTGGAGATTTTTTTTCCCCCTCAAAACTGTAATTTACTTTAAAAACTTAATTAACAGAATTTGCACATTTTACATAACAAATAGTCAAACACATAACTAATCATTAATCTATTAATCATTAATGATTAATGATAACCAGACATACAGTATGTAACCAGTTATAGTGGCACAATCCAGTGTTTCCCCATACAGATAAAAACAATGACCTCTAGATATATATTTATTTTTAAAATGGGTAGAATTTTATTTAATTGCACGAAGACCATTGATATTCTCAACCAGTACATGTCAGAAAGTGCTAAACGAATCAAAATGCTCTGTGTGCAATGAAATAAGATTTTAACCCATTTTAAATGATATAAATAGAACATAAATATGTGAATGTCAGTGTTTTTACTGTGAGGGCTGCCACAAATCAATCAGTGTATGAGAGACCGCTGGACTGTGCCACTATAACTGGTTATATAAATACAAGTAGTTATCTAAATACTGAATTAAACTAAGAAAACCCATTATTAATTAATGATTAGTAATGTGTTTGACTATTAGTTGAGAAAAATCCTAATGTAAATTATGTTCAATTCAATTTTAGTTTCGGAAAAAAAATTCTCCAGAATTTGATCTTTGATTTTTGATCCTGCTCTTCAGCTATTATTAACTGTAGTCATTGAATCATGAGCTGCTCATTCATGTTAAGTTTGTTTAATAATTGTTAATGCCTACACACAAGACATTTAAAAGAAATTAACCATCAATTATGCCAACAGAGCATAAAGAACATCCTTATTTTGGATTATACACTAAAAGAATACCTGCGTATTATGTACAATCTAAAAGGAACCTTTCGTGTCGTTTATTTAAAAAAAAAAAAAAAAAAAGTTAGTTTAGTTGATTTCCCTGCCATGTTGTTTGCACGAACGTTTGCACCAATTCATTTTGCTCTTACCTTATTCCGGTTAGGTCAATCCAGAACGTCTCAATTTGGGAATACACAATTGATTTAGCATCAGTCCATCACAGGACATCACACACACACACATGTTCACAACTAACCACGATTCAGAGTAAGAAAATCCAAATGCACATAAGGAGAACTGCTCAAAGACAGTAACTCAAGTTCAAGATAGAACCCTGGACTTTTGATCTGTGAGATGGAAACTCTACATGCTTAGCCATTATTCTACAGGAGAGCCATTTTTTTTTAGATATTGATTGCTGCATCCATGCAACCATCCATGCATCACTTATGGGAAAACATTAACTGTACAGTACATTGACGATTATTATTATTTTTTTTTTCAGAAAAAAAAGTACTGCTATTCATTAAAAAAAAAAACTCAATGTCTGTTAAAAAACAAACCACTTTACATGCTCAGATCCCTAACTCTATGAAAGGTCACTCATTATATCATGACATGCAAAAGTGAAAAGAGTGATTTTAGTGAAGGCTAATTACCAAAACATGACATTCATATCTGACTCACAATCTTTCTATAAAACTTTGATCATTCAGTAACAAATAAGAAATGCACAAGTCACGAATCACAAAGCAACCAAACATCAGTCAGCGCTCTATAGTATGTGGTTTTCACTTTTTTTTAAAAATATACGATTTACCCAGACTACAGGGTCAGGCTGATTTTACTGTCTGTCGCCAACAAACAACAACTCTGAGTCATCTTTCATCTCCAGCAGACGACCTTCGCTTTGAAAATGTGGCCCTCCCACACAAAACAGCCGGCAGATCAATTAAAACCCAGAGAAATCAGATCTATTTAATCTGTATCAAAAGCAGCTCAGGTTCCAGGAAGGCGAACCCGATGCCAGACGTCTCATCGGGGAGCAGACGGATTCAGCCTCAAGGAGAAATAAATGCTATGGTCACGACACCAGACATCGCTCGCCTGGGTTCACTGATAAACGCTGCTGTTTGCACAGTCGCCTCGACAAGCCGCAGAATGAGCTCGTGGGCTCTTTCGCAGTTTCTAAAGACTTTGAACTTTTGCACTAGCCTACACTGAGAATGAGGTTTAAGACACAGCAAGCTTCCGAAAGCAGATACAGCTACAAGCACACTGCAGATATCCTCTGCTGCTGGGTCAAAGAGGATGTGAAACTGATGGAGGGCACAAACATGTGCAGATGCTCACGTTTTTAGAATGAGCGAAGGTTTAGATTAGCTTTGACTGGTTCATAAAGTTAGGGACCAAGTTTCCTGTCATGTTAAGTAAGCGGGATAGTCTAATCATTTCTGTTGCCAAAGAAACTAAAGGAAAACAGCAATGTTAAGCGTAGAACATAAAAAGGACATTCATGTCTTTTTGCACAATGTAGCGATTTATTACCCCTCTATGTATGTATGCATGTATGTATAGATGTATGTATGTATGTATGTATGTATGTATGTATGTATGTATGTATGTATGTATACTACCAGACAAAAGTTTGGACAGAGCTTCTAATTCAGTGGTCTTTTCTGACTTTTATGTCTTTCTACACTCCAAAACAATGCTGAAGACATCCAAATTATGCCATTATCTTCTTTAAACAGGTGATATTGAGATGTGTCTGCTACTTGTTATGTTTTTGCTCTCCTGAGAAGGTCTTCATGACAGCCAGTTTCTTCATGGTGCTTGAGGCATTTTGCAAATGCACTATTCTAGAAGAGCTGATCTTCTTGTTGTTACTTATTTACATACTTCCATATGTTAACATTTCATAGTTTTGAAATCTCTTGAATGTAAAAAAAAAAAAAAAAACAGAAGGTGTGTCCATATTTTTGACTCATACTGTACAGTATATCCGTACTTATTGTTATTTTAGTGTTTTGTAATCTGTTTTTTAAAGCTTCTAACATTGATGAGAATTTTAAGATGTGTCCCTGCGGGAATGTTTGCTCAAATTTCACTTACAATTGAAATCTAAAGGACATTAATCAATTCCTTAAAGAAAGAAAAGTGATCTACTGTACAGCTGTGTAATTTGTCATTCTCAAATGGTAAAACTGCCTCAGTTTTTTACCGGAGCAAATGCTCAATCCAAAATTTTTTGAGGAATATTCATGTAACCAGAAACGCTTTTCAATAGACTGTTGGAAACTTGGATAAGCCTTCATATCTGTCTCATCATAAAACCATTTCATTTCCAGATTGCGTATTTAAGCTTTTATTGACCAAATGTAACAACTGTCCTCTCAAGTGATTCCTTAGTGTTTTACTGATTCCCAATGTGCTACATTATTGTACTGCAGATAAAGAAAAAAAAATCCTTTTCCATCCTGAAACTGTGATTTTTGTACAGTTACAATTAAGAATGATGTCTGAAATGTTCTCTGTATACAAAAAAAAAACGTACAGACAGAGTTTTAACAGAGATGTATTACGTAAAATATAAAATAGAAGAGGTGTATTTGAATGGGCAGAAGATAGAGAGATAAAAGAAATAGTTTCTTTTCTACTGAGATGGTCCACATCATACAGTAAGTTGAATATAAACCTGAAACATAAACTGCTAGTTCAGAATATAAAATGTTCTATAGAATCAGTTGCCCCATTGATTGATTTGTTGGTATTTGGTGTATATTTTTAGTATAGCACAAACCATAAAATCACACTATTTCTAGCACTTAGATACACAAATTTAACTATATGTTTGTTTTTTCACTATATAGGAATTAAGATTAAGACTATTGCTCCAAATTATTTTAAGGATATTAGAATGCAGATACAGATCTACAGACATTTAGATATTACTGTTACCATTACATATGGTATTGTTCTACATTACTCTACAGACCTTACAAGCATTCTGTTCTACATTTCTCTATAGACATTAAGACGTACATTGTTGTTCTACATTACTCTATTGACATTGAGACAATACTGTTCCAGGTTACTCTATAGACATTAAGTCATTGCTGTTCTATATTTCTCTATAAACATTAAGACATATGCTATTGTTCTACAATACTCTTTAAACGTTAAGACATTAGTGATTAGCAGTTATGATTGATGTCTTACATTACTCAACAGACATTAAGACATAACTGTTCGGCATTAATCTATAGACATTAAGCTGTACTGTTCTATCTTACTCTATAGACACTATAAAGTACCCAGTTGTTCTACATTACTCTACAGACATTAAGACCTTACCATAAAGACATTAAGATTTACTTTATCATTCTGCATTACTTTAGAGATATTAATACTTTACTCTTTTTGGTCTCCATTCCCTTCAGTACTTTATAAGACCTCACCTTACCATCTTTCTGCTTATCTCCAGACTCTGATATCAAACATCCTCTCTGCATGTCGTTCTGAGTGGGCTTTCAGAGATTTTGAGCAGCATGTACAGACAAGACAGTGCTCTGTAGTACAGAAGTGTACTGCAGTCTCGCTCCCTCTGTAAGTTATTGTGTGTGAGGCGAGACGAGGCAGAGACGTGCGAGGAATCCAGCGAGTCGAACTCAAGTGGTTAGGACAGAAGTCATGGCCAGGAATAGAGGACAGGACTGTACACTAGTGTTAATTCAAAGTACTCAAACAACCAGGAAAACAAAAAAAACAGACATCCAGCCGTCTGCAGAAAAAAAAAAAAATCTGAAAAGTAAAAAACATATAAAAATCAATCATAACCGCTAATCACTTACTACTGATTTCTAAATGAACTGTAGATATAAAATGGCACAGCCTTGTTTTCATTTTAAAAATGATTTATTACATAATAAGACTATCCTGTTTCCTCTGAACCACGAGACACCAGCCGACCGTATCTTTCCGAACTGCTCACACACTGATGAGGGCGGCGTAACACACTCGAAGGACAGCGCTATCCACTCTTTCCGCTTGCGTGAGCTCACAGACACCCCTGATTAGCTGTAGAGCTGTGATTTAATGTGGGAGCGCGAAGTACCTCTCATCCCTCCACTCTGAGAGACCTCGGCCAATCAGCTCTCTCTAGGCCTCCGGCTGCGAGAGGTTACGGCATCATCCGGGAATCAAACTCGCGATCTCCGGATAACTTTACCACTGCGCCAATTAGAGCCCCCATAGATCGATAAATCTATCCATCCATCCATCCATCCATCTAGGAACCTCTGTAGACCAATTAGAGACTGTTGGTGACCACTGTATTAGATTGATTAATAAAGGACAATAAAACTATTTTCCTTAACTTTTATGAAGACTTTTGATCATTATTAACAATGATCTTATTAACAAACAACAACAATCATCATAAAGGTACCTACTACTGCTGCATGGTTATGACTAAACCAATAATTAGGATGTTAGCACTTATGTACTTATTTTCTTTATTTTTAGGGCGTTATCACATTAGGCACAATCTATTTGTACCGTGTCCCCTTGCTGGCCAGAATTCAGTGTTTTTTGTCCTATTTACACTCTCCAATACAGCATTCACCACCATGCAGCAGTAACAGGCAACTTTATTCCATTTAAATGATAAATGATGCTTTTATAATGCTTTATCTTTAAAAACAAAATTTGACTCCAAGACTAACCTTTTTTTTTTTTTTTGCATTGTCTGGCTTGTTTCAATTCAACTACATTGTTTTTCTTTTCTGATACTCCAACGGCTGATGTGTTTGCATGCTACAGTTTCTTGCTTCACCCAAAGACTACCAGAGGGTTAGACCACAAGCCACAGGCTCACTCCTGAGTGCCAGAGTCAAATCAGTGGCTCCGGGCTCTGCTTTCACTTCATTATCTTTTAAGAAACAACAACCACTCCGCATGCTAAAACCACCAGAGGACCTGTCCTCTAAAGAAACACACCTTCCACCAACACACACTTACAGTAGTTCAAAACACAACAGGCGGTGTCTCTTTAAAGAATAACTGTAAAAGTTTTACCAACTGCATAGGAAACTAAAACACTCCATGTATGTCTGGTGCATGTCAATGCTATAATCTAATCCATATGTATATATTGTATCTATAAGCATCAGAAACCTGTGCTGAATAACTGACTAGCTGGAGCAAACCAAGAAACATTCTAGCATTCCAGTTTAATCTTTATCATCTACGGTATGTGTCAAAATGCCATAGAAAGAAAGCATATATATGTATATATTTTCTATGCTAGAGACAGAAACTTGTTTGGGCAGCTTATGTTTTTTAATGTGTGTTTTTTATGAGTTTCTTTGTACAGAAAAACATGTAAGCAAGCTTGACATTAGCCAAGTAATAAAATGCTCCATTAAATCTTAGAATTGATTTAACATTCATGATGAATACTGCCTGGTACTTCCAGGTATTCCTGACTTTGGGTCCATAAAATTTTTAAATAATAAAAAAATCATCAGACAGGTACAAGTGGACTGATGGAAAAACTGAAGCAGTGAGATATTTGCATCACAGGATGTAAGAGGATGTCTGAGTGCACAGCGTGACCTAAAACAAAACGTTTTGATGTGTGGGTTGTTTTTTGTTCTCTCTTTATGTATTTAACAGAGGCCCTTGCTGGCTACTTGTCAATAGACAAATCTATTCACTTTCAACTTTTTTTTTAGAAGATAATTGATAGTAGTGGTACTTACTGATCGACAACTAACTGAAAAAAAAAACTCAAAGTTTTAGTTGTTAAGCAGCACGGCCTAATCATTACAAAACCCAGGCTGATGAATAAACTGGGTGAAACACTCTCACAGCTCCAGGGTCCATGGTTCGATCATGAGCTCCAATTACTGTCTCGCACGTTCTCCCTGTGTCCACAGGGGTTTCCTGTGAGTTCTCCTGTTTCCTTCCACCTTCCAAAAACATGCTGGTAAGTGAATTGGCCATTCACTCAAATCATTGTGTGTGTGTCTGTGTGTGTGTGTGTGTGTGTGTGTGTGTGTGTGTGTGTGTGTGTGCACGCGGCATCCCATTCAGTATGTGTTGCCTGCTTATGCCCTGGATCCACCACAACCCAGCCGACGATAAAGCCCTTACTCAAGAAGGCATGAAAGAAGGAATAAAACAATGAATGTGTGTTATGTCCCACAACATGCAGGTTTAAAGCCCTTTTACACCTAACACTTCCACACCCACAATCACACCGCACAGTAGCTGGAAAGCTCTGTAGATTAAAGGTTGGTGTTATATAACAGTATCAGGCAACAGACCAGGGCTAAAGCCTGCGGCAGTGTGCGCCATGCTCTCCAAACTCCAGCGCCTCATAAATCAGTGAAGAGAAAACAAACTTATATGATGGTAATCATTCAGCATACATTAGTAACACTGAATTCAGAGCAGAATTTGTTTATAAAAAATATAGAATGGAAAGACTGGTTGTGATAAATTAATAAACTGTAAGTTAAGCGTAAGTTCTTGAATCCAAGACACTCTCAAACAAACAAACAAACAAACAAACAAACAAACAGGGGTGAGGGGGGGGATTACCTTTCTTGACACTTGTACACCTTTTGTACATTTTGTGTGCATTTATGTTGAACTACAGTATATATTGTATATTTATCCGTTTTTAATTATTTTAAAAACAAAGCTCTGTATGTATATATATATATATATATATATATACGCGTGTGTAAAGGCGGCAAAGTCAGGAGACAAGAGAAGCAAAGGAACAGTCATTTTTTTTATAATTTGATTTATAAGGTTAAGAGGCACAGTGGATCAGTGCTTAGCTGAGGTTCGAGGTTCGATGTGGAGGTTTGAATCTCTCCTCTGGTCTGTGTGTGTGTGTGTGTGTGTGTGTGTGTAGTTTGCATGTTGTTCCCATGCTTTGGAGTTTCCTCATAGTCCGAAAACATGGGTTACCAATAATGTATGATTGTTTGTGTGTGTGTGTGTGTGTGTGTGTGTGTGTGTGTGTGTGTGTGTCAGTGTCTAAGTGTGTGTTTTCCTGCGCCCTGCAACAAACAAACAAGGTGCCCTAAACTCCCTGGGATAGAATACGGTATAAAAAATTTATAAATGAATGAATGAATATACACTATAAAACAGTAGTGTGACATGGAGAGGTGACAGAGGATTAGATAAGATGCTTTTGGTCACTCAAGGTAACCAGAGAAGCTTTGACATTACTGTCAAAATCGCACACACTGGGACAGTGAGACCTGTCAACCTGTTGTTGCATGAAAAGAGATTAAACTATGTTAATATATAAACATAAGGACTTTCGAGGGTTGTTCTCACCTCGGGATGGTGATGCACTTGGTGTTTCCGTTCTGGCTGGTGATGGCTTTCTCCAACTCGTCCAGCTGTCCCGTCTTCTTCAGCTTCTTCACCAGGCTTTTCACTGCCTTCTCGCACCATTTCTCCTCCTGGCTGTTCTGCTCTCCCTTTTTCCAGCCCAGAAGTCTTTTCACGATAGGAGGAGTGAAAGGTAAAATAGACATTGTCAACTTAAACAAAAAGAACAAAACAAATAAACAAAACAAAGAAAAAACCCTCTCTCCCTCTGTCTCTGTCTCTTTGATTACAACCCGGAGATAACAGGACGGAAGAGGACGGCAGATGAGAAAATCATGAGCTGAAAGCTTGCGGATAATTCAGCAAAAACAGCCGCGGCTGCGTGTCCGCGATCTCCGTGTGCGCGCTGGAGCAGCAGCAGCAGCAGTGTTCTATTGGAGCTCTGTATTCCTCCGCGCAGAAGAAGTACAATCCCTCTGTCCTGTCTTTAATTATATATATTTTTTTAAAGCCAGAAAGAGAAGCAAAACCTTGTATGTGGTCTACGATCTTGTTTTACTTTCAGAGGTTTTTGGTGTGTTTAATTTTTTTTAAACACCCCAACCCTATCATGCGAAGTCTTTCCTTTCAAAGTTTGCACAAGTTTGAAGTCTTCCGCTACAAGTGCAGTAATGCGGCTCCCTGACGTCTGCCTCGAGTCTGCTGCTAATGCAAATACCCCGCTGTTAGCCACAAAACTCACCCCCCGACTCAGACTAGAGCAGCCCTTCAACTAGTCATCACGAGGAAGTTCCCTGAATGTGAGAACACGTTTTTTTTCTTTCTTTCTTTCTAGATTCTAGAACGCGCCTTTGATGCGCGGTTTGTTTACACAAACTATCAACAAAGTATCAATATTTGATACAAAGTATCACAATCAAAGAGGTATTAGGAGCATTTTCAACTGACAGCTTTATGAGCGCTTCATATGTAATGTTTTCATCTTTCTCGAATTCAGAAACTAACATGCTGTCAGAATTATGAAAAAAAAAAAAAAAAATATATATATATATATATATATATATATATATATATATATATCATTTTGGGAAAGAAGTGCATCCACTTGGGACTCTGAAACAGGAGTAACTGAATTATGGCAATGTGTGGCATTGTACATTTTATTGCCTCCTTCCTCATTCAAAACCCTTCTAAAGCCTGAACAAGAACTGCAATTAGACAGGAAGCGAGAAGCTGAAATTTGTAAGAAAGACGTAATTAGCTTGCCCCATCCCCCTTATTCTTTTCCCTGCAAGTCATTTCAAGTGTATGCAAGTGACCCAGCTACATCATTCATTCACTATGATGAGATCTGAGACACTGAAATCCATCTGATACCCTTCACAGTCAGCGAGCACGGACTGCTTTTTTTAGTGAATGCAAGAATGGGTGAAGGATGTCACACCGGGCATGTAGGAAACCTGCCCCAGCTTGCCCCATCATAACATAACACAATCTGCACAGGCATCTGAAGTCATGCAAAAACAGTTACAGGCCTTGTTTGGAAGTAAACAGAGACGTCTTTTAAGGCATGCTCGTGCCTATATATGAGGCTCATATGATGTGTCATGCCTTTTGTGCCTATTTGATCATAAGACACAAAAGTTCCTGTTTACATTACATGGGTTTATATTTGGAGAACCCTCTCATTTTGTGTACAATTGACACTAAAATATTATTGCAGTCAAGGGTCAGTTCAACTGTTCTGCCTCGAACAGTTCAAAAATAACAAGAAGGTCTATATTTCTGCCAGCCTTGTGTTTGCACATGTGCGCGCACACACACACACAACCTCATATACACATAGTCCCTCCTCAGACCATATTGTGACTGGAGTGGGGGAAAGGGTCAAAGTGCAGACGAAAGAAGTGTGCAGGAGAGGGCCAGATGTTACCCCCAAAATGCAAATTGGTGAACACAATGACAAAATTAAGGCTGTGTATATTTCCACACAGGATCAGGATTATTTCTCCCCACCCCCTTTATTATAATCACATGTCTCTTTATATGTAATCAATTTTAATCATGTGGGTAATGTTTACACAGTTGTACAGCTCTTGTTGTCATGCTTGTACAATGGAATCATTAATAATTCAAATGCTATATGACAAATGCAGTGATTAATTATTATTATTATTATTTCTTTTTACACAAATCATAAATTAAATCCTTAACTTTGTGCCACATCATATGGTCCAAACACACAAAATCTATAAATTAATTTGATACAGATGAAGAATTTACAAGATATAACTATTTAAAAAATACAGTCATTTGATTTTAAGTTAGGTGAGTGTGGATGTATATTAGCACCTCCGAATAGGAATAGAGAATGTTGAAGCTTCATTCTCTTCCTCTTTTTGATTATGTGTGTTTCTCTTCTTAAAACAGCATGTTAGTGGTGCTAAAAATAAACTGGGCTACTACTCAGCACGGCAGAGGCCCTTCCGCTTGGCTATATTAGTGAGCCATAAGTGAATATTTTCACCTCTGCTTGTGCCTGATGTTTTTTATCCACTAGAAACTACAAAAAGTAGTTCATCATAAAAACAAGCCAGTAAATGAATAATAATGTGCTATTAACTTTATAACAGCTGATTACGGTGAGAAATTAATTTACCAAGATTTAAAACATTTATTTTTTTCAGAATGAATAATCCTGATCCCTTGTCATATTGAAATATATCTTTGGTCTTTCCTATAAATGTCTTATTACCAAAACATTACATCATGGTCTGTTGAAGCAATCAGTGGAGAAAAAAATAACTCATATACTTCTTGTAACTGTTTCTCTTTAATGTCACTTGTGTGTATGTGTGTGTTTTGTTCGTGGTTGGGATGATGTTATGAGCTCTACCATGTGCTGTCTGACTGTTGAAACTAGCACGAGTTCAGCACCTGTTTATTCCCTCAGGACTGGAGCTCTAGGACAGCTGGTTTGGTGCATGTTTGTTTATGTGTGTGTGCATGTGTGTGTGTACAAGCTTGGGAACATGTAGGGGGAATGGGGCAGATGGAATCCTGTAGATAGATCTGGGAAGAAGGAAGGGAATGGTGTGTGTGTGTGTGTGTGTGTGTGTGTGTGCGTGCGTGTGTGTGTGTGTATGTGTGAATAATTGTTCAATACAAAAGGCGATGTGACGGGGTAATGACCATGTACAAGCTGACTGTGATAACGTCATTGTGAATGCCTGGACTCTGGAGGATTGTGGGGGAAAATGGATATTGAGCAGAGAGGACAAGCAAATGGATGGATGGACGGATGGATGGATGGATTGTTGCATGGGAGAATAAATTGACAGAAAAGAATTGTTGCAGCACAATTGTTTTTAAATGTTTCCTGGAAATGAATTACATCATAAAGTACGATTTTCTCTCATTCATCTTGTCAAAGCACAGACCGACAGAAATCTGTTGTTTTGAGCCCTCTGCACATGAACATATCACTTCTGCTTTTCCCTTATGATCCATACACATGCACCAACCATGCTCAACAGACCGTCATCAGGCTGTTTATGGCCAGAAAGTGTAGCTGATGATATTAAAAAGGATTCAAGACTAATCTGGGTCACAGTGTGATTCATTGTATAACATAACGGATGGTAGCTAGAACCTAAATACTTTTGTTTATGTACATATATAGACCATGCACATAAAAAAACAACAAACAAACAACAACAACAACAACAAAAACACGCCTGGTCGTTCATATTGAGTGTAAATTTTTGTGGTTCTATAAACAGTTTACAATGCACATGAGTATTTCTGTGCGGGTGTCAGTAAACCAAGCTTGCCTTAGGTAAACAGAGTATTTGAAAATTATGCAAGAGCAGGAAATGGGAGAACAAGTCATAAAACTAGATATTTATGGGGTTCATGTGAAGCAATCAGCAGCCTTAGGTCCAAAATGACTCAACACTCTGAGGTAATACTCATTTAAATTCATCATTTGTACAGAACACTTAAAATCCATAAGTATTTTATGGGGTTCCTATGAGGCAATGTACAGGCTTGGAGCCAAATGACTCATTATTTAGTCTTGATGAAGTGAGCTTTTTAGTCTTGTCAAAACCTTACGTCTTTTAACAAACAACCTCATGAATGAATAACTTTAATGTTTATACTTTTCCTAGCCATTGACGGCTTGCGTTCTCGCAGCTGGATTGTACATTATTCCCCATAAGGCTCGGATTGCTGAAGAGGTTGTGTGTGCTATTATTCATTGTTTGAACTGCTACTGTTATTCATTCAGGTTAAATAAAAAAGGGCTTAGTTTGAGGTCACTGAGTTCATACGGAGCATGGTTCCTGGTATAGTTTAACTCTAATAGCAGTGTGGGTTGCCCTACTCCGGTGTGATGATTCAGATGTTAATATGTACACAAGCCTGGACGCAACCTGCTGAACTGACTGTTCTATTGTCCTCCAGGATGATACATGCTAGTTTTAGCACCCAGGTCAGACTGACGAGTTTACTGAGTATGATGGAATTATAGTAAATGGAATGATAGGGATTACCAGCTGCTGACTCAAAGCTCACAGAAATGCCAAGCCATATACGGTCAGTATCACTATGCAGAGCCATTGCGCCGTCCAAGAAATTTGTTACTTATTGACAGCTTGTAGATTACATGCTCAATCTGCCTGGTGGCATTTTTATGATACTAGCAAAGAGATGGAACAGAGGTACACCTTTAAAAGCAAAAGAGGTTGATGTTGTGTATGGCCCCCTTGTGGTGAAAATTCTACAGGGGAAGCAGAAAGAAAATTAGCAATACTGTACTGTAAAACATTATCATTCTTTTTTTATGTTTTTAAATAATCTTTTTTTTTAATTATTAAACTCATCTTGGTATTTAATTTACCCAAACAGATAATTGCCCAAAATAATAAATGTACAAAAATAAAATCAATCAGACGCTATAGTAAGAGAAATCAGAAAGGTACAGGATAAGGAACAGAAATATGAACTCACTGATGCTTTGAAATAATAAATAATATACAGTATAATAAAATATTTTAAGCAAAGAATCTATCTTAGACCATAAAGCTTCATATCTCTCTATTTATTATTATTATAATTATTATTATTATTATTATTATTATTAACTTTTTTATTATTATTTATTATTATTATTATTATTATTATTATTATTATTATTATTATTAATTTATCTAATTAACCTAATCAGGTGTGTTATTGCAGGAGAATAATCCAATCAAAATGTCTGGAAAAAAACTTTTTTTGATCAACACATTTTAACCTAATTTAAGTGCTCATTTCACATTCAATTCGACCTCCTAGAAACAACACACACTTCAGTGCCAGCTAGACATATCTAGCTGCTACATGCGACATCAATGTCAACTCATGAGACCTGAGCTGGGGTTCAGTACTTTACGTTGTGTGTCATGGTGAGTTTGGGCCCAGTTTTTGCAGAGCACTACTAGGTGGAGGCATAAGCACCAGTGATCTGGAAAGGTGGGAAAGGCTCAGAAACATACTATAATATCTGTAATTACACACACACACACACACACACACACACACACACACACGCAAACAGCATTGTTAAAGTAAATAACAGAGCATAACAAGTACAAGAACAAGCATGGCATGTCATTTACCCATTTACCCTCCATCCCCTGCTCAAAGTGGAAGGGTGATGATTTTAAGTAAATTATATGTTACTAAATTACATGATATTTGACTATAATTATAAGATAGCTAACTTAAAATAAAATAAAATGTACACTATGTTTTATATAATAAACATGCGGTCTGTGTGTATTACTTGTAGTAAAGGAACAATATCTTTTATTAATATTGATATATTTCTATGAATACAGTGAAAAGGAAATAATATCAACATGATGTACAATAAAAAGAACAGATCATGATCAACTTGTATATGCAACAAGTATTATGCATTTCGGAAACTGACAAACTGTGCTTCACATAACAATGTGAAAAGCAAAGCAATAAATCTCACCATTTGTTTTAGGGATTTCTTATAATTGCACTGCCTGAAAATAGGATCCACCCCAGTGAAAACAGCCATCAGAGGATAATCAGAGGCATATGGAAGTTATGGTTTTGGGAATTTACACCACACACAGATATTCACACACTTGTTAACACCTACAGGAGATTATAGTTACAGCATTACAGTTACAATAAACTAACTTTAAAGAAGAATCCAAGAATCATTAAGTCAAAACTTTGGCTGTGTATCTCTTACTCATTCTCTATAACACTTATCCTGTACAAGCTCACGGGAAGTCTGGCGCCTATTTCAAGAGGTTCTGGGCACTAGGTGGAGTACACACTGGATCGGGTGCCAACCCATTGCAGGGCACAACAATGGACAATTTAGAAATGCCAATTAGCCTAATGTCTTTGGACTGTGAGAGGAAACCGGAGTACCCGGAGTAGCATGCAAACTCCACACGCACAAACCCAAAGGCGGGACTCGAACCCCTGACCCTGGAGAATAATATAAAGTTCGTACGACCAAGCTCATAAGTGTGTACTTGACCTTAGGACATTTTAAACTACCACAGATATTAACTTGAACTTTTGTAATAGGTAGAAATCCTACAATTTTTGGTACTATATTGAATATCTGTACGTTTGCTGGATTTTTTAGTTGGTACCCATAAATGGTTTTAAAAGTCTTTCTTTTAAGGTGAAACATATATTCTTAGTAAAAATATATGTTTCACAAGGACACAGAGCGTCCGTATATTCATCATGATTAAAAAGCAGGTTTAAAAAAGGTTTGCGGTGTCTGCTAGTGTAATTCAGCAGATTAAACAATAGGCCTTCTGCATGGATATAAATCACCAGTGTATCCCTCAACTATTTAGGCTTTAGTCCAAATCTTCATGACTGGGCGCAGAAAAGGCAAAAGAAAACATATGAGGTGGCTTAGCTCCAGTGAGCATTCAGATCTCATGTTTCTTTCAGGGAAATATTGACTAGTTATGTGGCTGGAAGCCAGACGCTGATGCCAGATATTGTCCTGGCTCCTTACACTAGACGAAGGTCATTACCAGATAAACTGCTCATCAACTTGTCACTAGATGGCAGCATACACTGTAAATGATTAAGCTTGGAGGTTGTGGGCTCTGTGACTTTTGGATGAAACCGTGGCCCCAAAAAATTATGGCTGTCTTTGAAAATGCCAGCTAAGCATCGTTATATGAAATAAATGGGGGTGTAATATACATAAGAAAAGTGGTCAAAGGGGTTTAAAGCAAAAGGCATACTCTGTCGAAGACGGAAATATTGCTGTAATAACACAAGTCAATGAGTGAGAGGTAACAAGAGCCACTGCAGAAGATACCATTACATATCATACTATACAAATTCATTCCTCCTTGTAATGTACTTTTAACTGTGTGAAATAGGCAGTTTAAGGTAAAAATAGATGCAAAACAATGTGCTTGGCATGGCACTGTCTCAGACGAAATGAAACAGACATGATTTCTTAGGTCTTCCTAAAAAAAATTCAGATTTGGTGCAATATTTTGCTCTTTACATTTGGGCTTTTAAAAATAAAGATTTTACATTCAGTAAAAAAAAAAAAAAGTAAAGAAAAAAAAGCAAGCAAAGAAAGTAATGTTTTCCAAACGAGTTCCAAAAGTGCAAGAATGTATAACTATAAGATGGAAAAAACATGCAATAAAGGAAGAAATCATCTCTGGTTGTTGTTGTCATGTTAAAAAAAATAATAACAATTGAAATATCTAATAATTTAAGCATGCCCATAAATAGTTATCCAGATAAATGCTGTGACTGTTCAGTCGCCCTGACAAACCAAAAGTTTATTTGCACTGCAGCAGCATCAGATACGCCCTGTAGCCTATTAGTAAAGGCCATTTTAGTAAAATATCAGCACAAGAATGCATGCATTCATTTTATACATAAACATAAGATGAATGCATGCATAAGATGTATATTTTATACATAAACACTCAAACCCATTCACCTTTAATTAACATTTTCAACATGAAGCGTTTACGGATTTTCCAAAGATGATAATAATAATATTATTATTATTAATAATAATAATAATAATAATAATAATAATATTATTATTATTATTATTATTATTATTATTATTATTATTATTATTGTGTACACAGAGCTCCACCTTGTGGACAATATTTTGCTTGTTAAACTGCATGTGTACAAATATGAGAGTGAATGAACAAGCGAGTGAGGGTGTAAGTGAGAAAAGGACTCACTATACAGGCTGACATACAGGCTTTGATCATCAAACCTAAAAAATCTTAATGCAGGCACAAAGCAACTAAAGTGCACATTTAGATATAGTGTGTGTGTGTGTGCATGATAGTGTTTAGACTCAACAAGCTTGTTCGGTTCAGTCCAGTGAAAGTAAAGCAAATGGGAAAATGTCTGGCTACTGTACATGAGGATGCTCAGTGTAATGTGGAGCCAGTCCGTCTGCCGACCGACTGCCGTCCTGAAGACACAGGAACATCCGATCCTGATCCTACTGCATTGTGCGAGGGAAAGAGGATGCACTCACCTTCTGTCAGCTCCATTCTTTAAATATCTTAATTAATTACATTATGTGTGATATAGAGAAGCATGCAAATGTTTTCTAATACAACATGGACCTCAGCATACCTCTATGTGTTGTATATACAGAAGATGTTTCTTTTATTTACTACTATATCTAAAGACTACTGCAAAGGAATACTCCAGTTTTACAGCAACTGAAATGATTTCTTTGCATCAATTCTTATTTAGATTAACATTTCCCTTTCATAACAAAGGATATTTCTCTTAGGTCTCATAGGGACATCCAAACTCAGCACATATTTAAGATTTTTATTAAAGACAGGTTAATGACATAATGCTTTTAAGCTCATCATAAACTACTCTTGATATTAATTATTGAAATCATTTAGCTTTGAGCCTTACAAGACTTAAGTATTATTTGTGCTGAATGATTTAAATGTTAGTAGAAATTAGTACTAAAAGTCAGGAGGCTGACTCTGGGTTTTGTAGTAGTTATATTTGAATTATTTGAAATATTTGAATATTTGTGTAACTGATTAGGTGGAACTTGGAAATCAAATAATACAATTAGCTGATAAACCTCCAGAAATACATCTCATTATATAATGAGATTTATTTCTGAAGGTTTATAAATATTCATAGTGCTTCGCAAAAGTATTCATTACCCCTTGCTGTTTGTGCCATTTGTTCAGAAAAGCAAATACATCACAAAATGCCAAAGAATTTGCTAGCCAAGATAAAAAGACACCAGAACACACAGTGCACCAGTTCAATCCTGCAAACTCCCCAGCTCCCAATCCAATCGAGCACCCATGGGAGGCACCAAAAAACAAGTCCAATCCACAGCACCCCCCCCCCCACAACTCCCCCCCCCCCTTACCCCCACAACACAATACTTAAAGGATCTGCTAACAATTTTCTGGTCCCAGACTCTGTCCAGGGTGAACCGCACTTTGTGCACCAAGTCTTCTGAAATAGGCTTCAGGCCCCCATGACCTGCACACAGGATAAGCGTTACAGAAGATGAATGAATGCATATATTAAGAAAGCATATTATACAACAGACCAGTTTCAGATAGGACAAAAAAAAAAAAACTAATGTGCGCTATTGTGTTTTGCATGAAAAAAAAAACCCATGAGCCTACACATTGTATATAAGGGAAGAACATGCAAACTTCACACACACAAACCCACAGTCGGAACTCAAACCCTTGATCCTGAATGTGTGAAGCCACAGTTATAACCATTAATCTACAATAGTATATATACAGTATTTCTACATTCAAAAAATACTATGAAAAGCAATAGGCAGTAATTAATGAAACAAAGTCAATAATTGGTATGACAATCCTTTGATTTAAATATAGTCTCAGGTGCAACTTGTGCAGTTTTATATGGAAAAAAAAATTAGGCTGTTTGTATTTACATATCTCAGTATGAAGGGTCTCTATTAAACCAAAGTGACTATTTCTAAGAGTGTATTAGTCTGGTGAGGCAATTAGACATACTGTAGTTAGCCCCAGTGACTTTTCCCAACTATCTGCGTTATCCAGAGCTGATCAATGACGAAACACAGCAGGAGAGCTTCACTGGCTCCAATAGACACCAAATTGATCTCCTCACTGCAGATGTATGACAGCCGGCACAAAGCAACACTGTGTGCAGAGAGGATCGCATTCAGTCTTCGCAAATTTATATTTATTTTTTTTTCCAACCCCAAAAAATCGTATACACAACTGCTAGCACTCAAAATCATAGAATGGAAAGCAAAAATAGCCTTCTGAGGCTTCGGCTGAGACGTTTACAGAAGAGCTTTTCCGAGGATGGGGGTGGACTTAAAACCAAATGATTTTGGGATGTCCAAAGGAGTGAGAGATAAAGAGCGAGAGAGAGGAGGGTTGAGCTGAGAGAATAGCACGGGGGAAGAGAAATGTTCTTGGCTGACTTTCAAGAGCAGAGCATAAGGAGTGCTGTGGTTGAGAGCTGTTGAAAGAGTGGGCTGTCCCGGCCCAGTCTCTCTGTCTCTCTATAATTACCACAGCGGCTGACAGACATAGTGCTTAAAGAAACAAAACAGAGCCTGGATTAAGAATAAACACCAAATGCAAGTATACACAGAGGACGTTTACCATGCAGAAATCTATATATCATACTCCAGGGAGGATGACATACTTAGATACACATGGGTTTAAAATGCTATTGGCCAAACGGTTATATAGGCTGGTGAGGGATTTATCTGGATAATGTGACAGAACCAGAAAGATACATTAAGATCTAACACATTTCAACAGGCAAGTTCCCAGAACTGGAATTAAGGCAGTACATGACAGTAGGCAACTTGCTGAATATCTGGCTGTATCCCGAACTTAGGATTAATGGTTGAGGTCTCAACAGTGGCCACTGGTGTAATACACAATTTCACGGCAATTACTGACTTACTGAATTCCAATTCAGTGACTTCCCTTTTTACTTATAGCTCTGTTATCTCATTCAGTAGTTTCTTTTGCAGGACAAGTTTGACTTCTGGGTCATATAGGTGTTTCTCTAAAGGGAAAGAATTCTATCACCAGCTTAAACATGTATAGACTAAAGTTTAATGGTGAAAAGCTTTGATCTTTTTTTTTCCCTATAGAGATTTTAATCCCTGAGATACATTGATGGAAGTGTTCTGTTTAATACAAAATTTGATCAAGCATCATTATTGCTTAGAATTTGAAGAGTTTCGTACAGTATTGCTGCCTCATCACGGACTGTCTAATGCAATTACACAACACACTCGTGCATGAACAGGAACCAAGCCAGCAAAATTGACCTCTGGAGTGGCATACTCTCGCTTCTGTCAATCACAGCATAACTACTGTAGCCAATCATTAGCATCTGTGAGCATATGTATGTGGAACAGAGCACATAGCATTTTCAGCTGAGTGCTTTTTTTTCACATTATCCGATGACATGGCATGAGCATAAGATGCACAAGTTGAAAAACTGCGGTTGGTTGGAGGAAGCATGTCAGCCTTCACCCTCCTGTGATTGAAGTTGTTATACAGTATGACGGGGAGAGCTGGCTGGTGGGTGGAAAATGATAGGTGACGAAATTTGGGAGATTATACAAGAGATCATTCACTCACTCATTGTCTCTAGCGCTTTATCCTATCTCGCCTATTCCGGGAGAACTTATTAAAACCTGCAAGGATTGTTGAAAAAAAATTACAACTGGAGATCACTTAAACACTATGGAAAGTTGCATTAAAGAATTTTCAAAAATCAACAGCAAAAATGAGTGTTTCCACATGCACAATGAGACAGGAAATTACAGGATTGGGACTAAATAGCTGTGTGCCCATAACAAAACCAAGCTTCAGTTTGCTAAGGAGCATAAAGATTGGACTTTGGAGCAATAAAAAAAAAAAAAGACTTGTGGTCTGATGAGTTTAGACTGACCCTATTCCAGAGTGACGGGTGCATCAGGGTAAGAAAGGGAGCACATGAAGCGATGCAACCATCATGCATAGTGCCCACTTTACAAGACTCTGGAGGCAGTGGTATGATCTGCGGTTGCTTATTTGGTCAGATATAGGTTCGGTAACTATCATTTTCAACATTTATTGGCCACCATGTTACAAACCATAATTAAACCTAGGACAAAATAAGCGAATGTGCAAATTTCTCTTTGGCCAAGCTGGTTATATTCTGCGCAGGAATCAGAATTTTCTTTCATCCAGATTAGCGTATGAAACTTACGGTAACTTTGAGTGCACCATTTTTTTTTCAAGGGCTACTGTTACCTTCTGAGCTTATATATTCGTGGGAAAGAGCCAAATGGGGTTGAAATTGAAGCGGACAAACTTTTCCTCTGTAAACGGCAAAGTGAGTATTAGAGGAAACAGCAGGAAAACACCACCATCCCTGCCATCCACAAGGCCTTTTTTTTAGTGTGAGGCGCAGACACAAACCGTGTGAACGTGCTAATTTTCCTCGCCTGTCTCCACAGTCATAATATTGCTTTCATGGATCTGAAGAATGCGTCTGGGGCCTGGGAGGCCAGGGCATCATGCTGCATACGTATAATGTGCATGTGGCTTTCTGAGAGCCTTGTTTTAAAAGGGATGAGGTGGGGCCGGCCTGGCTGCTGAATAAGCCAGAGCGGTCGCCTTCCAGAACAAACAGAGGCTTTAAGAGAAAACGCTGCCTTCCCCCCGACCCCGGGTTCGAGCCCTTGTACTAGACCTGAAGCTTAATACAAGGTGGATTAGAGTTAAACACGCTGCATATGAATGCACATAGGACAAATCTAAAATTATGAATAAGGACAGCCGACACTGGAAGTATCCGAGGAATACTTTATTATCAATGTGTCCATGGTACTTAGTTGTTTTTTTTCTTTTCTGGATATTGATCGTATATGAAAACTATACACCAAAACCAGGGTTTCTGTACACATCCATCAGTAAAAATGGCAAAGACTCCATGTGTGCACACAGAATCCAAAGTGCATCACCTGATCATCTTGTTTTTTTTTCCTCATGTTCATATACACATTGCACCATACATAAATAATTACACTGTAAAAAGGACTCATTATTTACAAGTATAATGTCCTTTATATAATATGTATATATAAAACTTTATATTAAATCTAGATAGATTACATTTTGGGATTGTGAATGTAATTTATGTGTGTGTGTGTGCATGTGTGTGTATGAGAGAGAGAGAGAGAGACAGAGACAGAGAGACAAAGAGAGAAGCATGATTAAGTAAATGGGCAAAGAATGTGTGTGTGTGTCTGTGTGTTTGTGCTATCTGTGGGTGTTGAGCAGAATCTCCAGCCAGCAAGGACATGACGTGACGAACTGTCTCGAGTAGCATGGCCCCCAGCCCTTAGCAAAGCTGATCCTCACACTGTTTGGATCGTACGGCCCTTCCGAGTGCGACAGGTGCCCGATTTGGCATGACTTCTCATAGTCAAAAATCTTAACCGAGTAGCCTGGCATCACCCTTGTGACGGTGGGGCTGCGGCAGTGGGGGAGCTCCAGGGTGGGTGAGTTGATGAAGATTGGGTGCTGGCTGCGGTTGTAGCCCCACACGCCATCAGCCTCTCGGCTCAGCAGGATACCGTGGCCGATCTTGGCGCGTGCACGCTGAACTGATGAGCTGGCGCGGCCCGTGTTGGGCAGCAGGCCCAGGCATAGGCCTGTGCCCTGAGGTAGGTCATAGAAGATGCTGAGGGAGGAGTCGTACACCGGATACAAGCGGCCCACACGCATCCGGTGCTCCCAGTACGCCACATTACACCAGTGAGTCCGTCCAAGCGATGAGGGAGACGTGCTGGTATCTGCAATAAAAAATAAAAAAAAAAGAGCATGAGTGGAATCAGTATATTGCATTTTATAATATGTGGAAAAGCCATATTGTCCTTGTGATAGTGAGTACGGCAGAAAAAATATAAAATCCATCCACATATTTCTAATAGTTGTAGCAAGTACTCGCATTGTGAAATGTGTCGGAACGGAGTACTGAGTTTAACCATGAACAGACCCACAAATCTTAGCCCGGAGGATCCAAAAAAAAAAAAAAAAAGAACTATTAATATGCACCAGATAGATAACTAGTAAGCTTACTAATATAATACCCCTATTAAAGCAACACAATGTACATAAACATTAAAACTATATTAAAAATTAGATTTTAATGCTTCATAGGCAGGATTTAGTTTTTAACACTGATGAGGATTTCCATTCAAGAGCCCAAGATTTTCTTGTAGCACTTGGAGCTTTATTTGACTATTTTATGCAGGTAGCAATAAAAAGCGTGTATTATTACATAACAGCTTGCTCATTATAGTCCTTATGTAAAAAGAATTCCTAATACACCCTGTCCAAAACCCTGGATAAACCTGAACGTGATTAATAGTGATTATACTGATCTGAAATAACAGCCATAGGGTAGGGTACACCCTGGACAGGGTGCCAATCCATCGCAGGGTACACAAACATACACACACTCATTCATACACTATGGGCAATTTGGGAACCCCAATTAGCCTGCATCTCTTGGCTCTGGACTGTGGGAGGTAACCGGAGTACCCAGAGGAAACCCCGCAAGCACGGGGAGAACATGCAAACTCCATGTACATGGAGACAGGAATCAAGGGGGCCCTGGAGGTGCAAGGCGACAGAGCTAACCACTACACCACCGTGCCGCCAGAACAAAATCAATCTTAACCAATTACAAGCGATAGCATCATTTTTACTTCAGCATACTGTACTGTACTTCAAAGCAGTTTTTCTGCAAATAGCAGAATCATGATGCTGCATTTATTTTTTTAAATCAGAAGTCTAAAGCAAACAACGACGGCTGTCAAACCGGCGCATGCATGCACGATATTGTCGGGATGATAATTATTTGCATATGTGAGTTACAACAGTGACTACGTACATGCCATAGATTTTTACTGCATGAAAACCGCAGGCGCTAGTTTGCAGGCTTCTGAAACATGACGCTGCTCTGAAGCATTACATCAAACGTTCAAGTCACTTTCATTTCTTTTCCACTTTTTTTTTTTGCTGTTATGCTGAGCGGAAGCGCTACCTCATCTCCTTACAGTTTTACAGTTCCCTTTGAGAGGGATTTGGAACTGAAGAGGCACCGGTTCCCACTAAAAGGCCCAAATCTGTCATCTCTACCTCCAACACAGACGCACACACACACACCCCTCCCTGCATTCCAGCGGGCCACTCAGGGGCCCTTCTCCCCCTCTGAGGGCCTCCATTCAGCTCCCTGACAACTCGCGACCTCCTGACCCCCCAGCCGCCAGCCTATCAGCTCTGATTAACTGGCACACAGACTGATGGCATTATTTTGCTTCACAGGCTCCATTGAGGGGGAGGATCTAAAGGCCTGAGCCTGTGGCGCCATTCTGCTCACACTCCTCTCCCTGAAGCAGCCGGGGAAGCGCTGCTAATGAAACAAGACTGGTTTAAGGAAAGTGCAGGAAGGAGCATTGACTCCACTATTGATGATTCTTTATGACTCCAAGTGTAATATGAGGAGGAAATCGTATTGGCCCTAGGTGTAAATATGGACAGTAATTAATATATGCATGTGAGTGAGTGAGTGAGTGAGTGAGTGAGTTAGGGGGAGTGTGCGAGACAGAAAAAGGCAGAGCAGTGTGGAAAAGCAACAAATTCATAAATTTTTCGTTCCGATTTAACCAAGAAAAGGCATAAATGTTTTATAAGACAAGTAAGTTAACATTATAAAAAAAATAATCTTCTAAAAAGACTAACTTTTGGATTTGATAAACCAAGTCTATACTCCTGCCACTGAATGAAAGTTTATGATTTCCCTAATCTGCATTTAAAACCTTAAAAATATCAACCACATGAAATAGACTGTACACGTCTATGTAATAAAATACTGCTTCTAATGTTACTCCATTTTTTTCCCCCTTCATGTTTTTCCCCAAAATGGTTCACAGAGTATGTATTACTATTCAAGATGCTCATGGGTGGTGAGGCATGTACGCCCATCAGGAGAGGTCTGAGCAGAGCTAAGCCTAAACCAACACCGCCAAGTGAGAGAAGGAGGGGAGTGAAGCGGTGCTGTGTGTCCTGCTGAGCCAAAAATGAGATCTCCCTGCGCAGATTAGACTCTTGCAGCATGTAGGGATAGATAGGGAGCGGGAGAGAGAGAGATTTCTGAGAAGGGAGAGACATGCAAAAGCCAAAACCAAAAATGCTTGCAACACAACTGCTGGCTTGACAATGCAATGAGAGCTATTTTTGCTATTCTGGACCAAAAAACAAAGTTCATACTGTTTCAGAAGTAAGACAGTGTTCCTTTTGTAACTCCTTTAAAATTTTTTTTTTTTTTTTTTTAAAGGTATGATTGTGCTCGGAAAAGTAAAAACTACCACATGCCCTCTGTGACTCTCTCAACCCTGCATTTTAAACCACTGGACAATGTCAGCAGACAGTCTAAATGGATTTTGCAAGCAGTAGAAGTTATTTCTTAGCTGGTTGTCCCTTCCTGAAATAAATTTAGCACAGATTTTCTGTTTATTTGAATTGAAAAATCCTAATACGTTAGACGCCTCTGGAATACCTGCATGGGATCATGCACTGGAACAGCTTTATTTTTCTAAGTGATATGCAATAGAAGTGAGCAAATAGGCTGGATATCGATCCGGCACCCAAATGAAGAAAACAAGCTATGTCAGGATGATAGAAGGCAGACGCTTGACAGTGTCACAACAGTCAACTCAGAGGAAAAAAAAAAAAAAAAAAAAAGCTCAGTCTCTCCCTCTCTCTCAGCACACACACACATACACAGGAAAGCAACACTGCACCCCCTCAACTGAACAGAAACACACCCTGAACCGTCTCCTCCACTTTTCCAACAACTGATAGAGTCGTCCCTTGTCGACATCTGTAAAGAATCTCTGCTCAGACTGGCAGGATTTCATTAGTTAAATTGCGTGTTGGCCGGCGCTCAGTCAGGAAGAGGAAAAGCCACAGCGAGCCCTGTAATTTAAACCTTATTTTAAAATGCGACTGGCTGGCTGCGCCGGAGCCTGCGTTGCAAAACTCAGCAGGAAACAACAACATGCAAATAATGGAGCAAGAGCCATGTGTGACACGCCAAAAGAGGATCTCGTTCCTTGTCTTCAGACCACAAAAGGCGCGGTAATTATGCGGTGCTCTGAGACTTCCCACTGCTGCTGGAAGCAGCGAGGCCCGCGCTCACAAAACTGCCCATTGTTGGTCATAATCTAATTTACAAGGAGTTGTGCCTCAAGTCTGGACGCCGTGGAAGTGTGCAAATGCTGTTGAGGAATCTATTCACTGCTATAAAGAAGTCTTAAAGTGTTTAGCAAGCAGGAAAATATTTCGCTGTTAAAGCTTTTGAACGGGAAAGCAAATAGACACACAGTCCAAGAGTGACAAAACCATACAGCACAAAGTCAGAGGTAAATTAGGTAAAGTCATTAAAAAAAAAAAAAAAAAAAAAGGATACGGTAATGTAATCGAACCTTGGACCTCAACTCACGTTTATTTTAATGCCCTCGGCTTCCTCTAGGGGGGGAACTTCTCAGCAAAACCACCACAGAGGCGACAGAACGAATATTTTTAGCAGATTAATCTACCCATTACTACTAATCATACATAATAGGTTCACACCTAGGAAGCATTAAAAGTAGCAAGAATTATGCTTTCCTCATCAATGTGAGTTTTGAATGCACGCCAGAGTTTCGCAATGTAATCCCTATCTGTAGTGTGTAATTACAACAGATTAAAAAAAATGTTTCCTGGTACAAAAAAAAAAAAGAAGAAGAGAAAAATATGTTTACTCAAAAAGTCGTTATGATGTAAAGGTTTCAGGATAAATGTTACAAATGAAAAATTATTCAATGCTAACAAAACTTTTGTTTCAAGATTTTCCACAGAAAATCAGTGGAAAAGTGTAAATATGGAGTAAATAACCAAAATCACCAGTTACTGGTTGGCTTCAGTGTTAGTGTACGACCTATAAAAGCGCTTTCTGTCTCTCATGGAAAGATAGCATAATCAGAATTTAAAAGCTGTAGCCTGAAACTTATTTTAAACCTTTATGGATGGAACTAACTTTAAACTTTTCTTGAGAGTAAGGTATGATAAATAAGATTTCAGTTCAGGTAAACAAGTGAAAATTATCATCCAGGATAATCTCTCATATGCTCTAAATATGGTGGATAGAGATTATTAACATGAACTCAACACATAAGATAAAGCGCAATCTGAGCATGAATACATCATCAGTCAACATCTCATCACAGCCCCAGCTGAATGCTACAGGTACTTCACTGAAAATCAGAGTACTCACCCGAGTGACCCCCGGATGTGTTGCTGGGTGACCCTGTCGCCTCAATCTCAGTATAAGGCAACACTGGATGTGCAGGAACTATAAAAAAATAATTTAAGACTATAAAAGACTAGAAAATATGGTAAAAAACAACAAAAATCACATGATTTTTGTCTGAGGCTAAATGGAATACTGTTTAAAGATAACTTCTGCCAAGCTTTTTAATGATCTTTCATATTAGCTCTTGGGTCTTTTTTTTTTTTTTTTTGCAAATGGCTTTAAAACTACTTCCCTCTCTAAAACACAGCAATAAAGTAGTGATGACGAACAAATGACTTACCCAGAGACTCCTGTCCTAGTTTAAGAGAGAGCTGCGAGTATGGTGGAGGGGGTGAATCTAAAAGGTAAAGAATTTACATTAGAACTTTAGAGCCATATAATCAACATCCAAAACTTATATATATACATTATACACACACATTATGATTGGTATGATAAACAGTAAGACTGCACAAGGCGTGAAGCATCCTGGGCTGAACTAAAACACACCGGCAAGCACAGTCAGGATCGTCACCTGCTCCAAAACATGCACTGTCTGGTTAAAATCTTTTTTCTGGTTAAATTTATTTCTGAACTGGTCCTTAAATAGGCTTTAACAATTAGTGGATGTGACCATTTCTATAAGACAGCAATAAAAAACACTTGTTTAAAATAATCAGTTATTTATTGCAAATGGGTGACTACAATCAAGTCACCACTAGATCACTTTATTAACTATTAGAGATTAGAGACACACCTGCATTACAGTGCATTCTCTGTGCAAGTGTCTATTCTGCATGGCAAAACTTTACAGAAAAGAATGAATAGAATAAGCTACCTATCCCATACTGTATTTTTCTTCTTTCAGTTACATTTGCAAATCCTTATTCTGTACATGGCACATAATTGCATTGCATGCATGTATATATGTATATAAATACACAGTGTATCCATTTTATATTTCATCCTATTCTTTTTTTAACCTTTTTACAGATTTTTTTCATTTCAGTCTGTGTTAATGAAGCACAAAACAAACTCAACTCCATCTTGGCTAGTGGAACTCTAATTTTACTTCTGCTTTCTCATTAAAGTGTTTAAAGCAGGAAACAATATAGTTACTCAAAAATTCCATTCAGAATAAGTCCACATGAGCATCCTAGCATTCAGTCTTTACCCAAAAGGTAAATCAAGTCAGACAAAAAAAAAAATGTATACACACTTCAGGAAAAGACATGTATAAATATTTGAATACAAAATTTATTGCTATACATTATAACGTGTTATAATATGATAGTATTATTAATATTATATTTATATAATATACATCATATAATTTTTCTTTTCCTAAAGTCTGTATAAATTCTTTTGGCTGACTCTGTATATATAAAGAAGCAATATGCATATTCTTTCATTGTTGCAGGAACGGCTTTAATCTTCACTTGATTATTGAGTAAAAGTATGACTCAATGCGAAGGAAAATTTGGTGAGTGAACAAAATTAGGCTTGTCTTTTATAGTCCAAAATAACTGATCTCATGAGAACTACTACACCCTGACTGGGCAACAGCCCTGAGAGCTGCTCTCGGCGCACTGACTGTGTTTTTGTGAATAACAGGCTTGAATGAGGAGTAAAAGAACTAAGCGTCCCTGTAGGGTAATGAATTGGGAGTTCCACTTCCTGAACCAGAGAGTGTCACAGGCCAGCTTCTCTCTCTCTCTTTCTCTCCCGCTCTCTAATTCCCACCATGCATGCAAGGATTGTGCAAGATCTCATAAGACATGGACATGATGGACATTTTATATAGCCCTGCACCAAATTTTCTTTAAAAACTTCAGCTTGTCTGCAATTCTGTCAGTTATAATTTAAAATGGAAAGGGAGCTAGAGTTTTATAAGTCTTATACAAAAAGCATTATTTTATGTATAGCCCCCTTTGCAACATTAGGTTGATACCAATACATTTTGTGAACTGACAATGTACTATAAAATTTCCTGCACCAAGATGGCAAAAGCCTTCACTTTTTCTCCTCAGTACCCTTAGATGTTTGCTGACTCCATCATGACCCTGTAGGATCCTTTGCTTCGAGCATCCTCACCTGGTCCACAAAGGCGGCTGTAATGATAGGGGTTGCAGCATGGCGCCTCGCTGCCTGGAGCTGCCCCGAAGCTCTGACAGCAGCACAGCGCTTTCAGCTGGGAGGCGAGCTGTAGGTCAGGCCAGCGGAAAAACCTACACAGCAGGTATTGAGGAGACACAGCATGACCTCCAACGTGCAGCTCGGCCTGAGGAGCTACAACACAGCCACCCAACACGGCGCCTTTAGACTCCACTGCCTCCAACAAGACGCCCAAAGGTTTCTCCTTCAACTTTTTAAGGAGCGCATAGGCACACCTGGAAAGTTCTTGCTCCAGTAACGTTCTACGAGCTCTCGCACTGTGCTCTCTAATCTCCCAGTGATCAGAAAGGTCACTTTTGCTTCGATGGAGGTCTTTAAACCAACAGCAAGTCACCGTCCCGCCGTCGCTCTCCTCCGATGGAGGAGGTCCACGCCGCTCCTCCTGGACGCACATGTCCACCTGGATGCCTTCTTGCTCTAAAACAAGCTCTGATCCTCGACTTTCCACCAGAGCCAGGGTGTCGCTCGATCCCGCGGAGTTTCCCAAAGGGGTAGGCTCGGTTTGGGAGATGTTCTCCGGATCGTCGCCGCTCCTGCTGCCTCCATCGGCCTCCTCTCCGTCCGCGATCAAACGGCTTCTCCAGAGTCGCCGAACCAGAGCGCCGCGTCTCGTCCTGAACATACGACACCTCAACCGCTTCTCATGCGCGCTTTTTGTGTGTGTGTCTCTATGTGGAGGAGAGAGAGAGTGTGTGTGTATGTCCTACGTCTGTTCCCGACTCCGACGATGCTCGTGCTCGGTGTCCGACATCAAGGCTCCGTGCACTAGCCTAGACGCACAGCCGCGCGCGCATTCCTCCTGGCCGGAGCACAACATCAGAGGCGGCGATCGCGGCAGTTTTGCAACAAAGTAGCGGCGCTGTCACGGCGCATTAGGCAAAGAAAGAAAGAAAGAGGGGAAAACGGTGCTGCGTGCATGCAGCGCTAAGTCTGCTGCAAAACACGAACATCAACAGAAAGTTGATTTATAGGCTTGTTTGAGTCTTCTGCATTCCTGCACAGCCTTTAGATTCACATCCAGGACAGGATTAACACACACACATATACACATCCACTCCTGATCAGCTAGACCTTGATCACCTATAGAGTAGATCAGTTTTAGAAAAGTAATCCTTTCACGGTGAACAGCTCCATCCTGATCCGCAAAAAAAAAATCATGCAACGAAAACATCCATTAAGTCTGAGCCAGGAAGACTTGCCCTTTAAATCCTTGCGCTCGAGATGAACGAGATCCTACGATTGTTTCTTGGTCTCTCTCTCTCTCTCTCTTTCTCACTCACTCACTCTCACGCACGCACTCTCTCTCTCTCACACACACACACACACACACACACGAGCGTGCGCGCGCGCGCAGTCTCGGGGCCTCTCGGAGGAGCGCGGTGGAGTCATTGGCTGTTCCTCGTCATGTGCTCGTCTAGACTCGGTGGCGGCTGCGGGGCGCGCGGGGTGCTGCGCAGGCGCGGTGTCGGGTTTCTGCACCCTTAAAGGGGCCACTCAGTGGAGCGCTGGAAAAAAACTAAAATTGCAGTAAACATATGCATATATACACTGTATCTATACGCACACACAGACAAATTATATATATATATATATATATATATATATATATATATATATATATATATATGTTTATATATAAATAAATAAAAGCTTAGACATTCCTTGATAAATATGCCTAGGTGAATCAAATTTATTTGAATAAATAAATAAATGCATTACTTAAAATGCATATTTACAGGTGATGCATCAAGAAAATAATAACATGCAAGCACAATGCAGTCACATAGTGTGTAAATAAATGTATCTAATTAAAAAATGACAAATACAAATTATTTAAATATGTTGCATGCTCTACACTTTTTCTGACGTTCCCTGGATGCAAAAAAATAAAAAAAAACATTTACGTTTATTACTGCAGAAATGATTTGCACCAGATGCAACAGCATTAATAAAACTAACTATTATAATAACAGTAATAATGGTAGTTGTAGTAGTAGTGTAATTATTCGTGAAACAGTACCAGCAAACTCCAGGAAAGGGTTAATTCTTCCCATGTGGAGCCAGAGAAGTGAAAACACGCCCCATATATGAAACACTGACTTGATCAAGGTAACCAAAGTTCTTCAGAAAAAATAAAATAAAATCTGATTGTCACCTCTGGTGCTGAAAATGTCTTATTTCCAGAAAAAAAGTTAAAGTTTAATAGCAATTTGGCCCACCCTTTTAAATACTTGAGGAGGCAAGGCAGACATACCCATGTGCTATTAATGGATGAAATCATCAGGCTGTAAATCATGGGCTAACTCCTGTAGACTTATGCTTGGGCTATAGCTTTTGATCATCCTGACAGAAAGTCTTCTCACACTTTTGACACAATGTGCACTGGAGACTTCTGTAATTCTGTCACACCTGGTTAACTTTTGTCTCATTTACAGGAAGTAAGCTTGCGCCAATACCATTTGTGTTAGTAAATGTGCACTTAGTAAAAGAGCCTTAAATGTGCTAATGTGACAGTCAATATTTTTTGTTTTGAAAATATTTATAAAAAGTTTTATAGTCAAATTTCACCTGCAAAGTTTGCCCAAGAATAAAAATTCTGTCCAAAGGTAATTCATAAATCTTAAACACTTTCCTTTTTCTGTCAAACTAAAGACTTTGAGTTGCATGAATTTAACTCTGTCATTAATTTTGATATTTAGTTCATGCATACCATCTTCCTGAGATTAATTTATGCTAGCTAGTTTACCTAAATGTTTCTAAAATGCTTTTAAAAAGGTATTACATAAAATAAAATCATTTGTCAACACCATTTGTTAATATAATGGTGTAGAAATCTACAAACTCAGTAAAAATACTGCAATATGGCCGTCCTCTGCATGACGATTGGTGGGAACCTCATCACAGCTCCCGACACTTATCAGTGTTCTGAGTGGACGATAACCGCACTCGCCTGGCGTCAGGTTCATAACTGCTCTGACTCCCATTTAGTCTCCTGTAGATAATCTATCAGCAGAGAGGTTTAGAGCTAAGGAGACAGGGAGTCCGGCACCAAACCACCTCCCAAAATAGCCCCTGTCCACTGAGGATCTGGGCAGCCATGGTGCTGTCGTAAGGGGCCTAGCAAGACCTAGCACAGGAATGCCATGTCATCAGGAGCAGTAATGGGACTATGGCAAGGTTGCAAAAAGCAGCAAGTGAAGGAAGTCACTCTGAGTCCATGAAGGCCTGAAGTGGATTGGGGGCAGATAGAGTAGCCTTTGCAGGCTGGAATTGATCTCAGGCTACTGGAGAAAATGGATAATGAGAAATGGATACAGAACAGTGAGATGGTGATTTAAGAGGCTGGATGAAAGACGCCGTTCTGAAGTACATTTACACTTGTACTGTGCTTGTATTAAGTTTGTAATGCAATAGGCAAGAAATCAGACTTTCTGACTCCAGTGCATAGTCAAAGAATGCTCACAACAAACACATTAAGCACATTATAAAATGTTATAATTAGAAAATCCTTTCTGGTGAATCTAGATTCCCAGAATACAAACACATCAAAAGTTTTAGTTCTCCTACATTTTTTTAAAGTATTAATTATCTTAAATTCTAATTCTATACCTACTATATTAGTGTGCCAGTAGAAAAGAAAAAAACTACAGTAATTTTTTTGTGTTTTGTTTTGCAACGGACCATATTAAGTAACACAGCACATCCTCAAGGTTGTCTGGGATTTTACTTGTGCAACACAAAAAGCTGTAGCAAGCTCTCCAAGAAGCCTAAAACCAGCATACCAGCCAATTTCCTCAGAATGCTACTTCACAGTATCCCTGAGTATTGATGCAATTGTAAACACAAAAGTAAATTAAAGTTTAACTGATTTTTTTATTTATTTGCTATTGTTTATTGCTGAACACCATGGCACATTGGGTAGCATTGTGACTTACAGAGCAGGGGTTTCTGGTTTGCTCAAGAGCTGGGGTTACTGACTGTGTTGTGTTTCTGTGCATGTTCCTTTTATGCCTTTATCTCACAAAAACATGCCAGTAGATTTATTCCTAGATGTGAATGTGTACATGCAACTGACCTGTAATTAACTGGCATCCCAGCTATGGTGTATTTCAGCCTCATGCTATATCTTTTTCAGGATAGACTCTTGATGCATTATGACACCTCAGTGAATTGTGAATAAGAGATAAACTATATTTATTTTATTTTATTAGGGTATATATTGTTTACAGAATTTCTTTAATAGTGCCTGATACCGTTGCCTATAAACGATAACATTTCTCCAATCGGAAATTATAAGTATGGTAAAAATTTTATAGAACTGGAACACCGCCCTTGTATTTTATAGGACAATTATGTACCTTTAACATGGTTGTCTTGTAGACCAATCGCAAGGCAGGAAAGACATTCAGTCTTATTTATGCATTTACAGTCTCTTCAACTTGTACACAGACAGTCAAGAAAAAAAAAATAGACACCCATAGTTTTATAATAAAAATATTTTATTAACAATTGTGGCCACTATTATCACTATTGTTTTAGATCGGTGAATCCTCCCAGGGACAAATAGTTAGAAATCTTAAATAAACATGCTAGTTGACCTGAGCCCTCTGAAAGACCTGTGGACACCAAACCACTCATTCGATCCCTAGACGAGTCGTTGTACTTAAAGTCGCTAAAGCAAAGTCAACAACATATTTATAAGGTATTAAGTACAAAACCCTACTTGATTAGATTGTAGATTTTTTTAAGGAACCCCTCAATGCTTCATATTTTGCTTCCAAATAGTCAGACTTTCTTGACTTTTTTTGTATCCTTGAAGCTTCCTAAAGAACTTTCGTTATCAATCCAGTCAATGTACCTGATCAGTTTCAAAACAATATTTCTTGTTTGTTTGTTAGGTCACACAGTAACTTATTAATCAGTCAAGCATAGAAGCCATCTACCTTATGGCATGAACCATTGGGAAAAGGTGAAGATGATGACCGATGATCAGGCTGGTGATACTGAATGCTGAGTGGTTTGAACAGATGAAAGGGAAAATGAGGCTGATGAGGTTTTTACATAAATACATTTTTAATTGTATCTTTGTTGTAAAAGATTTGTTCCAATTTTATTAATTTAATACAATGCTTTTAAGAAACCTGGATAATTTAATTCAATATAAAGAAATGAGGGGTGGCACACAGTTACAAATACTAATAATGCCTATAGCATTATTACAAATACTAATAATGCCTATAGCATTTGTCTAAACTTAGTAGCCACATTATTAATTGTCTTGTATTAACACCGGAAGCAGCCGAAAAAAAAGTTGCCTTGTTTTAACACCTTTGGTCATTTTGTTGCATATTAGCCAATATTTGATACAGCGGTAGTAAGTAGGAATTAGTAAGAACAGTTCTTGCCAACCACGTATCGCCTTCTACACTCAGACCTGGATGGTAATACTGTATAAACTATGTTAAGTCTATTTTGGCATTAACCACCTCCCAAAATTTTGCCCCCCTTTGACTGACACATGGATTGAAATCTGTGTATAGGAAGAGATTACAGGCTAGAGAGGCTGTAATTATATACCTACAAACTGCACACTGGATGTTACCTTATAAAAATGGCCAATTTACATACACGTAACCTAAATATACTGTACAGAACTGGGTTAGGGGATTTGATTGTTTGGTCATTAGAACAAACTCGTAATCATTGAGCTGCCACTGACTGTGTGCTTTGTTAAAATATCCATGCAAAATGAAAGCCACTTGTATCTTAATGATAAAAAGACTTTTGGTAATTTTGCAACTTCACTGACAATGAAGTGCACTGTAACAGCAAGACTCAGACAGACATATTTAGTGGAATCTGTCTGGGGAAATTTCTGGCCTTCAAACCAGTGTTTCGGCACGTGGAGTTTCATTTATGGTTAAACGAGTGAGACAGCCAGAGCCCTCAATAAGTATCTGCTGGGAAAACATGGGGTAGGTTCTTCAACGTGGCACAAGTCGGGAAGAGACTGAGCACAGCTAAATCCACCCCATAAATATTTGATTGGGTGCTTTATGTAGATTCAGGAGACACAGAGACCTGATTAAGACTGTGAGCGTATAGTGTTCTTGTACTTTACAATAATGTTGCTTTGTATTATATACAAATGCGTTTTATTAAGAAATAAAACACAACAGGCAATGTTGTTATAGGAAAATATTTTATGACCCCGTGTTGTGGTCTGGCCAGATGTGAAACAAAGAGCTGTGACCACCCTGAAATTTATTCTTTTCCAATATAAATTTTTATACTGCATCAATTTTGCCAATGATTACAAGTTTCATCAATTAAAAACCCCACATCATTCAGTTTATTATTTTTTTCATAGTTAATGTGGAGGAACATCTATGAAACACTTACATTAGTAGAAGCTATATATAGTCATTCCCTCACTATTTTTTTTCTTTTCTCTCTTTTTTTTCTTCTTAGGATGATAGAGAAGAGCTGTCTGCTAATTTCCTCCCACCAGACAGCTTTCCCCATCATACTGGATAGCATGAAGCTTAACATGTGCTTCCTTCAACACATGAGGCAAGACAACTGCATGGATCTTGGTCTGCTGCATCACTCGGCAGAATAAAACACTTGGAGGAAAGCCCTATTCAACGTCTTCTACATACATGAGCTCACTGATGCCCATAATTGTTAGCGGTACAGGGATTGACGTGTCCCACACAGCCAAATTTGGTTCTTTTTATTTCTGGTCACAGATGGTGGTGACAAAGTCAGAATTGAAAATTATGATCTTTCAGTAACCAAGTGAATGCTTTTATGGAAAAGATATTCAAATTTCTGGATATTTTACAAATTTGTTACAACACCTGGAACCTAAAGACTTCTTTTAAATGCCAGTTAAACCAAAAATTAGGGAATCACAACACAATGTTCACCCAGGTTTTTATTTAAAAACCAACAAATCAAAGATATGACATAAAACAATTGTCTTTAACAGCTAATTTTGTTAAACATTAAATATTAAAATATCATATTTATCTTCTATAGGTGCTTATCCTGTGTACCAGGTCACAGGGTGCCAATCTATCTTACACACACACACACACACACACACACACACACACACAGAGAACAGGCAATTTGGGAACTCCAGGTAACCTAATCTGCATTCCTTTGGATGTAGGGGGAACCCACCAAGCACGGGGAGAATATGCAAACCCGAGGCAGGAATCGAATCCTAGATGTGTTAGACCACAGTGCTAACCACTACGCCACCCTGCCGCCTTTATCACATGAAAAATTTAATTAAATAATTTTAACTAATGTCATTTTTTTCTAATTAAGTAAAGAAGAAAAAATGGAAACATGGAATCATTTAATGTTCAGGAACAAATTTTGGGGATAACCTTTTAATTTGCATGTCAAAAAACAAATACCTGCACAAGTCTAAAAATGAAAATCAGTCTACATTTAAATGAATGCACATGCACACCTTAGCTAGGTGTTTATCTTGGGTAATTGAAAGGAAACATGGTCCCACCTCAAAAGTCATCAATTAAACCAATGGTAAGGATAAGTGGAGCTGTGTCTAATGTACGGTTTAAGTGTCTAAAAAAGGAAAGGGTGCAAAAGGAAAACATATGGGTAAACCAAGGACGATGTGAAAGTGTTAGGATGGAAAACTCAAAGGCAAAGTGTCCTGAAAATAGAAAATGCTCAACAAAACAAATAGGCAGAAAAAGGCGTCCGTGTGACAAAAAGGTTAGAACTAAACAAGCAAATTGGGTTTTATTATAAGGGACTAGCAACACAAAAACCAGCATTATTATCTTAACAGAAAACAAGGTGGGCTAAACAGAAGAAACATGGAGTGTGAATAACAGGATAAAAATTATAGTAAGCATCAGATATGGAGATGAAGCTGGAACTTTTCTCTGGCGCCGTTTAAAAAAAAATAAAACGCCTGAAGGAAACAATAAAATTTATCCACTCATTTATGACATGAGGTTGCTGCATATCAAGTAAAGGACCTGGGGGGGTGACCAACATGACCTTAACAATCAATGCATACAGTAGGTATACTTTGAAATCTGACACATTTCTAACCCCATTGATAAAAAATAGGCTTAATTACATTTATTCAGGATGATAATACATCTGCTAAAGAGCCTCAAAGCTTTTCTTCAGAAAATCAACTCAATGATCATGAGTTGGGGATAGCTAGAAATCAAGAGGGGATATCGTCTCAGTAACATGGCCATAACAGTTACGATCTCAATCTGAATTAAGATTTATGGTGCAAAAAAATATATAATAAAAAAAAAATAATAATAATAATAATAATAATAAATTGGTCCATGAAAAAGCTTCTTCCTGTAAAACTAATCAGTCAAGTGTTATCTGAGAAAGCTGGAATTAGGTTATTAGTAAATGCTTTAAAGAATTAAGCCCGTTATGAAAGCCCAAGGAGAAGCAAAAAAGTGCTATGATTTTAAGTTTTTTTTCCCTACTACCTGACCAGAAAAAAATGCAATTAATTGAAATCTTAATGTCTTTGTGATGCATTTTACAAATCCTGAATGTTCCTCCTATACGTTTTTTTTTATGTACGTCATATCTGTGATTTGCTCATTTACTACAAAAAAATGAAAGATCTGGTTATACATCCCTCCGAGTGTGATGATTCCCTAATTTTTTGGCAGGGGTAGTAAACTTATATAAGTCCTTACAGAAAACAGCATGCCAACAACTGCAGTTTATCTGGAGCTTTTGCTCTACAAGTTCAACCAACCTGCCTGCGTGTGTAATCCTACCTCTCCCTTAGGTTGCTTGGGGGTTTAATTCTGAGCTGGCTGGGACAAAATGTCTTCATGTGTTACTGTGTAAAAATAAGTTCCTTGTGTCCATTTATCTGCTATCCTAATTTAATCTATCCATCATCGCTTTTTTGTATGCGAATCAGTGAGACAGTGTGGATCTGTATCCGAGAGCTGTATTGTCTCTATACTGTAATTATAAATAAATAGCATTCCCCTATATGCAACTCCGAGACAGTTGTCCTGAATTACAGGCGTCACGCTACTTTGTGTTTAGAAATCTGTCATTGGAAGATCATAAGTCTTTAAAATCTCCAGCAAACCTTGAAGCACTTTTTTAGATTACAAGAAACTAGAAAGGACCACAAAGACTGGCGCATTGCTGTTTACATGGAACAATCATAAACAATGTCAGGAATATACAATGAAGGCCCCAGTTCTGAAACACTCAAACACTTTTTTTTTTTTTTTTAAACCAACAATTTGGCATGCTTCCAGTTTTTATCGTGCTGGACAAAAATACTGTCATACAATATATTTAGGGTTTAAACCAGACAAGGGTAACTCCAGACTTGAGGTTCTGTGTTCAGCTCCCTTCATTCCTCTGCATGCTTTCTAAACATGCCCATGTTTAGACTGACAGGGGGAAAGAGAATATCTAAGAAATTGAGGAAGGAAATGAGTTGAAAACAAAGGAAAGGGCAAGAAAGGCAGTGTGACAGAGGGCTGCGTGGCTACTGATTGCGGCGGAGGCTCCAAAGCGCTCGGCGCCGGCTGAACAGGCCACAGAGTTCCAGACAGAGAGATTAGCTTCTGCACTCACATGGGTGCAAATACACACTGTTGTCTGCACTGCTCTTGTGTGCATATGATGCACTTATAAAGGGTGGTGGGATTCTGTCTATATGAACTGATTAGTCAATGCCAGTTAAAGGCGCCTACCGCCACCAGTTATTATTTATATCAATATCTGTAACGTTGTACAAAAAAAAGCCTTATATAGAATTTTAGGTAGAATTCTGGAGAAGCACAGATAAAACAGTGTGCACGATGGATTGTTGTGGTCTCAGAATCTGTGTGGTCAAAGCTTTTTGCTATTTTTTGATGGAAAAGAGAGAGAAAGAGATGAATTGCTTGTGTACATCACTAACCTTACAAAAGCAGAGGCAGACATGTCCTGTCAACAGCCGTGGCCTTTGCGTGCATTCGACCACCAGTGTTTACGTCAGCAGGTACAGAGACCGTATCTAATCTCCAAAAGTGAGACGGAGAAGGGGGGCTCAAGTGCCACTATGGGCCGGGGTGCCTGAGGGGACGACTGCTTTGGGAGAGAGAGAGAGAGAGAGAGAGAGAGAATAAAAGCAAATGGGAGGGAGGAGAAAAGGGAGAGGCGGGGGAGAGAGAGTAAATCAGCAGAGGAGATTTGAGACAGGAAGAGCATGGCGTCAGTACAGGCTGGAGATAAGGACTTGAGCTCGACACACAACATGCTTTTTCCCTGGGCCTGGCAAATACTCTCTCTCTCTCTCTCTCTCTCACATGCACATTTTTTCTCTCTGTCTCCAAGTCTGCCAGTAAAGGAACTGAGCAGGTGCCACTTTGCTGTTGCTTTTCATCCCGTATGTTTCCTTACTTAATGTCTCAAGTATGTATAATCTAACTCATACACTATATGGCCAAAAGTATATGCACACCGATCCTAATGATTAATTTCATGTGTTTCTGCCACATTCATTTCATTTGTTCAATTCCTTTGCAAAGACTTACAAGTAAAATCTGGCTCCTTAGTTCCAGGGAAAGTTTATGTAAAATCTATAACATACAGAGACATTTTCAACAATAGTATGCTTCCAAGTTTGTGGCAACAATTCAGGGAGGGCCTTTTCCTGCCCTAGCATGATGCTGCCCCTGTGCACAAAGTAAAGTTCATAAAAACATGGTTTGATGTGTTTAGTTTGGAGAAACTGCCATGGCCTGCAACCCTGACCTCAACCTCACTGAACACCTTTGGGATGAAATGGAACAATATTAAGCCAGACCTTCTCCCTCCCCCCAACATCAGTGACGGACCCTACAAATGCTCTTTTAGCTAAATGTGTACAAATTTTCACAAACACATTTTGTGCAAACTATTTATAAATAACCAGGGTTTTGGGATGAGAAGCCCATCGAGCTCATACTGCAGGTGTAACCGTTCACATAAAGTGTCCACATACAATACAATTAGATATGTAATGTACATATACTGTATATCTGTGCATGTTAGTAATGGTTATATACAAGGGGCATTTAAGACAACACAGGACATTTGACTGTTCAGAATAACAGAAGACTGTTATGAGAGTAAAAACTCCCTTTATTCCTCTATATAATAGAGCAGACTTCCTGCTTCACTTCTGAAACGCTGGCCCCCCAGGAACTCCTTTAATGCCCCAAACATGTGGGAATAGCTTAGAGCGAGGTCAGGACTGCACGGGGATGTGGCAATAACTTCCAGCTGATTTTTGTCATGTGCAAGTGATGTTCGTGAATGATTGTGGCGACATTTATCCAACGATTTTCACGAATAAGGTGTTTTACTTGCTGAAAACACTTACTCACTTACCGTTACAATTCTTCTTGGCAAGAAAGCAAATCAAGTAAAAAAAAACAACAAAGTGTAAGCAAGATGTACATGGACTTATCTTCTTTATTAAATCTGTCCTGATTTACACTGTTATTCAATCCTGCTCTTCTGCACTTTCTTAACCAATCCTACAGATTAAATCCTGGTAATAATCTCAAAGACTTCCTAATCTGAGAATAATTATACAAAATATAACTTATTTTTATGCTAAATTTTGTAAAATAGAATTGGCTCAAGGGAAAGACAGAAAGTTGCCACTTGTAAATGTACTTAAGTATTAAAAAAGTAAAATGCAATGTTTTTAATTGTTCAAGAAATTAAGGTCAGGTCAGGTTTTCATGTGCAAAGTAAATGTCATTACCTTAACATGCTGTTGGAAAGGAAGTAGATCCAGGTGCAGAACATCATTCATCATAGTGCTCACAAAATAAAAGTGAAAACAATTACAAGCAAGAACTGTGTTAACAATGCAGAAAACACACAGTCTATGGGGAACACAAGACAACAAACAGTAGGCACAACAAAAGCAAGACAAAGACATGGTGCCAAACTGAACTTAAGTAATAATGCTTAACAAGGCATAACAACATACAGGTGAAAGTGATCACGCACATGTGAACTGCTGAGGCTGATGGGTACTGTGTAGTTTAGCACTCCTCTATCTATCTCACACGTGCTTGTTTGAGTTCATCTTAAAGGAAAAAGAGACACCTCGCTTTATGATTCTTTGATTTACCTCATCATAGTGAAAGATTCTTTTACTCAAGGGCATACAGTACCTCATCAAGTTCCACACAAACTGTAATAGCTTTGTGGCTTATTCATTTTAAAAAGCACATGGATAGCTTTCACTAAATTGTATAGCATGAGAAAGCCACAGCGGACTGCTATGATACCTGATCATTTTTGTTTAACGTTGCTGAACCTGAATGAATGTTAATCAAAAATGATTGTACACTATACTAAAATGACTGGATGTTAAATCGATTGCTGAAGAGGGTACCGTCATTACTCACTCACTCAGTCTCTATACTGTTTACCCTGTGCGGGGTCACAGGAGGCCTGGAGCCCAGCCTAGGGGACTTGGTACCAGTTCCTCCAAAAACATGCAGATTAGCCTAATAGGTGTTCCCATAGTCTTCGTTTGCATAGTCTCCTGGGATAGGCTTCAGGTCACCGTGACCCGTTACACGATAAGCGGTCTAAAAGATGAATGAAAGAATGAATAAGAAGACTTTCTGGAGCTGTCAAATGGCTATGGGTATAACAACATAAATAAACAGGTAAGGGTATTTATACATAATAATAATAATAATAATAAGAACTGTCTATATTTGATATTATCATGGCATATTTAGGGTTAAGACCCATGCTTTTCTGAAAAGTACAAAAACATGTTTATGCTGTGGTATGAACAACCAAACAGCAACAATGGACTAGCTGAACTCAACTGTTTCTTCCTCAAACCAGCAAGGCACATAAGGCGCTACCACAAGGAAACAAGGCCTCAAGCAAGCGATGTTTTGAGTCTTGGTCTCGCCAGGGGTCAGAGGAACTTTTCCTTTAAGATAAGAGAGAGAGTAGGCGGAAAGGAGACATAAAGGAAAACACTGCATCTCTTGGGAAAAGTGTTTTTGCTTTGAGAATGTTGTAATTGTGATGTGAAATTGTTTAAAAGGAATAGTTGTTTTTAATGTGTGTGTGTGTGTGTGTGTGTGTGTGTGTGTGCATGGCCTGTGATAAGGTTGGCACTGTTGCAGGGAAGCACAGCATGCTTAATATTGTCAGAGTGGAATCATGACACCTAAACTCCTACTCCTGCTCAACCCCCTCTTTCCTGTTCACTCTTCTTTATTTCTCTTATTAAATACAAAGCCCTTAGGTGGTCCAATTTTTTTTCTTGTTTGTTCACTTGTTGGACTATATTCTGCACATGATTTAATAAACTCTTTACTCTTTACGATTGTGTGCACGATTTAGTTAACCAAGGGGAAAAATTGTAATGTAAGTTTTTGTTCTAATTGGAATAAGCAGAATAAACAAATTACATAAAAGAAATTATGTGACCATTTTGGGGTTCCATATTAAACCATGCACACGACGTACTCAAACATGAAGACAAAATAGTTACACATGGGAATTTATTACAATTACAGACTTTCTGTACACACTTATATCAGGCAATAAAATTAACCAAAATGTGGGAAGTAATTGTATCTTGCGGCCATAAATTAACAAAAAAGTGGAAACTAAATTTATCTCCCGCAGACACAATATCATTGAGTGCTCGATGTAGTAAAACGTGGCCTTGATATGTATATTTTTCTCTCTGTGACCACCCCCTGGCTCCATAATTATACTTTTCTTCACTTAAACACTTCATCTATCCTCCATCACTTCCTCGCTCTCTTGCATGAATTATCAGAAAACAATCACTGGGCTGTTTTTATGACTTCAGTCGATAATTTACTGTTCTAGGAAGGACTATTTCATACGAAAAGTAACAATTACATATCCTATATTTATTATAATAATGGGTGGAAAATAGCTGGGTAATCTTACTTTGTTGCCATAATTAACATATTCATACATACTATTGACTGTACATGGGTGTTACTGAAATTGAATGCATGCACTTAAATAACATTTCAAATTCAACTTATTCATTAAGCATTTCATCATTTGAGTTTAGCATCCTTATGAAAAAAATATGAAAAGCTTGCTCAATGCAGTGACCTTCACATGCTGAACAACGTAGAGCAATGCTGCGCAATATAGCTATCTGAATAAGCATTGCAGTGTAGAACTTGAGGATGAGCGCCTCTGACCCCACCTCTGTTAAATGTTTCAATATGTTGTAATAAACAGTATAAAATGTGCTACCTCCTTTACCGTCATAGAAGGCATAAACTCCATCTAATTGAAAAAAAGCATGCTGTACATGTAGCTATTTTGCTAAATTGCTTAAATTAACTAGTCATATTTAACTTAAGTTAGCCTGTTACCTTTGCTAGTGCCAGGTTAGACTAGCACTCATTCCAACAGCTAGCATAACTTATCTTGCTTGTGGGTAAATATGGTAAAACAAATTGATAAATTAATAACTTTACTGTTTTATGTATGTATTTTTGATTATTTTATCTTCAGACTGTAGTTTTATTAGGACTATGACACTTTCACAAACTGAATGATGCACTTAGGCAAAGTAGCACAGCTGCTAAAATAAAAGTAATTAAGGTTGCATTAGGTTAATTTCATCGATAAAAAACATTTACTTTTTTATTACTTGAGTACAGCAAGCTATTTTTACCTTGACTTTAGTATATTTTTGATATACAGTAATGTGGAAAAGTCTTGACTTACCCCTCATTGATACCAAAGAGTCAGACTTTCTTGTATTTTTAATGTCGTCTTGAGGGAAAAGTTATCCAGGTTTTTTGAAGGCTCTTATTTCTGGAAAGTTTTTGGCTCTCATTTTGAATTCAGTCCCTGGTGATGATGAATGCTTAGTGGTTAGAACAGACGAGAGGGGAAATGAGGTTGCTGCAGAGGCTGTTACATAAACTACTAATTTTTTTAATTAAAATTAATTTTTAAATCTTTAGACACTTTGCAGCCTGTCGCAGTAAAAACATTCTTCGCATTACTTTAATTTCATTTCCTTCAATATGAAGAAATGAGAGGGGGCTCAAGACTTTTGCACAGAACTATGTACTGTATTATTTAGAAACTACTTTAAGAAACTAATATTAAAAGAACTGGATATGTTTAATTAGATTAATAGGTTTAAAGAGTCATAAAGCTTTTTCTTAATGAATTAGCTGATTAGCTGTATCTTAAATTACAGTAAGAGCTGGACATTTTAGCCTGAATTTAAATATTCTTATAAATAGTTTTTGGGAGAAAACCCACCAAGCATAGGAAGAACATGCAACATTCATGCACACAGACCCAAGACAGGACTTAAACCCTTGACATGCAAGGCCACAGTGCTAACCAATACGCCACCATGCCTACAGTACATAATTTAATTCAATTTTATTTGATAAAAAAAAATGAGGGGTGGCTCAAGACTTATGTATTCGACAGATCAAGACACAGTACTGTACAAACCTTTTTTATTTTCATACCCCCTGATGATAACCTATTAATTAGACAGTAGTTTATTGGAAACACTTTATGCAACTACTATTAAATAAGCAAATATATGGTAAATCTAAGCAATTTCTTTTAGTATAAGGCATTTATATTCATATAACTTCGTTCTGATCTCATTACAGGAAGACAAGTGTATAGTAACACTCAAGAAAAAAACACCTGGTAAAGGTGTCTGGTAAAACACCTCAATCCTAGTCTTTTACACAGCTTAGTCATGGACAAATAAATGTACAAAAGTTCACAAATGTTGTATTGTGCCGCAATGCTTGGTTCCAAAATAAAATAATGTTTGCTTTAAATTGCAAATGAAAAAAAGTCTGGATGCTTAAGCAGTAGCAGTTGTGTGACATTAACTAACTAATGTCAAGAAATAACATGGAAATTACCAAACTAAAACAGTTAAGGTTTCAGGTACAATTACATGAAATTTAGGTGACCTAAATAACACTGAATCAATTACATACCAATAAACTGGGGATCATGGGCACTCAAGGGAATCATGGGCACTTGGGGATCAAAGACCAGCCCGTCTGATTTTAAAGAAAAGACAATGTAGCCTAAATAGCTGAAAAAAGCCAATGCTGGCTATGATAGAAAGGTATCAGAACACCCAATGCATCACAGCCTGCCATGTATGGGGTGTAGAAGGCAAAGTTCAAGGTTGTCAATCTGGGATCCAAATTCCCCAGATCTCAATCCAATCAAGCATCCATAGAATGTGCTGGGCAAACAAGTCTGATCCATGGAGGGTCCGACTCCGCAACCCATGACAGGATCCACCACTAACATCCCAGTGCCAGACACAATAGCGCACCCCAGAGGTCTTGTGGAGTCATATCTACAAAAGGGGGCAGGGCATTTTCATATTTGGCTCCAAAGCTTTGGAATAGCCTTCCAGACACTGTTCGGGGAGCAGACACGGTTTCCCAATTCAAAAGTAGGCTCAAGACGCATCTCTTTAATCTGGCATACGCGTAACTCATCCCATAACCTCATACTCCAGTACACCTATCCTGAATGGCAACTACGCTAATTCTCTCCATCTTTTCTGTATTTTTCTACCCATCCTGAGACATCTGGAGATTGTGCCAGCTTCAGTAGACAAAGGCCAACCCTGCGAGGTTTCTAAGGCATCTTGAGAAGGACCTGCTCCAGCTAGATTCTGCTTTATGATGGCTGGAGCTACACATCCTGCTCCTGTGCTTCCAGTGATGCTGACCCCATCTGCCCTCTGCACCTACTGCTGAACTGAATCTACACAACTTCTGATATATTGAACTTTCACCTGCACAACACACTTGATGTTATTTCTATCTGTTATCACCCAGATGAGGATGGGTTCCCTGTTGAGTCTGGTTCCTCTCAAGGTTTCTTCCTATTGCCATCTCGGGGAGTTTTTCCTTGCCACTGTCGCCGTCACCCTTGGCTTGCTCATCAGAGACATTTCATTCATCATTCATTCATTTCATTATCTAGACACATTTTTCTCACACATACACACTTCCAAATATTTTCTTTTCTTTTCTAAAAAAAAAAAAAATCTTAAATTTTTTTTTTTTGTGAAGCTGCTTTGGGACAATGACCATTGTTAAAAGCGCTATATAAATAAAATTGAATTGAATTGAATTGAATGTCCTAAAGGGACACAGTTGTTCCAGTGGGGACATGGACCATGGAACCATATACTGTGTTTTCACATTATTTAATATGGTAAATATCTTGAAATGTACGCATGAAGTACTGGCCAAACTACTGTAATTTGACGTCTATTTACTGTAAGGTTAATTAGACAGAATTTGGTGGTGAGGGAGGCAAAGATCAGTTTCAGTATTACAGAACTAAATTGATTTTTAGTATGGTCATGTTATAAAACCTGATTAAGATTTCAGATCATCAGACACGACCTCCATAATAACAAACTGCAAGCAAGAAGCCTGTCCTGAGATCATCTCACAAATTCCAGTTTCTGGACTTTACCACTGATCAATGAAAGCATGATTGGAATCAGGTGTTGTGGCGAAATAAAAGCAAAACTGGATTTTTTAGCCATCAGCATGTTTGGGCGGAAAATGGGCAGTGCATACTGTATGTGACAAGCCTCCAAAACCACTGTACAATATAGTTACTGAGGCGTTAGGGCTGTTATGCAGCTAGTGGTCCAGAGGGTCTTTTGAAGCTTGAGAGTGTCAGATATTCTGCCAGGAGGTTAAGACTTGGCTTTAGAGAGATCTATTAAGGGCTTTATCCAAATCAACACAGAAATGGTTGCAGGGCATAAAATAATTTTTTACAATGTCAACCTCTGTCTGCAAACTTGAAAAATATTAAAATCCTGTGGTCTAAAATAAGAAGGGTAAAACCTAAAGAATTTAAATGCGCTAGAATAGTTCTGCATGGAGGAGGTGGTACAGTAAACTGCCTTTGACAGCACACTCATCCAAATGGTCACTTACTGGACATTACAACGAAAAAAGCCACTGCTGGTTAACATGTTTTACACAAAAATCTATTTTTATAGACACGTGCCTCTGTTTTTCACCACCTGCTCCTCCTTGTTTACATTCTTTCTTTTCACTGTTTTTAGCACAAGAGACCATTGCGTTAACATATAAGGGTTGTTCAAGTCAAACCAGGGCTTGTGATGAAATTTCTCATGAATAAAGGTGTAAAACTGATTGACTTTACAGAAGACTTCAAACACAATACGGTAATGAGCCCCCCCCAAAAAAATATTGAATGGTGCAAATGTTTTAAAGTCCATGCATGATGATCCCGGCCAAGGTGGCTCGGAGCCCACAGTTATTCCCTGAACACCTGGTTCTTGAAAATCAAACTTGCGGGAGAAACGCATCTGTCTGTGGAAACTGTACACACAATCATTCATGAACACCACATGCACATTACAGGAACTCTACAGGAGGTATTGCCACATCCCCAGTACAGTCCTGACCTCACTCCAGGCAATCTCCTCATGTTTGGGCCATTTAAGCAGTTCCTGGGAGGCCAGACTTTCAGATTCAAAGAACTTTATTAGTCCCAGGGGGAAATTACTTAAACGTAAAGCAAGCAGTCCATTAAAAAAAGTCTTGACTATTCAGCTTGATTTTTGTGTAGGTAAAAAGATGTGTTGGGGTTAATTTGCTCAAAACATCTCTCGTTATATTTATTTTGAATCATTTGCTACGAGTATCTTGATTGTATTCTCTGTGGTTTTGGGGTATTTGAAAAAAAAACACACCTATCAAAGTACACACCTGTTTACATCATCTAACATTTAGTGGACATTTATTTGTGATTACCACTGTCACCTTGCACCACCAGGGTCCGGGTTCGATTCCTGCCTCGGGGTCTGTGTACAAGGAGCTTGCATAATCCACCCCATGCTTGGTGGGTTTCCTCTGGGTGCTCAGATTTCCTTCCACAGTCCAAAGACATGCAGATTAGGCTTATTGGCATGTGAGTGTTGACTCGCTAAAAATAATTACAATGGTCACCATTGGCCTCCACAGTCCACAGTTGAACTGCAGAGGATAAATGGATGGATGGATGGATGAAGGGATGGACTGTACACTTGCCTATGAAACAGTGGGCAGTTACTGTAAAATAAATTGCTACCGGATTATCAGAGTGCAAATGCCCTACGGGAAAAAAAATTCTTATAGAGAAAACAATGACTATATAAAGATAATGCTACAATCTAATGGGAAAGAAATGTTACAAACTTAGAAAAAGTTTACAATGTATGACAAAAAAAACGCGAGTGAAAAAGAACAGAGAGGGAAGCAAATGAGAGTGTTCAAAGGATTTGGAGGAAAATTGAGAATGAGAAGGAGAACTGAGTGACCTCTCTCTTTCTTGTCGCCACATACCCTGTTCTGCGTGTACAGTATGTGTGTGTGTGTGTGTGTGTGTGTGTGTGTGTGTATGCTCTCTGACCAGGCTCCTGCTTTCATCTCCCCTTAGATTGTTGCTCTGCGGTGATGTGAGGAATGCTTTGCATTCTGTCTCTTCAGGGCAAGCGAAAGATTTCCCCTCCCTTACTGCACCATATACACACTGCATACACACAAAAAGACTGAGGAACAAAAGATACTTCACTATGCTAAAGCCATGTAATGGTGCTAGCTGTGCAAAAATTATGTTTAACTTTCTCTTGATGCCGTCACTCATCAGTCAGGAAAAATATGTCTTCAAACACACAAAGATCAATCTAACCTTATTAGCAAAAGAGCTAGTGGATACGTTTAGCGCTAAGCAACTGACATCATAATTGAGCTTTCGAACACTGTCTAACTTGTCTAACTAAAAAGTGCCTAACTTAATTAACATCAACGTATTCGACAGATCAGGACATCAGATATGTTTAGTAATTTTGGTATGCCTAAATGAAAGTATTGTTCGAGAGTGCTCATAATAGAAATCACTCTAACACACTTGACCATGGTCATTAGCTTATTAGTTAACTTTTGCTAGAGCTGTGATCTCTGCTCCTATCATAAATCAACCGTTGAAAAAAAATATATTATCCACTTAATTTGAGTTATACCAAATTATTAGCGTATTCCTATGCGGATATTTTCACAAGTATAGCGATTCATGTTGTTGATTCGCAGGCGGTTACATGTCACTGCAGCACTCAGACAAAAGGGCACCTACGCTAACAATAGAGCACGAAACTGTGCTAATCAGCCCCTTCAGGCATGCAAGAAGAGTCAGGGAACAGGTATAGTGGAGGGGAAAGTCAATCCTTCCTTCGTCAATTTTATAAACTACAGTTGTTTAAAGCTATTTATGTGATTCCTGTTGCTGTTTTTGGTCTGTTAAGTAATAGCAGTGAATGCAAGACGTTTTCTTCACGGTGAAAAGAACATAATCAGCACCCTAAATTACTCAGAACGTTAGAAAACCCGACAGATTGAGTGGCACAGGAACCGAGAGGTTATGTTCTCAAAATGTCCTGCTAACCTAAAATTATTCCACCCAGCACGCCTCCTAAGTGTGTTTACATAAAGGGGAAAAACTTCTAGGAAGACTGTAAGGAAGAGGGCCAAGGTTATTATACGGTGTATGTGTATAGAGTTTACAGTGCGTGTATGTGTGTGTGAGAGAGAGAGAAAGAGAGAGAGGGAGGATGTGCTCAGCATGGGTTGAGCACTCTTGGAGAACGTGCTTTATATCACAAGTAATTGCATGTGATTCTCCTTCTGACTTCAAAGCGTACAGCATTACAGTTCAGGGGTCGGAGGCCAGACCAGTACCAAAACGTCCCCCAATTTCCTGTCCCTTTCTAGCTTCAAGCAAGACAAGAGGCCCAGTGGTTTGCGAGCAAAGATGAGACATATCTGCACCTTGACCCTAAATCAAAAACATAGCTAAATGTTAGTTTCGTCATCTACTGCCTCGGTATTCATAGCTTCTTGTTTCGTTTAGTTACCTTACATGATAAAAGATCTTAGCGTGCAAGACGAAGTGATACCAAGAGTAAAAAAAATAAATCCTACAGAAGGATGAAATACATTTAGTTTCACAGTCTAAACATTTTGCTCTAAACAATCCATTCAAAAATGTATAACAATGTTCAGGTTAGGATCCAGACTAAAAACATACATAAATTCCAGGACATATCCAGTCTTTTACCTATTAGTTTATTAAAGTAGTTACTAAATAATACAACAGTACGGTGGAACAGCATTGAGCCAGCCCTCATTTTTTCATATTCAATTCAATTAGATGAAATTAAAGAAATAAGAACAAATGCTTTACTGCAACAGGCTGCAGTAAGCCTAAAGAAACAATTTTAAACTGCTTGTTTATGCACCAACCTCAGCAGCAACCTCATTTCCCCTCTCGTCTGTTCCAGTCACTCAGCATTCGAAATCACACGCCTGTTCACCGGCTTGAACATGTCATCATCTGCACCTGTTTCCCACTGAATCATCTCTTACGTTAGATGTTTTTTATGCTTGGATGATTCACAGGTCACTGTGTGTGGCTTAACAAACAAAAACATTCCTCTGAAATGGGTCAAGTACTGGGACTGGAGTGAGACAGAAAACGAAAAACTTTCCAAAAATGAGAGACAAAAAAGTCCACGTTCAGGAAGCCTGAAGGATACAAGAATATAATCACTCTCTTTGGAAGCACGTAGCAGTTTACAGTACAGTACTTCAACATGAATGAGTAAATAAAAAGACAAAAGTGTAGTAACTGTTTACCTTGATTTTATTGATTTAAAGGATTTTAAATGATTCCTATTTTCCTTTTCATACACATTATTATTCTTTAGTCTTTTTATGCTACATTGCAATGTTATTAATTATATTTAGCAAAAGATATTTTACTTAATATAATATTAAGTAAAGCTACCTTGCGGTCATTTTAATTTGCTTTAAATTAATTATTTATTAAGGAAATTACATTTCAAAATCTATTCAGAAATTTTGGACTGGACTACATTTCAGTCACTGTTTAAACAACTAGGTGTATTTGATGTCAATTTTTTTTATTCAAGATTTCCTTACTGAAAGAAAACAGACAGGGTTTTTTTTTTTTTTTTTGTATATTTAGGTTATATTTCCCAGAAGTGGTTTATCAATATGTTTTAGACCTGTCAAGAAATGATGAGGCAAATTTTTGAGCATGGGTTCTGTACATTGTCATGTCACTTGGCACACAACAATATATATGATATCTCAGTGCGTCATTTTTCCCTTAACGTCAGACACCAACTAAATCTCCCCATCTCTTATCCTCAACACCACCCCCCTCGGCGTCTCTTCCCGACATCTCTCCCTGTCATTGCCTTTTTAATCATTTCCCATTTTCCCATGTATCTGTCAGTGACACAGCGCAACAGTTGTTAATTGTCAGTGAGATAAGGACATGCACTGACATCAGGTGCCCAAGAGAGAAGACCAAAACAAAAAACAGAACGCCCTCAAAAGTAGTCAGCTTCAGTCGAGGATCAGCTTCTCTCATCTTGATCTGTACATACTGTTTATACACCGAGGTCCAAACGTCTGCATGCCCTATCGGGAAATAGCTTTTTTGCATTAGTTTTCATATTTTGGCAGACACAGAACATATTGAAAAACCACCAAAGCATAGCAAGATATTCAAAGACAGTATTTGACTTTCATCTAAGGTATGTTTTGTTTTGTTCAACAGCAAATAATTAGGTCTCTCATCTGCCATGGGGAATGCCCGGGTCCAATTCCCAGGGAAAGGGCAGAAGTTTTTGGGTGAATCGAATGATCCGCTGTGGCGACCCCTCGACGGGAGCAGCTGAAAGACTAACAACAACATGCAACATATTACTGTACATGACAGTCCAGCTTTCAGAAGCAAAGAGTGTTCACACCAAATATTGTCTGTGTTTACTTTATTACTCTTTATAAGAGTGTTTTTGTAGTTTATGTAAAAATACTTAATATTTAATGCATCTTTTCATATTTATTTTTTGCAGTGTTTCCAAGACTTTTGTGAGTCCTTTGGTAACTTTGTCACATTGCTTTTTTCTGTTTTCTGAAGTCTACTTGTAGTAATATGTTGCCCTCTTTATCATGTAATATGTTGCTTTCTTTATTATATTGCATCGTTTTGCAGCACATACAGTATAGACTTAATAAAGACTTTTGCACAGTATAATGCAAACAAAATAACTTTAAAATGTTCCAGGGTAGAAATGTTCCTTTAAAACATATAGACTACATTTTTGTTGTTCTCTCACCATAATAAACTGCGATAGGATACAGAGCTGCAAAAATGATTGCGGTCAAAAGTCGGTAGCTGAGGGTTAAAGGGATAAAGCTTCTATTTTGCTATCAGAGACGGACTGTACTCCAGACAGGAAGAGGTTTGTGCACTGGGAAAGGGTTGTTCACACTGCTCAGGACATAATCACATGTACGTGAGAACTAAGATACAATGTGCAAGTGCCTCCAGTCACGTCTCCCTAAAGTGTGTATTACTTTTTATCTGTCTGGCATGTACATGCACAGGCCTTCACACACTCACACATAAAAATGCTGCAAAGCCACGCCACATTTATATCCATCACTTTTACAACAACTTTGTTCGGTTTCAGGCAACATCAATGAGATTATACGGAAATAACATAAAATAGTAAAATCTCATTTTCCTTTCCTCAAAAATGGTTGCACTGGCGAGGCTCAAAGCTGAAACTTTGCCATAAGTTGGGGTAGACCCGGCGTTGAGACTTAGTTTAATATATACAGCCCTGAATACCCCCCAACTCCCACATATACACTCATATATACATGCAGTGCTGGTGCTCCAGATCATGGCTTCATGGTCCATGTCATGGCTTCTAGCATGGATTGATTATGACATGTGAATGTGGAGCAGCCCTAATTTAGGTGGCCATGTTTTTAAGCCCATAATGGCTGCACTATAAGAGCTAAAGGAGCCAGACGGAGACACTCCAGAGCAGACAATATTTCCTAAACTTTGTGTAGAATCAAATGTGAAAAGCCAATCTGTTCTTGGTGCATAACTGTGTAAACCGTAGTCATAACTTTATTATTACACTAATATGTGTGTCAGTGAGGACAGAAAGCCTATAGAGGCTTCTAAATATGATTCAATTAAATTTAAATTTAAAAAGAGAAAGAGCCCATGAGTGCCTGCAGTGCACTTCAGTAATAATTGAAAGGGTCATAAAATTTGCAGTAGGTTTCCAGAGAAACAGGATGTTTTGGACAAATGTCCTTTATCACCCTGTGGGTTTCACCTCCTATGGCCTCAAGAAGCACTTCACTTCCACCGTTGAGGAAAGACGTTTGTACTGGGTTGCACGATCAGTTTAATAAATGTTACAGGTTAGAGTGTAATTCCTCTCAGCCAGTAAATAAATAATAGGGATAAATGAAATGAAAAAGAAAACAAGAGAACAACAACAGGATGGTGTTCGTCCACCAAATCCTACAGGAAGAGCTTAATTGCACAGATTAATTGTGAAACGATTCATTTTGTTCTTCGTCTATACCATTTATTCTGTATACAAGGTCGTCCAGGAAACCCAGGGCATGAGAAGGGGTACAACCTGGACAGGGGGACAATCTATCACATGCCACACATATACACACACTCATCCACACGCTACAGGCAATTTGGGAACGCCAGTTAGCCTAAATGTATGTATGTCTTTGGACTGTGGGTGGAAACCGGAGTACCCGGAGGAAACCCCCCAAGCACGGGGAGAACATGCAAACTAAATGCACACAGAGACGGGAATCGAACTCGTCAGGAATCGAGCCAGACCGTGGAGATGCAAGGCGACAGTGCTAACCACCGTGCCGCCTGAATTCTGTTCTTCTGCAAATACTGTATATTACTTTAATTAGTGTTTGGATTATAGTTGCTGAGAGCACAGTTTAACATGCTCAACTGGGCTGAGATCTGGTGACTCTGGAGACCACTGTGTATGATTTATATCATTTTTATTTTAATAAAGCATTCAGCGAGCCCTTAAGTCCTGTGGACGGAGGCAGTGTCATCATGGAAAAGATCCACTTTCACCAGGATGGAAAATTGACGTCATTAAATAAAGTTGATTAGTAAGTAGAACCTTTTTCTGATTTACAGTGTCCTCCCGCTTTAAAAAATAATAAGTGGACCGCCCAAAAAAAGTATCTAAAAAACTAAACACCGGGGTTAGAAGATGTGGTAGTAATCAGGAGGGACACAAAGTGGTCAAAGAGCAGCAGTTCAAGTACACTACAAATGATAAAATTTCCAACACTGGTTCCCAACCGTGGTCCTGAGATACGCCCCTGCCCTGCATATTTTCACTGTTCACTCTGCTTGACCACACACACACTGCTATTCAGAAAACATAGTTAATTAGCTGATTAGTTCAATCAGGGATGCTGGAAGCAGAGCAGAGCAGGGGGTCCTTTAAGACAGGACTAAGAACTAACAATCTACATCATGAAGTGAAGAAGGATCGCATGCAATCGAGTAAATAATGAAAGTAACTAATTAAATGTAAATGTCTTTCCTAACAATAAAACAGCTTATTTAACCTTATTCATGATCCCATATTTCTTTATGTAAAATATAGAACTATATAAAACATAATCTACTTTAATGTTTCTTGGTATTCCTACTAACTGATTATAACATTTTGTATTATTTACTTACTATTTTTATACCATTGCACACATTAGACGTTAAGGAAGTTAGCATACACAGGGCGTCAAAGCTTTCGGAACTCGAACAGTGGCTGAGAGGAGGGCTGTGGCACGCCTGAGTGTCAGTCAGTAAAGTGCTTTGGCCTGTGTTTGTGTTTGATAGGATCAGTAGCACAGTGGGTGGCAGAATGTCTGATGACTTCATGGCTGAGCCTTTTAAAACTGCTCTCTGGTTCACAGGCTGATCCTCACTGCAGTGTCCACATGGCTGCCTGGGCCTGAATGTAAACAGCCAAACAAGCATGTGCTCTTTTAAAGGCATACTTGGAGCTTCCAGGTTTAATTAGAAACAGAGTGCAAAAAAAAAAAAAAAAAACTCTTCACTCTGAGATTTCACTGCTTTTTTAAATGCAAATTCCTATGATACTTCTCTTAAGGAGGGGATGCATTACACAAAGTGTTAGTCATTTAGTTATACCTTTGCTAAAAATCTATCTTTGCTATGCATTTATGTTTTCAGTGTTTGTTTGAAAAAGCATCGGTTCACATACAGTACTGCTGTTCTGAAATGTTTTGCATTTTGGCTTGACACACAATTGAAATTCTTTATTTCTGTGAGGCTTGGCTGGAGGAGAAGGGAAATAAATGTGTGGTATAGCTGATTATACTTGGCAAGTAACTCAGTGCGCACAAACACCCACATGTGCGCACAGACACAAACACTCACACACATTTGTCTTATTATTCTGGAAGTCCTTCCACTGACAATCATTAATTTAGCTAATTATTCCTACGCTACCCCTAAATCTTAATCTAACCCAACTTTAATCTATACAATAATAACAACAACAACAACAACAACATTATTATTATTATTATTATTATTATTATTATTATTATTATTATTATTATTATTATTATTATTATCATCATCATCATCACAGAAGGGCAAAACTGTCAGATATTTCTATCCTTTTGGGAAGATTTGGCCCAAAGCAACACACAGACCAACAACAAAAAAAAACCCAGTGCTGAAGGTCATTATAAAAAAGTGAGAGAGAAGAGAGCAAGCCATTCCTGGCAGTAGCCCTAGGTCTTTTAGTTATGGCTGAATGGAAGAAAGCATACAGGAGGCTTAATTGGTCTAGTCTGTGTGTGTGTGTGCGTGTGTGTGTGTGTGTGTGCGTGTGCGTGTGCGCATTGGTGATAATTGTGGTTCACAGGTGGCCACAGTGGTCGCCTCACACAGGCCAGACTGAGAGTTCACATTAGGGCCTGGGACTAAACACACACACACATTTCGCAGCACAAACCTTCATCCATGTTGCTCAGTTGCTGATTCGCTTTGACTCATTATAACCGTCATTTACACTGCATGAAAAATGCTGTATCCGGACAAGTATGGGTATGGGAAATCGATGAGGCAGAGTGCATGGAAAGGTAGCATGCAAAAGGAAATTTGGTAAAACGACCAGATACCTTATCCTTATCCGACCAGATACCTTACCTTAAATGTGGATGTATACGGGAATCTGTGAAAGTTTCTAGGAATCCTCACAGGTGTAAAGGCCTTTTGTATGTTAATGACTAGCAGAAAGAAGTGCTGTACTTATTATCATAGCCGAGTGGATGATTTTGTCTCTTCAGCTTGAGGGTTTGAAAAAGAAGGAAGCTGCACACACTGCTCATCTCAAAGAGGTTATCCAGCGTCTTGATGCACTTGAGCGCAAGTTTGATGAGTTTGATGAAGACCGCAGGAAGAGACCAGCCATGTGCCTAAAAGAGCTAAGAGGGTGCAGAACGTGGGCATTGCGGTAAGTTGAGCTTTATGTTAGCTGACAATATAGTAGTAAATTATACCTTGCCAAGTTAGCCTAAGCACTTGGCTACACAACTACTTTTTGTTACTCGCGTTGTTGTAGGTGTTCAGCATATTTAACAGATTGTCACATCCTAATTATACGATGGTGTTTAAAATTTTTTGTATTAAAGCGTTTTTAATTCAATGTTACAGGAAGCTGTAAGGAGCCTGTATAAATCAGAAAACAACCAACATAAATACGATCCACACACTGGGTAAGAATGTTGTTTCTTTACATGCTATGTATGGGGTTTTACATAATCATTATAAATGTAATTAATGAAACTCCTCTCTTTCCAAACAGAACAGGTTTACTTCATAATCAGGCAGTGATGACATATCTGCTGGAGGAATTAAAGATGACTTTTGCAGATGCAGACCCTGCGTGTATAAAGGTTATCAGAAATTGTTATTGTAATTATTTTCATGTCCCTTTATTTTTGTCCCTCTAATAATTTGAATTGTTTCTGTCACTTATCAAATATTTTCTTTTATCCAGCATGTTACAGGACTTACTATGGGACTTTGCAGAGGAAATAAACTAAAAACAAAGATAAGCAAGTGTACAAATTCATCTATATATTAAGTTCGGTACATCTGAGTGTTTTTAGGGGTTAACATATGGTGTGTTCTGCAGTTGCTGAAGTCCAGGTGTAGGGTCGCCTAAACGGATGCAGATAGAGAACTGCGGCAGACTGCAAAGCAGGAACTGATGTCCTTGTAATATCTAATGGGACCAAGCTAGAAGGACATGTTTGTTTTAGTATTGCTTTTAATTTAATTGGACCTTCATGAATGCACTTTTTTTCTCTCCATATTTTCTCGTTTTGTTTTATTTTGCCTTATTCTTAGTTTGCTTTGTATATTTATTAGTGTTTGGTTTACTCTCACTCATCTTCTATACCGCTTTATCCTGTATTTAGGGTTGCGGGGACCTGGAGCCTATCCCAGGAGGCTTAGAGCACGAGGCGGGGTACACCCTGGACAGTGTGCCAATCCATCGCAGGGCATGTTTGGTTTAATTTTATAAATAAATATTTTTTTTTTTAATCAATTCTATTGTCATTTTTTAAAGAAAAGTGTAAGTGTATAGTAAAGTGTATAGTACTGTGGGGGGAGGATAGGGTCTATCTACATACCTGTTTAACAACCAATCAAGTCACTAAGTTATGAGGGCTTGGGTTAGGCTAAATAAAAAGTATTGGCTGGGTAATGTCCCGATAGATGTCAGGGTTTTGGAAGTATTTTTTTTTTTAAAACAACCAATCAATGTTAAGATATAAAACCAATAGGGAAGAGCAGAGTTGTGCAAAGGTGTAAAATGCAAATGGAGCTTCAGGTGTGAATGTGAATGCAACAAATGGCTGTCCCATGGAAGTATTCCTTATCAAGATACATCCGAATTGGTATAAATCCGGAAGTATCCTAGCTTGGTGGAATTTGATGTATACGCTCAGTGGTACATGTAGATACTTCCAAAAATCAGTGGTGTATACAGAAGTTTCATAGTACAGCTACACCTCTTTTTATGCAGTGTTAGGCTTAAGTTATTTTCATAATTGCTACAAAGAAGCTTAATGACTAAACTTATTCCGTCATCTCATCAGACTGGGTATATAGTCAGTGATATTCTATTCTATTCTATTCTATTCTATTCTATTCTATTCTATTCTTTTCTATTCTTCTATGTATTTCTCCACGTTTAATCCATTTCCTGTTGAGGTTTCTGAAAATGTAGGTTTGGCCTCATCATGGAGCCTGAAGCCTCCCCGAGGCATTTCCTTTCTCTGTTGGCTACAGAGCCGAAAGCGTGTCGTAACAAGATGCCACGCCGCATACCGACTTGTAGCATCAAGATTTTCCTGATAATCATCCTGAAATAGCTTGTCAGACATGCAGGCATGTGCATTTAAGCCCTGCAAGGTATTTTCTCGTGAGATCATCTGTAATTAAATCTCACCGTACCCTAGACGGAGCTGGCTGAGAGAAAGCATGCAAGGGCAGTGAGATCTGCTATACCGGTATCTGGGGATCTACAGCCAGAAATTAGGTATCTGACAGGATGGGTGTGGCAAGAGGGGATAATAAAAACTAGTGTAATCACAACACAATGGTGCAGATTGTCCGTATGTGGTGTTTAGGTTACAAAAACAATGTTTTAAATACTTTCATTACCTTTTTTTTGGACATTGTACTAATTAAACCAAATGTTTTCCTGAACTGAAATATGTTTTTTTGGCATGCATTTCAAACCCAAGTAAACATTTGGGTTTAACATTTAAAAATCGAGTTGAAACTAGATGTGCAAAACAAAACAAAAAAAATGCATTTAAAGAATGCTATTTTAACCCTACTAACTTAATCTATTCATGTGAAAAAAATATATAATATAATAATATTAGTGCCATATTACCAAAGATTATAGGTTTTAAGATGGAAAACATGTAGTCATTCTAATTATCAGCATCATCCACATCAATCATCCAAGTCCCTTGTTAACATTTAACATTTTAACTGGCTCCTTATTTAACAATCATGACAATTTAATAATCATGATTTAATAGTTTATGCAGAAATATTATACAAGTTGGGACAGTTAATAAAGCATGATTAGATAATGGCAATGTTAATATAGAGGTGTCAAAAAATATAATATATACATATAGTTTCTATCAGCTAATCATGCGGCAGCAGAAAATCATGCAAAGATTCATCAAGAGCTTCAAGAGTAAAAGTTCACAGTACACAGTATACAATGTGATTTTTGATGTTGTTTAGGAAGATCAGAGGAGAATGGTTAGACTGGATTAAACTGACAGGAAGGTTACCGTATCTCAAATAACCACGGTGGTAAACAAAAAGCACATCTCAGAACTATCGCACCATATATGTTTTTTATGTTTTAAAACCTCTGGAGTGATGTTTGTGTGTGAACATCCCAGATGACCAGAAGATTTTGAAATACACATTTCCCCATATACAGTAGATATTCGATTCGAAGTGCCTGACCTGCACCTGCATGGTTCTTTGCGTTGTGCAGCTGCCACATGGTTGGCTCACTGGATACTTATATGAATGGGAATGTGTGTAGGTGTTCCTAATAAAGTGCTCAGCAAGTGTATATGTAGGCACATTTCCAAAACCTTCTTTTCTGTTTCCTGGAATCTCATTTATCAACAGTTTTGCCTCTTTATTGTTTTAGGCCCAGTATATTTTACCCTAATATACTACATCTGTAATATATGAGCATATTTTTCTATATAGTTATTTCCTCTGCCTGTTCAGCTGATTTATGTTCTTGTCCATAGTAGGCAGTTTGGGTATAACTGCTATTTTTGTGTTGGGTTCTTATACAATTTTGCCTAATGCAGTGATCTGTTAGAGTTAGAATAGATAAAAATGTTAAGAGTAATGATAGTCATTTTACAAGAACGATCCCTTTCATCTTTTTACGACAGTGGCTGAAGCAGAGGCTGTAAACCTCAGTGACATGGAGGTGCTTGTTTCCTCCTCCAGGCAAAGCAAAGCTGTTGGAATTTCCCAGTTTATGTTGAGCTAAAAATTGGACAAGGCGTCAGTGTTTTGTTTGTGCAGTCCTTGTGTGTGTGTGTGTGTGTGTGTGTGTGTGTGTGTAGGCTGATCAGAGCTAAGGCTTACTGCAACACTCTTCACACACACATGACGAAGCCCGAGGGTTTCACTTGCTCTGTAAGTGTCAGACCTCAGATGGGGGAAGCCCTCTTGAGGATTGGTTTTGCCACTGAGCAACTACATTCTTCCATCCTGTGACAAAAACACAAACACTGTGCATTTAAACCTGTATTTTGGAGCTTTGTTTGAATGTCTGTTTGAACTGAAGTACGTTGAGTCGGCGCTTTTGTGTTGGGTGATCAACTCAGGGCATGGACTTCAAGAGTCATTTTGCAACTATGCAGTAATTTATTATGCACACAATAATACAAGTTTTTTTATATGAATCACTTAAGCAATTTGCCTCTCTAATTATCATCTGATTAAAGGGGAAAGTGGCTGAGAATATTCAAGAACCTAGCTAGGCAGACTCCATATCAGGGTCACATTATTTAGATTCACTGATACCACATAAGTAATTCTCAGCTAAGGTCTATAATCAGCGGCCACCCATACCCATGCTAGCTTAAAACCATACTTTACAAATCTAAAGTAAAAACAATAATGTATGTAAATGATAATGTAATGAGAACCTCAACTAAGAAACCTAACTATAACCCAATCTACACTTAGAAATCCTAAACTAATTGAATAATTCAAAACTAAACTAAGAAATTTAAGCTATATTAAACAAATAACTCTGACTAAACTAAGAACAAGTCTACAGTGACTCCTGTCTGTGTCATGAGCAGGATCTCCTTCTGTGATGTTACTATACATATGGTCAGGTACATTTTTGTACCTTTTTTGTAGTTAATGGCCATACTGTTAATTCTTTGAATATCTCATGAATGCACCTTAATGTACAGTTTCTTGGATTACTCACATGACTGTGCTAATATCGTATTAAACATTTATTATTTTTAATAATATCCCGACTTGTCAATATATCACTGATGTACCTTAATGTACTTGTAATAAATTGTAATGTAATTTAAAGTTATTTAAATTATCCACCTGTATTTTTATACAGTACTGTGCAAAATTACAAATGTTTCTATAATTCTTTTCATTATTATTAATTTAGGACTTCATTAGTAAGTTAATAAAAAAATTAAAAAACATTTATTATTTTCAAACATCGGTATTGCACCACAAAAATTCTAATTAAAGGAAAATATTTGTAAGACAGAAAGAAAGCAGCATACTGTATAAGAAACAAAAAAAAACCCACACATACACACACACACACACAAAATGGAAGCTGGTGGTATTTGCATGCGAAAAAATAAGAAGGTACAACAGTCAATGTCCTCAGAACAACTGTGGGAGGTTCTGCAGGATGCTCAGTACAACTTAGTCGCTAATTTTGTTTAAAACAAAACACAAATTGTACCTAAAACTAAAGGGTCTTCAAAGCAATGTCACACCAAATACTGACTTTCATTCATTATTGTTTACTTGGATTTATAGGTTTTCATTTTGTTTTCACTTTCTTTCTTTTTCTTATATATAAATATATATAAAGCATTTTTTTTTCTTTTTTTTTTTTTTAAACATCCTTCCTCTACTGCATTTTACAACATTACAAGACTTTTGCACAGTATTGGATGACCATCAGTTTATTTTCTATGTTAATATGCTGATAACTGATATTATCTCATGAAAACACCTTAATGTACAGCTTTTAAATTATCCTTATTACTTGACTGCTCTAACATGTAGTTTATTATATCATTTAATGCATATTAACAAAGTTATTTTCTTTTATTGAGTAAGTTTAATTTAATTTTTCTGAGTAAGTTTAATTCAATCTTAGCCTTGTAATAATCTTGCACACCTGGTTCGTTTATATCTTGTTTTGTATAATTTACGAACTTGCTGAAGTAACAATAAACTTTTCCTTTTGTAAATAATAAAGTATTATGTATATTTCTGTCTAAAATAAGAACCCTAAAACTACATGCAAGAAGGCTTAGTAAGTGTATTTTTGTACAGGCTTCACTTAACAAGGGGTAACAAATCCCTTTTATCACATTATGGTGTGATTAATTAAAAATAATTTCCTAGCCATCCTGCTGATAAATAAAATCTTTAGTGTTGTGGCATGTTTGTTAATGTTTGTGTATTCATAAAATCCCTGAGAATATGACAACCAAATTTATGTCTACTCATGAGCGACTTTACTAGCGCTAACAGCTATTGTATCTATTTTTTTTATATACAAGGGTTCTTATATGGAGATATTATATTCATTTTTTTATAGTATTTTATCACAAACATAATGTATTGGGTTATTCATATTACATAGCTTGTTTTTAAATAATAATAAAAAATACAATATTTTAAACATACCTCGAACATATGAGCTTGCAAACCCCTCATGTTCAATGGGCATGGATTTGTCTTATCTTAGGTTATTTTGACTTGACCATTGCTCCTAAATCAAAGCAAAACACAAAAAAGGATGTTGCCTCCCTGTTAATGAATCAAAAAAGGGGAAAGGGCATTGGGTTGGAATTCCTCTTAAGGCTTGCTGACGTTTGGAGACTTAAAAAAGAGGCTGGTCAGTTTGCACTGCTTGAAGAATATCGACAGTGGCTTATTAACGGAAACCTATTGATTGTGGCTGGCTGATGACAGCTTGTCAAGGGAGTGTGTAACTGGTTGAGACATAAATAAGTGACCACTGGTTTTACTGAAGGTCAGCTGAGGTAGAGCAGCACATCTGACCACGTAAACACACTGTGGTGAAGGAGGATCTGGGGGATTGAAGGTTTGATGGATAGCACATGAACTGTGGGTTGTTTTTTTTATGTTTGTGTGTGTGTGTGTGTGTGTGTGTGTGTGTGTGTGTGTGTGTGTGTGTGTGTGTGTGTGTGTGTGAGAGAGAGAGAGAGAGTGTGTGAGTAAGCATGAAAGAGACAGAGAAGAAGTGTCACGGAAATCATTCATAACTGCCTGTAGGTCAGGAAGAATGCAGTGTACGGGTGGTCACTTAGTTTACAGAGTCGACTGTGACCAACTGCTTTGCAGAGAAAAACAGACAGGAACCATCCCATGCATCTAACCGCACCTTCTCCAGCACTAGCTCTAAAAGAAAAATCATACATGTGTGGGTGTGAGAGATATAGAAAGGGAGGAAGAGAGAGAGAGAGAGAGAGAGAGAGAGACAGCAAGAAAGAGGACAAAGAGAGAGAGAGAGAGAGAGAGAGAGAGGACAAGCTTTGTGAGGCATTTTTAAAGTTAAGGCAGCAGATCCTCTTTTTTTTCTGTTTAAACCAGTTGTCTCAAACATAAAGTATGTGAGCCTGACCACAGCTTTCCACTGCTAATGACTCTCTCGTTCTCTCTTTTCTACCCATGCTCTTTCCCTGTGGCCTAAACAAAACCCAGAGCTCATCAAAGTTGTGTATAACGAGACATTACAATACTCTCTGTGCATCTTATGCAATGTTCTGCATTACTATAAACCATGCTTCAGTCGTGTACCAGATCCGAAAGAAGATAGTCACTCTTTCAACTCTTTCCCTCTTTTCTATAAAAAAGTACACTCTGTGAGAAACTGCAAAAGGGATGTGTGACTAGTGTAAAGTGCCACATTCCCGTCTTCCTGTCTGGCATTAATAGAGGCATCAGCTGGCATTAGCCTGTATCTCAGCACTAGTGCTAAAGTCTGGCTGAGTGGCTAGAGAGAGAGAGAGACGGATCCTGGTGTCATCAGTCCAACAAAAGGAGAGCAACTGTCGCTCCCACGGCCCACAGAAATACCACTTATGTAGCCTACATGGAGCAAGAGCTAGCATGTGTGTAGGAGCCAGAAGCCTGCCTTAAACCCATGTGAATTCCTTATCATATGCTCTCATGTGCACAGAAGTGCCTACAGCTGTGCTTGAAGCGTTTAGTGCATTGAGGACTTAAGCTCTTTAAGCACTGCTCAGGGTCACAGGGTGAGAACAGTGAGTTTATAGCCCACTGCCAGAGGCCCATAACAACTGATGCTATCAAGATTACAGTCCATAAGATATGCTGATAAACTTGGATATGCCGTCACACATGAATTATTAACCCCTATGTGCATGCACTGTCTTAATCGCAACAGATGGATAATTAATTCATAGAAGCGACATCCGGTTAGTACTTGAAAGTCACACCTCTGCAGGACTTTGTAAATTTGCCTATGTTGAAAATTTCCTGTGTGCATATTTTAGAGTAGTGAATATAAATTTTCATTGCCTCACCTTCTTAATGGAGTATGTCCTCATCAGGGGTGTGGTGGTTCTGGAGCATCTCTTAGGAACACTGGGAGCGAGGCAGGAATGCACCCTCAATGGGACACCAGTCCATAATTTATCCTATCAGTTATAATAAACACGACATCAATACACATACAAATATTCATACAGTACATACACAGATAAATGTGCCAATGCATACAGTTCTTAGACAGTAGGGCTTTGTTTAGTCATTGTTATCCTAAAACTTTTGTTTATTTTATTTATATTTGGAATTGCACATGTTTTTCTTAATCTTATTTTCTGCACTTTTTTTCTCACTCATACACACTTCCATAAATTTTCTTTTCATTTTGTGAAGCTGCTTTGAGACAATGACTATTGTAAAAAAATAGAATTTTAAGTGTCATTTTGTATTTGCAAACTTTATTATTACTTTTATTTTAGTGATAATTTGATTTGATTTAAATGTACCATACACCCTATTTTTTTTATTCTGGTCATTGGCATTGTGCAAAAAATAAATAAATCACTGCATGTTGTACTGTGTATGGTTTCGTATGTGACATAAAACTTGAATTTGAAAACTGAAAAAGCTTGGCTTGTTGCATTCGGGAAAACCCCTTACAGTGCTATGTATATCAGACTGTTTGCATTTCAGAGAGATTTTGGAAAGCAAAGAAGCCTAAACTATCCAAAGTACTATTGAGTAACTCATTTCTCTAAATATGTAGTCAGTGAGGGTTTCAAATGGAACTGCTTCAAATGTTGTTGTTTTTTCTTTTTTTGTCATGTCACAGCACACCACAAGGGGGCAGTAAACGTGCTGATGCAGGGCTTCCAACTCCAGTCACTTATTATCAAACTGTTCATGTTTCATGTTCAGCACTTTTTTGTTTGAAAAGGAACCACAAGATAACATTGTTTGACTTTTTTCAAAAGTTTATTACTAAAATATTTTTTTTTGCTGGGATGTGGATTGTTTGTGGTTTGCATAAGTGTAAAATTTTTTAGGGGGGTGGGGGACGTGTGTTTGGGGGGATTTTACAGGGTTATAGTACAGGGTGAGGAGGAGTTCAGCTGAAGCGAATTCTGCGCATGGAGCCCACAGTGCTGTTGTGAGCGCCCCAGTCTGAGAAGTTGTTATAGTCTTTCCTCTCCAAGATATAGTGGGATCCTCTGTAATTGGGTTCCTGGTACACCACCCAACTACACACACACACACGTTTAAATATTATTTTAAATCATTTGTTATCTCAATAATAAACAAAGTAGAGGAGAATTAGACACTCACGCTCCACCCAGCACCCGGATTGAGCAGGCTCTGTTTAGGTTATATCCTGTCATGAGGTTGGGGATGTCATCCTGGAGCTCGATCCTTCTCCCCGAAAAACCTTGCTTTTCAAACAGCTGAGCGCGGGGAGAGTATGTATCCTGTGTAGATCACACATTTACTTATCACATTCAAGAAAACTATTCATAAACGACCGAGTGTATGTCTTACCTGCTTCACAGAGCGAACCGATGAGATGCGGTCACCCTGGCCACACCACTTATCTGTGCAGTTATATTCTCCACGATCAGACATGTCCCACAAATACTGGCGCCCACGGAAGTGCTCATGCTCATAGCCCACCCAGCTGCTCACAACAAACACACCCACATATTAGCAAAGTTTATAAGGACATCTGTATATATGGTTATAATGGTTTAGAGCACTTCACTAAATAGGGCTCAAGAATCCAAACATATCTTCAAAAGGACAGAAGTGACAGAATGGATCTGTGCTAAATTACAGGGAGTCATCATTAGAAATGTATTTAGAGGTCTTATTAACCTTTGTCAGCTACCTCTTTCTTGGTGGATTAAGAGTTTAAATAGCTTTAAACAGAATAAATTTGAAATAATTCAACACTGTGTCTATTTACACACACATGAATGATACGATCATAAATTTATTTCAGCCATATCCTGAGTACTTACGTCATGTAAACAGCATGCTACAGGAATTTTACACTGTAACTTTTAAAAACTCTTATAATCACAGCTATGTTTTAGCCAATTTATTATCTTATCAAACTTTGGAAAAATGTATAAACGTTGTATTTTTCTTCATGTTAAATGAGTTTGTATATAGTTGATCATTATTAGCTTTTCATACAGTACATGTAAGTCAAGTATATGTAGCCTGTTATAATTTTTAATCCTGAAATCATTCGAAAATAAAACATTTTAACAAACGTTTATTTTGTTATTCTGTTCAGTTAAGACCAATGTTAAGAAATCCAAATTCTGGTTGTTATATGGGAGTCAATTACAGGATGTGTGTGTGTGTGTGTTTCTGTGGGAGAGAGAGAGTAAAGCACTATATACTCACGCTCCACTCTCCACCTGCACAGAGTTACATCTCTCAGGGAAGTTCTTGTCGCTCACTTTCTGGCAGTCTGAGCTGAGTTCCAGTCTCCGTCCGGCAAAGTTCCTCTGCTCAAAAAGGGTCACCTGACGCAGAGCATGAGTGCACGTATTTTCCTTCTATTCAATTCATGCTTTAGAAAACATTAAACAATGGTCTTTCAATAGACGACTATAAATGACTGGAGTGTTCTGGAGGCACATAGATAAAACCTTCCTGACTAAGAGTGATGTCGAATTGGTTTATGTATTTCTATAGAATATGGCGCCAACAATTACAGTCATAAGTTTAGCCAAAAATTATGAATAGCGCTGCTGACCCTACAACAGTTTATTATATGCAAATACAGTGTAAAGAAAAGTCTCACCTTCCCACTGGACCCGTAAAATCCACGTTGGAGCACAGACCCCAGCTTGCTATCATAGAGGGATAAAATTACAATCAGAGCACATTTGCATGACACATAGACCTACGTGGTTATATTTATCAAGAATTGATTTATATAGGATTGTACACAGTTATATTTCAGGTGACGAATAAACAGAGCACAACAGCAAAAACATGCATAGAAAATCTGCGAACATCTGTGAACATCTGTGAATTCTAATTCTATGCTAGAAGCTCAAATATAAATTTTTCTACCTGGTACATAGAGAAAGAGAGAGTATGAATGTTTGTGTGATACTCACTCTACCAGTGCACAGTGCATTTGATTTCTTCCATCATACAAATGATGAAAAAGTATATACTGCTCACTCATACAACATACATCATACAAGAGCCTGCAACATGTAGTTCTGCTTTAACCTCTAAACCTAACACACACATACCTGGTTTGTTGGGCTATTCCGGGGACTTTAGTGCAGATGTTCATTTCAGCTCATGGAGGGAACAAAAATGCGCTTTAAATACAGCAGCATGAAAGAACAAGGAAGTACCAGAACTCTCATTGTTTTTTCATCTGTTTCTCTACAGCTTCTCTGTATTGATATGCTAAACATAGTTTACAACACAACACGTACAGAGGACAGTTTTAGTGTTTAAACACACTCGCACACAACCACATTTCCTGCATGTGAAAGAATACGGTCATATGCTTACAAGCATTGGGGCATAAAGTCATAACCCTTTTTAAGACACACAAACACACAGTGCAGAGTGCGGTGCCAACACTTTTCCGCAACAATTCATCATGTTTTAGGCATTGCTACAACAATACTCCTCTCTTTCTTGACAGTATGTAAGCATAAATGATTAATGCACAAATCGGGGACATGTAAGTTTCACCACGGGTTATGTACCACAAGTACATAAACACCACCAGGGGTTTCAGTGGAGATTTATAACCTATATAATAATTTAATAACAAATTCTTATTAAAAGCAAATAGAAATAAACATAGAATAAAATCAAGAGATTATTTCATTAGATCAACAACAAGCAAACAATGAAACAATATTTTGCATTTAAATGACAATTCATCAATATTTATTAAAAAAAACACATTAAAACACATTTAATTTATTAAACTCACATCAAATTAAATCTTTATTGTAAACTTTTTTATAGCTTTATAGTCTGTAAAATACTAAATAAATATAAAGGAATAATCATTATGCAAGTACTGTACAGTATTACACACCAGTATAATTCAGATATAAATTAATTATCAGCTACCTAGAGTTTAAAATGAGTAAATACGCATTCAGTAACATTTCAAAAGAAGCGAGAGTAAATTAAAATGTTTTTACTTTACATTTTCTTTTTGCAGTTCATATACATTCGTTAACACAGTAAATAAATCTTGCATTAACAAGTTTATTATATTCAAAACAAAAAAAAAATCCACATTAAACCTTAATTGATTACTGACTGTACTAAGAGTCTCTTATGCACTTAAACCAGTCATACAATTAACCATTGCAAAAATATTAGTAAGAGCATTGGGCTTGTTTAGGTCCATAAATATATTTTGGTTAACACAACACTTAGTAAAGTTGGTTAGATTGATTAGGCTTTATTAATAGTTCGTTAAGAGTTAACTAATTATTTCCTAACCTTAGGAAGAAAGTTAACATAATAATTTAAATATATGGGTGAAATTAGTGTGTGAATATTTTATGTAAAGAGGCTTTTATTTTTGAATAAAAATACTTGCAATGAAATGTGTTCAAATAAATGTCTTATTTACTGTATTAAGTTTTATATTTTTGCACATCGTACAGTATGTTTAAAACAATTTATTCCTCATCTCCTCCAGTGAAACCTGCCAGCTGCTGGATCATTCTCATTAACATTACTTTGCTTACAGCATCAAATCTGCTTTTCTATTGAACCTGTTTGCACCAGCACTTTTCCCTTTTCACCCCACTGAACGTGAATGGGGGTATTTGTACCAGTGTGCCACGAGGCTCCTGAATAGCATCAGGAGCTATTGGATGTTTCTCTTCTCCATTGTAGTGGCTGAGCAGGATCTCTGGAGAACAACATGAAGATGAAATAAGTCTAGAGCTTTGAGTTACATTCTGGCATTTTGGAACAAATGAAAAGAACCGAGAAGGTATGAGTGTATATGTGGTCTCTCAGAGAGAGAGAGAGAGAGAGAGAGATGATAAATCCTGACTTTGGCAATGACTTCTTGGCTAAAAGAGAACACCTTGATAATCTTTTTAATAGATCTGGAATTCTGATACATTTGAGATGCCTTTCATATTGACAGTACTGGATAAACTGACTTACCTTCTCTTTATGATAGAATTCTGTGTCAGTGTGTCGTATAGCTGGCTGAAACGAACATAATAATTTGGTTTTGTGATGTGTTTTGCCTTTTTAAGTAAGTTATACAACTGAACATTCACATGTTGTTTTTATTGCAAGCTTTCCTGCTGTAAAAGCTGTAATACTGTAGATATGTTGCTTTAATGTTGATAACGAAGCAGCCTCAGATATAACATCATTAAAATCCACATCACAAAGTAGAGAAATTATTTATTAAAATAAATAAGCACCAAATGTAGTCACTGAAGATTATTTTATCGTTTTATTGTAGTGACTAATGCTGAGATCAGTGTGATATGTAGGAGATTTCTTGTTTCACTTGTAGTGGTGTAAATGGTCAATGACTTCTCCTAAACAGTTTTACATTTGAAATGTTTTGAATTTTTTTTATCTATCCGTTAGATACACTCATTGAAAGATTGACACATTCCATAAAGCAATGGCACAGCAGACTCTTCTAAGTTTGTGCCAGGTTCTTGTGTTGGCATTTTGCATCTCTGCAACTGAGGACTTTGACTGGACCAAGAATGAGAAAAGATCCTTTCATTATGGCACTTTCCCTACTGGTAACACTTTACTTTTGAGTAATCACATTACGAGAGAAACATAATTTAACATAATTATTCAAATGAATACAGTAAATTTAGATACAATGAGAAAAGAAATTGTGTTTGAAATGATGTCTCATTATGAGTACCCACATAGTAAAAAACTCCAGGTGGTGCCCTCAGTAGCAGCGGCACCTCAGGGTTCAATACTTAGCTCGGGTTACCATCTCTATGGCGGTTCTGGACCTTTCCTTGTCTGTGTTGGTTTCCCCAACCTCTCAACAAAACATACGAGTGTGTGGATTGGTGAAATTTAATTGCCCCTCTGTGTCTGTGTATGTGCATGGTGACATATGTCCCACTCTGCATCCAGTAATCTAAAACACATCTAACCTTATATAAATGACTGGGTACGCTATCAAATATAGAGGTCAAATGTTTTATTTTATATTGGCTCCATCTAGTGGATAAATGCATCCTCTAACAAACAAAAAGGTTAATTTGGGTGCATGTGTCTACTTGATATCACAGCATTCTCTTGGGGTGCTGGCAGCTCAGCATATCAGACTGAAGGAGCCTGGAATAAAGATGGAAAAGGGATGAGCATCTGGGATGTGTTTTCACATCAGAGAGGTAAAATCCACCTAAACGACACTGGAGATGCTTCCTGTGAGGGCTACTACAATCTCAAGGTGATGTACGGCTATAAACAGTCTTCTGTTCGTAATATGTATAATGTAATATTTTCTGTAAAATTTAATATAAAGTCTAATCTAATCTGATCTAATCTGAATGTAATTTAATTTATTAGGGTCAGGAAATCGATCATTTTAAATATATCCTGGTGTGTGTGTATGTGTGTGTGTGTGCAGAAGAACTTGTCCACTACCCTAAATTACTTTTAAACTTTTTCTTTATATTAAGGAAGACATCTTGTTAATGAAAGACATGAAGCTGAATCACTACCGCTTTTCAATTTCCTGGCCAAGGATCCTACCCACTGGAATTAAGTGTAAGACAGTTAAAAAAAATACTAATACCAAAATTACTTTGCTACTAAATTAAGAGAAATCCCAAGTGATTACCGACAGATTGTTTTTTGAATAGCTGAACAAATCAATGAAAAGGGAATGCAGCACTATGACAATCTCATCAACATGCTCCTGGAGAATCAGATCACACCCATTGTAACGCTTTATCACTGGGATTTGCCTCAGGTGAGTATCACAGTCTGTCTGGGTATCCCTGTTTTAAAATATGAGGCATTGTTAAGGATAATAACTGTAGTACTCAGATTTTAAAGGAAGTGTCTGAGGTTATTTCTTTGTCCATTATATCGTATATCCTGTGTACTCTATACCCCAAGGTGGGAACGTGCATAGCCGTATTGTCTGTGAATGAACATAATAAGATTTCCAACCAGAGCTCTGAGCAAATTTGCTTCTTGTGTAATACAGAAGGTGAAGAATTCACATGTACTATATATTTTTTAGGTTCTTCAGGAGAAATATGGCGGTTGGCAGAACAGCAGCATGGTCATTTTCTTTAACGACTATGCCAACCTGTGCTTTGAGAGATTTGGTAATCGGGTAAAACACTGGATCACCTTTAACAACCCATGGGTGAGTGAACATTATCCCTTGACGCCTTGTGAATGAAAGCATAAAATGATTGATATTTATAGAAGACTTCGAGGGCAGTCTGTGATGAGACTCCTAGCTGCAGTAAAACATTTACGTTTTTAAAGAAGGCTGTACATCAGTGAATGATGATCCTGGCCGAGGCTGCTCAAACCCGACTGCAGTCGTTCCCATTCACAAGTGGAACAATGCATGACCTCATACTGCCAACCACACCTCTTGTGGAACTCTACTTGATAGGGAGTTATTGCTGCCGCATCCCACATACAGTCCTGACCTTTTTACAATCCATTTCCTGATATTTGGGTTATTAAAAGAGTTCATGGGAGGCCAGCATTTCAGTTGTAAAAACTAAGAAAGTTGTCTACATACTAAGAAAACTTTGTACCTTGATGCTAACCAAGCACTAGTGAAACACCGTGATGAGTGCATTAGTGTAGCAGAGGATTATACAGAAAAATAAAGGTAGTTTTTACTCTCCCAACTGTTTTCTGCACAATCAAAAGTCCTGGTTTGACTTGAATGACTTGACCGTTATTTGAACTATGTTTAATTTTTTCCCCCTTTTTTTCCGACATTTTGTTTGTCATGCAGCATTTGTGTATATACAAAAAAAATCACACGCCCATACATGGACATTTGTAGCATTGAAAAAAGCTCAGCGGCCAATATTCACTTAAGGCTTGCACAGACAAATCACAATTTCATATAAAAAAAAAATAAAAATTCAAACCTGACTCATATATATATATGATGCTGTCTAATTTTCATCATAGTCCATTGCAGTGGAGGGTTATGAGACTGGAGAACATGCTCCTGGACTGAAACTGAAAGGCACTGGCGCCTACAAGGCTGCCCACAACATCATTAAGGTAAATACGAACCTACAAGTTCTCATTTCTCAAAGCAGTAATAAAGTCAGCCTACATATACTGGAAGACTATTATCTTATGGCTCCAGTAATGTTTAAGATTATTAACTAAAACTGAACTCGAGTCTTTTTCAATTTAAACCTGTAGGCTCATGCTAAGGTTTGGCACACTTATGACATCGAGTGGCGAAGCAAACAGAAAGGTATATAAAAAAAAAAACAATAGAAAACTAGAAAACTAATGTAAATCCATACATTAAAGTGGATGTATGTTGCAAGAGAAAACAAGTCGAATAAAAGTTATTTTAAAGTCCAATCTATACATAAAAATAAGTAGAAATTCCTAAGGGGAATGCCTTTCCGTTTGACTGTAGGAATGGTGGGCATCTCTCTATCTACTGACTGGGGCGAGCCAGTGGACATTACAAATCAGAGGGACATTGAAGCAGCTGACAGATACATGCAGTTTTCCCTGGGATGGTTTGCTGCACCACTCTTCAGTGGAGACTATCCTCAAGTGATGAAGGAATACGTAGGCAAGTTATAGTAACAAATCTGTATACTAACGAACAGCGGCAAGATGCATAGAGACCATAGACAATTAAATATGTGTTGTTATTATTATTATTTAATTTTAATTCCAATTCCCTACTTTTTTTTTTACCAAGCACTTTATTACTATTTTAATGTTGCAGCATTAATCTAGACTCACATAAAAACAAGCAATTGTGTAAATATTACACTTTTTCCTAAACATTAGCTTCCAGAGTGTTTACATGGTCTTGTGCCACTGTAACCCAGTGAATCTGATGTTTGATATGTTCCAGATCTCTCAGATTACTCATTAGATCTATGTTGGTCACAGCCGCTCCCCTGGCTAAACAGTGTCAAGGCAGTTAATTGTTATTTTGGCAACAAACTTTTAAATTCCCCTTCGATGACATGAGAGCTCTTGATGATTTTAGGACATTTGTTCTGCTGACTTTTTAAGTAGGGCGAATACAAAATGACAAGGGCAAGTTGTTATGGGAAAAAACACAGAGGCCATAACTTAAAACTTATTATTTTTAGTATGATTCGATTATGTGTAAATAAAAGTATGTCTCTAAGATTTTCCAAAACAAGTTTTTTTTTGTTGGTATAGCAACTTTAAACCAAGGCTTATTCGATTATCACTTTTTCTTAATTCTGTCTTGAACAACAGACACACACACAAAATGCGGAATGTAATCTTATTGAGGAACCACACACTCCTCTGCATTGAAAACTAATGTAAATCTAGAAATATAATAAAACTGTAAAGTTGGCGAGTCTGTATTTTGACGATATTTGAGAAAAAAAATTATTTGGGGGACGTAAGATGAGTAATAGAACACATCTACCAAAATGGTGTTTGAAAATTTTGTCTGTGTGTTTGTGCAGGCATCAAATAAAAATACTGAACAAATTTTAATTAGGTTTTCCTAGGAGTATTTGGTCAAGCTTGAGGTAACACATACTGTAAGCTTGGTTCTATCACAATAGGCCCACGGGAGGAGAAGATATGCTTATTTGACATTAAGATGGCAAACGCCCTTATATCATAAAAAATAAAATATTGACCCTGGAAAAATCATTAGTTCTTTACAAAATTCAACAGATGGCACTGTACATTTTTAATACATGCTTATAGATGTGTGAGTAAATTCCACGCAAATGAAGTCGCAGGCACATAAATTCCTCATTACAAAAGTCCTTACCATATAGCATACTACATGCTTTTTTATTCATGGAACACGTTATATTAATTATAACACATTCAAATGAGTAGTTTGTAAAAAAAATTATCTAAATAAAGATTATTTCCCTCTACAGGCAGAAAGAGTGCACAGCAGGGGCTGGGTAGCTCCCGTCTGCCTACTTTCAGCCCACATGAAAAAAGTTATGTAAAGGGCACCTGTGACTTCCTGGGAATCGGTCACTTCACCACACGTTACATCACACAAAAGAACTTTCCCTCAAACCGTGGAAGTATTTACTTCACTGATCGGGACCTGGCAGAGCTAGTAGACCCGCTCTGGCCTGATCCTGGATCTGAATGGCTCTACTCTGTGCCATGGGGCTTCCGTCGGCTTCTTCATTATGTGAAGGTACTGATCATTTTACTCGCATACGCCCGAAACTAAAGATGTGACAAATTCAAAATGTCAGATACTGTATGTGAGCAAATAGCCTCATTTCCTTTCTTTAGATGCAGTATGGAAACCCTATGATATATGTGACAGAAAACGGCGTCTCTGAGAAGATAGCGTGCACTGATCTTTGTGATGAATGGAGGATGCAGTACTTCAGGGATTACATCAATGAAATGCTTAAAGGTCAGCATGAAAGTACAAGACACATATTTTACAATTCAAGCTAACAATTCTTACTTTTTCTATCTCCTCAGCGGTTAACGATGGGGTGAACGTGAAAGGATACACTGCATGGTCTCTGCTCGACATGTTTGAATGGGACGAGGGCTACTCTGAACGATTTGGCCTGTACTATGTGGACTTTGGAAGCAAAAATAAAAAACGTTACCCAAAAGCCTCTGTTCAGTTCTACAAACGCATTATAAGCACCAATGGCTTTCCCAATGAGAGAGAGGTAAAAAAAAAATTTTTTTTTTCCTTTTTACAACATTAACTGATGCAGTATTTAAACTAGGATGAAGATGTAGCCACAAAAAGAACATCTGGTTACATTTACGAGCAAAGCAGCACCAGCTGGCTGCTACTATATTATTACTTAGACCAGGGACTAAAGTGGAAAGGAATAATCATGACATTCTCTTGTTAGACCAGTTTTGTCAATATTTGTCCAATATCACACTAGAACATGTGAAAACAGAGCCCCTTTTATAATAAATACTTTCAATCAGATTTATATGTGAAAAGATATTATACGGTGTTGAAAAGATATGTGCCAAGTTTTGCAGTTGACCTTTAAATGAAATCCTCCCTACCACCATAAATATTTCTGCAAACATACCCCTGCTTAAAGAATAAGACAAATATGTGACAGAGAACATGAATCTATGTTAGACATATTAATCTGTCTTTTATATAATATTCCAAGGATTTCATTTCTGTCTGCTGTACTTTAAATGCTGTTTGATTTTCACGTCCATTACAGATTGAGAGCTGGAAACGGAAAGCGACAGAAACCTGCACCTCCAGTAACCAGCTTCTAGCAGCAGGTCAGGTTCTTATGATATCTGTAGCAGAACACACAACCCAAACATTGAAGAATTCCCTTTAAATCTAGCTGGGGCAAACAAAAGAAAATCTTGAAGATTTTTGATAGAAAAATTTGCCTAAGTAAGAAAGAACTGTTTAACTAATTAACGGTAGAAAAAAAAAACAGCAAGTCACAACTATGGATTTCAGTTTTAGTGAAAAATTTTGATCAAAGAATTAAGTCTAACAGTATTTTTCTTTTGTTTGCTCCTCCAGCTAGAAGAAAATCCAAGGAAAATAAGGGGCATGCAAAAATGCCAAAGGTTTGGCCCGCACATGATGAGGTTTAGGTACTAGAAAATGGGGCTTGCTTGCATCTTGTATTGTAAATGCTATTCATTTCATTGTTGCAAAGCTCTTTTATTTCCTTGTATTCATTTTTCATCAGTTTTACCCTGTAATGTTACGTTTTAGATCCTCTAAGCACCCACATGGAGCTGGTGACGGAGGTTGTGGTTCCTACCGTGGGGACCCTATGTATTCTTCTCACTGCCGTCTTCCTCATGTTCCTTCTGAAAAATCGTCTTTGAAGCCTTGGATTCTCTGTACATGCCAGTCCTTCCTGAGCACATTTCCCCCCCATCTGTAACCTTTGGCGTTATTCTGTAAAACAACAACATCAGCTTTGAAACTTCCATGTTAAAGACATGTCTGAAAAATGTCCCATTGCAACATAATATATCAAACTCTAAGTGGATAACTTTAGGGTTTGCTATTTGATCTGAGCTTAAGGATGAATTTTGGAATCTTCATGTGGCTATAGTGGATTAATATTTGGTTGCTTAAACTTAAAAACTTATAATTTATTTGCTTTGTAATTTTTTGAGAGATCATATTAAAAGTGTGTATATGCTTTTGCAAAGTGAAAATGCAATGTGTAACATCCATGTCTTTAATAAAGATCATAATCCTGTTTTATATTTCATTTTAATTTATGTTGTTTGTATATGAACGAATTGTGGTGGATCCAGAGCCTATTTCACTTACACTTGATAGAAATACTCGCAGGATATAAACCCGTTGACAGCTTAGGACATCTAAGAGCATGAGGAAACCATATTAGCATGATTTAGTCTATCTCCATACAATATTATGAGAACTTACAGTCTCCCTCGTTAGTGAGACTAATCATAAAAAGTCTTCAATTTATCAGAGAGCATAAAAATTGGACTTTGGAGCAATGTAAAAAGGTAAAAAATGTAAAAATGTGGTCAAGTTCAGACTGTGCTTATTTCAGAGCAATGGGTGCGTCAGGGTAAGAAGAGAAGTGCACGAAACGATGTACCCATTATGCATAGTGCCCGCTGTACAAGCCTCTGGTGTTATGATCTGGGGTAACTTCAGTTGGTCAGGTCTAGACTCTGCAATGTTATGTGGCAAAAAAAAATTTAAGTCAGCTGATGACCTGAATGTACTGGATGACCAGTTTATCACATCTATGGAGTTTTACTTGCCCGATGACACAGGCATATTCCAGGACTCAAATTGTGAAAGAGTGGTTTTGGGAGTATGAGAAATCAATTTTACCTGTGCCACTACATTGTGTGCTGTAATCAAAGCTAAAGAAAGCTAAATGAAATCTTAGAATTTGTGACTTGTGTTTTTTCTTTTCGCCCATGCAGTGCAGTTTACAGTTTAGAGAAAATTCTGTATTTTTAGTGTCCTGGATATTTGTTGTTCTACTCTTGTATTGCACTTACAAAAGTTAAAGTTTGTGAATGTCATGGGCACAATGTCCTATATTGACCTAGCCAGAGCGTATTTAAGCATTACACTGGGATAGGGTGCAGATTCATCCCTGCCATGAGCTGAAAAAAAGGTTCTTAAAAATGATTGAATGACTAAATAAATAAACGAACAAACTTATAGCAAATCTATGCAGATATAGAAAAAAGTGAAATTCTGCACAGAAATCAGGATCACACTTGAGCCGTGAAGCTGTGAGGCAACGGCAATACCTGGCAAATGAATAAAAGTAATTTAAGTATTCTTGTAATTGTAATGTTGAGACCGGTACAGTTTGGAGACGTTGCCACTGACAAAAATACTGAAAGCAGATCTGGAGGCGGCAGAGCTAAAGATGCTTTCTTTTCCATTTACTTTTGATTTACTTCTCTCATTTACATTGCCCACCGAGATTTGACATGAGTGGTAAGTTGAGCTTTTAGATTTGAGTTATTAGACCGAGGGCAAACAATTTTGCACTGTAGATCTTACCACCTCTGATTGAATGGCAAAATTGTAAAAACATTTTAATGTTAAAATTGCTTGTACCAGGGCAGCATAGGTGCTTAGAGGTTAGCACTGTTGTCTCGCACCTCCACCTCCTGCCTGGGGTCTGTGTGCATGGAGTTTGCATGTTCTCCCCGTGCTTTGGTGGGTTTCCTCCAGGCACTCCAGCTTCCTCCAACAGTCCAAAGACATGCAGATTAGGCTAACTGGCATTTCCAAATTGCCTGTAGTGTGTGAATGAGTGTATATGTGTGTGCCCTGTGATGGATTGGCACCCTGTCCAGAGTGTACCCCGCCTCGTACCCTAAGTCTCCTGGAATAGGTTCCAGACCCCCAGACTCTGTACAGAGGATAAAACGGTATAAACGATGAGTGAGTAACAGTGTGAGCGCTAATACCAGAAAACTAGCAATGTCTTAAAATGGATCATAGATATTTTACGTAGAGGTTATGTTTAGCCAAAAGCACAAATTTATTTCTCTGTCAAATAAATAAGTAACAGTGTATTAGGATGATGTTTATATATAATATAAAGTCTGTTAAAAAAAATAATAATGAAAAAAAAAAAACTATTAGCGTTGTTTAAGACGTCAGTCGCTAGGTGGCACCACTATCACGGAGACGCAAACTGCAGAACAACAGAAGCAGCGCTCTCTGTGAATCCGATTGGCTGAGAAAAAACCCGGCAGAAACAAGGCAAAGCTGCGCTCACTCCTGCGCTGAGGTACGTAGGACTTATTTAAATTGTTTTTAAGGATAGAGATGATGGTGAGCTCGTTTATGCGTTTTATCCTTAACTCACCTAAACGAAGCGTGCTCAAATCGTGCCCGATTTGAGATCTATCAAGCTACAAAATAGCAACAGGATTATCTATTTTCCTACTCGTATTCGGGGAGGGGGAGGAACCCGCGTTCTGCCGCACGCGCACTCCGTAGGCGACAGCTGATTGAATAAATTATCTGTTGGCGGGAATATTCTGACCAATCCTGGCAGAGGTGGCAGAATAAAGGTGGGAAATATAATATAGACTGATAAAATTTTTTATTATTATTGAACAAAAATATAGAACAAGATATACATTTATAATAGCATCATACAGTTGTGTAAACGTTGATAAAAAACAAGGCACCCATTAATTACACAGCAAAATAAGTATCAAAAAAAGCACTCAAGGAATTGATAAAAAAAATATATATAACAAAGAAAAAAAAGACTGATATAAATTTGATGTTAGGAAGTTTTAAAATCTAAGATGTTGAGATATTAACATAAAAATATACTGTACAGTGTAGATTCTATATGCATAATTAATGCACTTTTAATTAACCTGATTACATTTCATTTTTTAAGGTATACTCCTGGTTGATGTTGTTCCTGATGTAATGTCCCTTTTCTCCAGTCTCCATCAATGATGAATGGTCGATCAAAAAACGGTCTGTCTGGCATGTCTGACTATGACCAGATAGAGGACGAGACCTTTGCCGCTCTCCCACCACCGCTGTCTCCTGGAGAGGGCAACTTTGACGAGGATCATGCAATCAATGGAGAGGGTAAGATCTATACATACGCGCACACACACTTCTTTACATGACCATTTAGTGAATTCTCCATCTGTTCTCTGCATGTAGGAGAAGACGGAGAGCTGTCCAAGCTACCTGATGTTCCTGTAGCTAAAAGGCGAATAGTTAAGCGACCCCAACCCAAACTAAACTCTCAGAAGTAAGTGATTATTGTGTACATGACCACCGTAAGCAAACCAGTACATCAGCTTTTATTATTTTTTAAATAATTTTTCTGCTTCTTCGGTTGTAGGCTGCTGTCTGATCGAGGACTTCCAGCCTTACGTACATTATTCAGTGATGTCAGATTTAAAGGCAAAGGTCATGAGGTAATAAAACCTTTACTGCAGCTTTATTTCGTACATGATAAAGTCGGTATCAGTGGATTAAACATCTGAATGCTCTTTAATTCTGTCTGCATTAGGCTGAGGATCTGAAGGTTCTAATGCGGAAAATGGAGAACTGGGCCCACAGACTTTATCCCAAACTCCAGTTTGAGGACTTTATCGACAAACTGGAGGTGCTAGGAAACAAAAAAGATGTACAGGTATGTCTGGCAGTGTGTGTGTGGTTTTTTTAAATATATATTTTAATGTATATAATTGTAATATATATTTTATATACATATAATAATATATATATATATATATATATATATATATACTGATATATATATATATATATATATGGGATGGGGATTACCTTCCATCACGATTTTAGCACTTCCATAAATGTCAGTAGGTTCAGTAAATGATGTCACTGACAAGAAAAGTCCCAGTTTGACTTGAACACCATTTGTATGATTAAGCTCAAACATGCTATTATTAAGTTTACACAAATTACACACGAGGTTAACATATCAAAAATACAAAAAAATATTCAATAAGTTATTACTAAAAGTAAATCATAAAATTTCTTTACCTCTAGAAAGAATTTAATTTGCCTTTAATCAGGCAAGTGAAGGTAACATTTCATTTCATCTGCAGAGCTTAGTCAAAACTATTAGTTCCCTAAAATCGCACCTTTTTCATCAATGGCTACTTTATAACATCTAAGTAAACTACAGTGTGACTTTGTTCTCCTTTAGACATGTCTCAAGCGAATCCGACTGGACATGCCCCTGACCCATGAGGACTTTGTTGGAAATGATGGTGGTGAGAAAAACATTAAGCTTTAGCATGCAGTTATTTCTCCTAACACACCTGGTTTTATGTAGCGGAATGCCATTATTTTTATTTATTTTGTCTTTAGATGAAGCAGAGGTTCGCTTACCGGAAGATACAGACCCGTTTGAGGATAGAAGTTTTTCTGAAGATCCGTTTATCCACTCTACACCGGCTCCTGCACCAGTGTCTCTTACAGAGGAACAGCAGCAGCGCATCGAGCGCAACAAACAGCTGGCTCTGGAAAGAAGGCTGGCGCGACAGAAACAGCTAGGTGAGTAGTTATAGCATACATGTGTTTCTTTATACATTGTATGATGCATTGCATACACTGGCACTATATAGTATTGTATATATTGTAATAAGCTGCATTACTGGGAATGGGAATTTGCAACATCGGTCTTGTTTTGTTCATTATCATTACATTATTTATCTTCCATTTTTTTAAAAGAAAAAAAAAGCTAATGAAGCAACTTATCACTTCTTCCTAGAGTCATCGGTGTCGGCTTTCATAGATGAACCTGCTGCAAGTCCCACAACACATCGCCTCAGCCAAGAAGACCAGAAAGAACTGGATCAAACCACAGCAAACACCGACACGCCTTTAAAACAGGATCCTGTGGAGTCTCAGAGCTCTCCTCAGCAGAACAAACCGGATAGTCCCATTCCAGAGATAACAAATGACAAAAATACTGAGAGCGAGTGATTGGTTTTACCCTCGTCAGAACATTTCTAGGGTTGCAGCTGTTAGACTAAGATGTGCATTTCATCTTGTAATCTAGCCAAATGCTAACACACCGCTTCTTGACATCCTCTGTGAGGATTTAAAATGAGACACGTCTGGCTCTATTTATACTTTCCTTACTTGCTGTAATTATATCTAATTCTTTCTGATCAAACTACAGAGATAACCAGCTGCTGTAGCTGACCTCTTATCGTTACTGGATTGTTTATTACATGCTGTTCTTTATTAGTTACCTGTAATGAGAGCTAATCAGAAAAAAACGATAATTATCACCAGTGCTGATGGATGCTAAATGTGCTCAGTTAAGAAATGTAGTCTCACTTCGGTCTAAGCAGCTCTAAAGAGTATCTTGTATTGTATTAAAGCATAATACTATAATCAAAATGCCACTAAGAGTTTGTGATTAAAAAGCAAGTGGATGTTTGTAAGCTGTTTAAGATTTTTTTTTCATAATACTTGTGCATTTCCTTTACATGGTTTGTCTTTTTAAGTATCATTTTCCTTTCACATTATTGCAATATTTTCAATAAAGTGTTAATACCTTGTTTATTGTATTAATATCACCAGGACCTGATTAAAGTTAGGAAAAAGTAACAGGATTTTGTGAAGGTGCTATTCTTACAGTAACTGCTCTATCCTGTTCTGGATGACAATAGATTTAGAGCTCATGACAGAAACATTTGGGATTGATGTAGGGATACACTCAGAATCAGAAACACATATACACACAAAAAACTGATAAATATTGAACAGTGAGGAAACCCACACAGTCACAGAGAGAAGAAAAACCTTGACCCAGGATCAGACCAAGAACCGTCGAGCTGTGATGCTGCAATGATGCTCACTTCATTACCACATCATTCAGCAACATTTCCAGTTTAGCTCGGAAAACTGAGCTGTGGTTAGGGCTTCGTTTTCACATTACCAAGGTTTTTTTGTTTTCCCCATGTGTAAGCACATTTGTGAACCATTAACATTTTTGTCACTCAATCCTGTTTTTCACAGAGACCGTTATTTTAAAATAGACAGACCACTCCTACCCTCATTGGCATACTATTATTTAAAAGTCCCGAAGTGAAAGATGTTTAGTGTCACAACATTATATCTGGCCAAAAGGAGCATAAAAAGTCAGTGTATACAGCTTATGAAAATATTTTTTTAATAAAAAGCTTCAATTAAACTCAGTGCAAAATATCAGTTATAGTTTTACATTGTATACATTCTTGTACAAAATATACACTGAGCATACACCACAACTAAACCATAAAATGTATTAGTTAATCAGTGCAACACTAAAATTGATTTCATCAATTAAGGGCCATTCTTTAGCTCATGAGTAATATCTGAGTGAAATCCTTGGCCAAAACACTCCAGTGCTACTGTGTAATCCAAACTAGGTTAAATATCAAATAACATTTCCCAAAATCTTAAGCAGGAAAAAAACAAATATTGGATTTTCTCAGTAGGTCTAGGCTGAGGTGGTGCATGTTGGTATCTCAGTGTTTTGCATGTGACAGAAAGCTGTATCAAACAGGGCGAGCTCACTGATCTCCTGCAGGATTGAGTAGAGATTTGGCCCTTTGCTCTGTCTGAACTCCTTCTCCTCTTTGCTCAGTCTTGGTCTCCTTGTCTTCTCCTCTGCTGCCTGAAGCGATGCCTCTTCCATGCGCACCACCTCCTCGATCAGCTCAGACGGGACACGATTGCTCATCTGAGTCTTAGCCACGATGGACTGATGAGGCTTGTTCTTAACAAGTTCCAGATGCAGGCTGTCGGAATGGCAACGAGAAGCTTCGACAGAGATGCGCACCTAAAGAGCGAAGGAGAAAATTATTAGTATGTTAAAGGATTATGGGATATTGGTAGGGAGTAGCAATGTTTAAATACAAAATACAAAATGCAGTTTTTAAATGATGATTTTATTTATTTAAGGAAAAAAAAGGGAATGAAATTTAAATGTCGAGTCATCGAGGGGCAGATACTTTTTCTCAGCACTGCCTTTGCATCTTGCATATTCAAAAGGCCTTAAAATTCCTCATTAGCTACAAAGTTAAAGGGAATGTGTGTACTCACAGTGACATGGTCGAACAGGTGAAGGGTGATTGTCCCTGTACTCGTGCATGCGCTGATCCTGTCTGGATACCTCTGCAGTGTGCCCACCTGCCATACACACTCACCATCATCGCCCATGCTCACCACCTGACTCTCCCGATTCTTCAGGTACATCGCACCCTTCAAACCATACCTACAAACACATGCAGTACATAGATAGAGCATCTTCTAATGATCTCTTATTGTTTTGGGGAAATTCATAATAATATTACAACAATCTGTTTCTTCAGAAGTGTTAAGCTTCAGTTTACCGTGGGACAAAGACCAGCACGCCGTTAGCTCTGATGGAGTAAATAATAGCGTCAGCCACACAGCGCTCGTCAGTGAGTGGGTCCTTATCTCGGAAGTAGAGGCATTGGAAAAGCTCTGTGGATTCCTTCTGAGCGTGCTGAGCGGCCTACAGGTTACGAAGAAACCCCAGTGTTAGGTTTAACTAGTATGTAAGCATCTAATCAACTCAATATAATAATATTCAGCTGGTCTCATATAATGATGACTGATTATTTGAGATATTATCATAAAACCAGAAACAGCCCATTTCTATCCATCCCAAGGATGACACTCGATCGTGTGATTACTTAACTCTAAAAAACACCAGGCTTCGTTTAGGAATTGGAAAAATGTACCCGGTTTCTGTTGTTGATTTGATGAGCCATTTCCTCCAGTTCTTTGTTGCTAGCTAAGCTCTTATGAAAGCATTCCTCTTTCTCTGATTGGACAGCGGCCATGAGAAGACGGTGCACTATGATGTCAGCATAGCGCCTGATTGGAGAGGTGAAATGGGTGTAGCGATCCAGAGCAAGACCTGCCCATAAGGAACAAACAGAACAGAAAGTGAGAAACAGATGTTCCACTCTGCATCAAGCTCATGTCAATAGAAAGATTTATTTCCTGGAAAGAGATTTCAATGCCAAGTAGTGTTTATGATTTCTGAAATGAACTTTTCAGTTCCAAATGAAACTAAGAGATTTTTAAGGTGAAGGATATGATGCTTATTTTAAATGCATTTAATTTACTTAATTGTGTAAGCCACTTGATTTATTTCCATGTAATAAATTGAATATATATGACGCCCAAAAACCTTTTCCTTAATAAACATTATATGTGAGGACTGAGGATAGGGTTAGATGGAGGCAGATGATTTAGTGAAGACAAAGAAGTTTATGTTACCCACAAAAAAGGGGAAGACTGTACTCGACAACTGTGGTATAGCAATAACTATGGAGTCTTTTTATTAAAAAAACACCAAGACTTTAAATTTGCAGTTTGTAATATTCTTCTAAATGATTAGACATGAGTTCAAACTGACCATCAACTACCTGTTCTTAAAGAACACAGGATTAACTAAAAGCGAACGTATGAAGTATACCATAGTGGTAGTATTGATCCTCTGAGCAGGATCCAGTGGAGAAGTACAAAGCATTAGACATGGCCTGGGTGGCCATCACCCTCAGCAGTCGGTTTACCAGAGGGTCCTGTGAATCCACTGCCTGATCCAGAGAGTCAGCCAGAGTCTTATTCGACCTAAACACCAGAATTTGTAGAGACATTAATAAAACACTCCAGCTGCGTACATCTGAGCTCTAATATATATATTGCAACTCATTAGGACACATTCTCTACCTTGTATCAATTGCAAAGCCACGACTCTTGGCACTGTCAATCAACTGGTTGAAGAATTCCTGCCTGGGTGGTGGATGACGCCTCAGCAGCGCCTGGTGTGGAAAACATTCCTGGATCTTACGTGCCACCCAGTGATTGGCATAGATCATGCACTCTGCCACCGTCTCATGCACCTCCAGAGGTTGCTTGGGCACCAGAGCGGCAATGTTCTTGTCCTCATCAAGCTGTGCCCTCACTTCAACACCTTCCAGCTCCAAAGCCCCACCTTTATCTCTCTGTGACCGCAGGTGCCTGGCTACTCGAGTCAGCTGCTCCAGGGACTGCAGGAGCTCAGCTAGTTTCTGGTCCCGCACAGAGCTGTCGAGCTGGGCCAGCTCCGGCACTGTCACATCTTCCCCGTTTAACAGGCTCTGAGCTAGCTCATAGTGCAGCTGGTAAGAGGATCGGATGAGTGTGCGGCCGTACCACACGCTACACACTTCCAGAGTCGCAGCATCCAGCTCCCATATAACACTCATGGCATATCTGTAGGATTATGAAAAAACATAGAAGATTAGTTTTGTAGTAATCCCCATATATTTACTGAACATTCTTGTGTTCAAAGTGTAGTTTCTGTCTCACCTGTCCACTCCCCCAAGCAGTGAGCAGAGGTCGGCACTCAGCACCGCTGGCAGCATGTCATACCTTCGGTCAGCCAGGTAATATGTTGTGGCTCTGAATAGACACATAACATGGAATTTAAAACCATCTAGCATCTCAAAGTTATTTTTTTTGTTAAGAAAAGCCCTCAAATATAACCAATGCCATGACTCCGTTCAGTAAGATGGATGCTCTGTCTACAGCTACACTCACTTAAAAACAGGTATGGGACAACGACTGTATGTGATATTGGCTAGATGTTCTTTATTATTACTGTATTAGAAATAGAATTATGTCGAAGTCACAATCTTCTCACCTGGAACGAGCCTCCAGATCAGTGAGAGAGCCCTCTTTAACGAAGTGAGTGACATCTGCGATGTGGACGCCCAGTTCCAGGCGCTTGCCCCCTGGCAGAATGCGGACTGACAAGGTGTCATCTACATCCTCGCAGCCTAGCGGGTCAATACTGAACACGAGGTGTGTGTCACGCAGGTCCTTCCGAGAGCTTATCTCAGCCTGGTCCATTAGCCACGGCTGCTCCTTAGAGTTCACAGGCATTTCTCGTAACTGGAAAAATACAAAATGTTAAATATTTTGCAGTTATATATGCAAAAAATGTCATACACTCACCTGTACAAACACACATCATAAGGAAAATTCCTGGGTCATCCTACGGTTATTTACGTATTTATTTTTATAAATGGTTCATATATTGCTAATAAATAAGTATGATACATACCCAATTCTTAAATGTGCAATATTATTAGCGTCAACTCTAAAAATGGCATTTATTACTTTACACTAATACAATCTTTAATTATTAACAACATTATGTCATTATAATCATTATTTGGTATCAGCTAATTAAAAAAAATATGTGTATAAATATATATATATATATATATATATATATATTTTTTTTTTTTTTTTTTTTTTTGCTCAGTCTTTTAATTATCCCTGTCCTGCTTACCTGCGCTTCAGAAAACGGAGGCACGTGGATGCAGTTCTCAACCAGTATAGTCTGAATTTCAGTCTCCACCTCACCGGCCTTTCCCAGGACTCTCACACTGTGACCATTGGGGTAGAGAGAAGTGCTCTCCCATGAGTCCACACGCACTATCACCCTGTGGTCCTTCAGCAAAACATTTAAACACATCAGTACCTCATGTAACCACATTTCTTTAACAATACTACTGTATATTGACAAGTCTCAAAATATTATGCAAAACAACAATGCTCTACATGGCAGACCTACCTTGAAATAAATGAACAAACTACATGTTAGATACACTGATTTGGGGTCAGTGTGTATCGCTGTACTGTATATTATGGTATAAAAGGAGCACAAATTGTCTTAAATTGGATTTAATAGTCCAAATCAGGCATCGTGGTCAGATGCAAATGAGAATAATTAATATACCAGTAATCTAGAACTTTTTCTTTAGAGGTGGATGTGGCTATAACACATGTGACAGTTTACTGTGTATACACAGAGTGTGCGAAAGAAACAAATGAAAGCACATCACAGCATATCTTACTACAAGAAAAAGGAAAGTAGACTATGAAAACTGAATTTTCAGAGATGAATATACAGGTCAATATGTGTTTATTGTTCCCGCTGGAAGTTTAAAACCAGTTTGTCTCATATGTTCAGCAGTTATTTGAAGCGCCACTATTAAACAAAACACGGGTTGTTGCAGTTCCAGGTAAAATAGTGTAAAATACACAAACTGAGAGGCCAGTATGACAGAGCAACCAGAGTCCTTTCATTTACAACCAGAGTCCTTTTCCAGTCCATTTACAGTCCAGGAGCGTGCAAATGAAATATATACAAATACTTGGAAATATACAAGGGGATCAAAGATCGGATTATACATATGAAAATTGACAATACATATTAATGAAATAATATGGATACTTTTTATTTACTAATTTTTTTTACAGACCTACAGTGACTACCATCTATTATTATAATAAATGTATCCATCATATTGATTCTACACAGAAACTGGACAGGTCCATACGCGACAAACCACAAGATCGTCTGTAATTATGCTTAAATTAAGTTTTGCAATTTTGAAAAATATATATAAATGTATTTTCCTAATAAACGTACTCCATTTGAGGTAATATGTTACACATGTCTAAAAAGCAAGAGCGTAGAGCCTCACCTGCAGCGCGTCAGCCTGCTGGGTGCTGATCCTGATCTTTGGGATGCGACAGTCCCAGGGAATAGCCAGAATCCTCAGAGAGTTTCGGGACTGAGTCTGCAGCTCCTCTCGAGGAGGAAACGTTACCACGTAGTCCCTCCAGTTTCTCTGTACGATCCCAACCACCCTGCCTAGAGAAAGAGAGAGAGTGAAAGGAGTAAGGAAACACTAATCATTTTCTGACATGTTAACTAGTACTAGTAGTTCAGAATGTTTTCATTTATTACTGCTTGACATCCTGATAATGCTTATAGCATCCAATGCAGATAATCATCAAATCAGTGTTACTCTTCCATCTGGCAGTAGGTTAAGGTTTTTGATGTCAAAACTCTGTTAATCTGTTTCTGAAACCACACATTACTGTTATACAGCAAACTTCTAATGTCCCATAATGCGCTACGGTAGTTTTTGAATAAACAATCAACCCTTAGGACGTGCAAAAGTACCTCTTTATGCATTACTTAGGGACAATAAATTTTTTTATTAGACAAGAACAGTCACAACTGATAGTTTGCCCATTTCTTTTTAAACACCTTACAGCATACTGTATAGTGTATGGTATTGGACATTATTTTGATGGTAACCAAGTGAGCTTTGGGTAACAGGAGACCTGGTATATATATTCGTCACATACACTGTCATACACAGTACGATATGCAGTGAAAGCTTATACGACCACCCATGACTTTAAAATCACGATCATCAATAAGAAATAAATTATTGAATAGAAAAAGAATAAAATGTAAAAAAAAAAAAAAAAAAAATAGAACAAAATATAAAATATAGGATATTCAAATATATTTAAAAAACTTAGCTGTACAAAATATAGACAATAATGGCTGTACAAATATGGAAAATATGGAAAGATGTGCAATAGGTATATTACCTGTCGGCATAGGCTGACTCTGTGTATCCTCTGCTTTCTCCTCTCCTTGTACCTCTGTTAAAGCCATGCTTCGTCCCTTCCACTCACCACGTGGCAACAATTCAACAGCGACCACATCACCATGTATGGCCCGATTACGATGCTTCATTCCATTGATTAGAACATCACTGTTTAGCTCTGGGGACACATAAGAAAAAACATGAAAGTGATCAGATGCCTCATTCAACCAAAAGCGATCGATCAACTAGATCTGGATGTACCTGTATTCTTGCTTGCAGAGCCCTCAAAACGTACAAAGGCCTCATGCTGTGCACGGTGCTTGTTCACATTAAGTGTGCCCTTAAAACAAGAAAGAAAGAGATACACCAGCGTCAGTGGTGACTTTAGACCTTTTCCTTCAACAGCTTACTGTGTAAGTAGTGCCGATTGGATCAAAAGGATCACACCTGAATGTATCTGCCTGATTTGATTCCTGCCTCCATGACCTCTGCAGGTAAATGCTCAGAGTATTCTTTCTCTGCTCCTTCACTCTCTCTCTCTTGTAGAGTCTGAGCAATGGACGCATACAGCTCTTGCGCTGCATGCAGGTCTGGCCAGAAACTCTCCAGATATTCCTAAAAAAGAAAAGAAAAAAAATCAAAGTGAGAGTTCTTTTTTTTTTCTAAAATCAAGGGCACAAATAAGGTCATTTTTAAACGACAAACATCAATATTTGCTTTTTTCCATCCTGAATTTTCCACTGGTTTGCAGTAATATATATTAATTGACTCCTTTCAATATTTACTAACAACAAGCTCAGTCGCATATAGACCAGGTTTATGCTAATCAGTTTTACTTATTATAAAATCTTGCTCACTATATTGAAATGGCCTTAACAAAGGCAGATGCAAGAATAATTAGTGAGTAATACGACCCAGTAAAATACATGTACGTGACAGAGCTCAGACATACTAGAACTCAAAATACACACAACGTACCCGAGTTGAGATGACGTAAACGCCACTGTTCTGACTGCCATATTCTTTAATGGCCTCCTGGTCTTCTGTGATCATAACTACTGACATCAGACCGGCCATATGGTTATAATACCACACGGCTGCATGGTAGACACACCTGCAACAAGCGTAAATGCACGAGATCACCTACAGTAAATACTCATCAGACAGACTTACGACACACCACATGCCTTACCTCGTTTGCCATTTCTCTAGTGTTTCTCCTTTCTCTCTGGAGCAGTAGGAAAACTGCTGGAACTCATTGGCAAACAGGACGCAGTCATAGCGAGGATCCTTTAGGAGACCACGCAGCCTGTTATAGTGCCTGCGTGACAAAACATCCACACAATCACAAAATGCAACCGAAACATCCCTTGGTCTACTTATAAGTGACAATACTATTTATGTAATGCTCTTGAAGAATGCATACAGTGTTTATACCTGCGCCCACGTGTGTTTTGTAAAGCCTGGCATGCTGTCTGCGTAAACACGACTCCACGAAACTCCCTGAACTCCAGAACCTCCAGGAAGTCTCTCACCACTCCAGCATCTGGCACCACATAATGAGTCACGTCTCCAGAGAGCAGCTTGCCATCTGCATCAGCATAAAGAAGCAGTTAGCATTTGTTCAAGCAATACACTAATATCAATAGTATATGCCATAGTGGTATGAGAGGTGTTATTTTTTGTATTGGTGACACACAGCTCCACTGATGACCCAGTGGTGTCTCCAGTTTCATCCTGAACTCAAGTTACAGTGTATGGGAAGCATGCGTGTTCTCCCCTTGTACACTGGGGTTCCTCAAACATTCCAATAAAATTAACCCTAGAATTTAATGTGTGCACACGGTGCCCTGTAACAAAATGGAGTTTATTAAGGCCCACTATAAATTGGTTCAAGATAATGAGCTTATTCTTTATCAAAAAGAAAGTCAAAATTTTGTCTCTCCACCAGTTTTTCCACATTGCTGTTGGGTAACTTTACACCACTCTTTTGCAAGAGTGACCATCCATCTTCCTTTTAATGACATTCCATGTTTTTCAAGGTTTCTGAAGTGAATTCCTGAAGTAAACTGCAGTGGTCTCTTATTTTTTTTCACACTGTATGCTGCAGGTGATGTTCTTATTAAATTATTATTCATGACCTACAGTGAGACGCCTAAGACAGCGCTACAGGAAGACAGGAAGGACAGCTGATCATTCTCGCAGTGGAAGACCATGTGTAACAACACCTGCACAGGATCGGTACATCCGAATATCACACCTGCGTGACAGGTACAGGATGGCCACAACAACTGCCCGAGTCACACCAGGAACACACAATCCCTCCATCAGTGCTCAGACTGTCCGCAATAGGCAGTCCATGACGAGGAGATGCACTGCAGTACTTCAAGCAGCTGGTGGCCACACCAGATACTGACTGGTACTTTTGATTTTGAGCCTCCCTTCATTCAGGGACACATTGTGAAACATTTTTAGTTTATGTTTTATGGTGTTGACTCTTTTAGTGTTCATACAAATATTTACACATTACGTTTACTGAAAGTAAAAACAGTTGAAAGTCAGAGGACGTTTTTTTTTTTCTTTCTTTACAGCCATGCATATATTCTCCTGTAATGTTAAACAGTATATATATATATATATATATATGAGAGAGAGAGAGATATGCAATCAACAATTCGAGACATTTTTGAGTCCTGTTTAGTTACTGAATTAATTATAGTATATAGTATACTGTATATATTATATATTAATTATATAAGAGCGAGACCATAAAGGCTACTGGTCCGTATAAGAGCGGAATTTTACAGGGTGAGAGTTTTCATATATTTATATATTTTATATGCAGACTCTCACCCAGTAAAAGCTCGCTCTTATACGGACCAGTAGCCTTTATGGGCGGATTTGACTAGAGCCATTCTGCAACTGGTATTCTTTAAGGCGTAAACACAAACAGTCCTGAGAACAGTTCAAAAATCACAGAACTGCTCTGATAGAATACGCCTTGATTCTAGAACTGATCTCAGACCTGTTTCTATTTACGTTACTAAGAATGCAGTTCTAGAATTTCCCAGATCGAATGCATCCCGCGCGCTCTCACCGTGCTGACATTCCGCCTGACACAGAGCGCTTCCGCACGGCACCTGCTCCCTCAGGTAATGCTCTCGGACCACACGGACCTTTCCTCCCCGGGAACTCTTTAAATGCAGGATTTTTTCGGTTTTAATCATTTCTGAAGTTCAATGCATTCCCGCGGTCTGACTAATCAACAATAACAAATAACAACGCACACTTCCGCATTTCTTCTTCTTCAGTACTAAGCTGACCGCAAAGAACTAAAATCCCTCTATTGCCTCATACAGGCCTGGAGTATGAATTGAATATCATGATGATAAAACAAGAAGACGACGGAGACGAACAACAACAACAACAATAATAATAATAATAATAATAATAATAAATCTCTCTCTCTCTCTCTCTCTATATATATATATATATATATATATATATATATATATATATATATATATATCACACACTCAGATATTTCCACAGCGAAAACCTCTAGTTACTTACTACATTAAAATACTGCTCTGGTGGTGTAACATCACAAAGATCATTTGAAGATACAGTATGACACATCATCTAAGTATTTACAAATAAACTGCAAATTCTTAAAATATAGGAACAGTAAGGAGAGCAACAAAGAGGTTGTTTTTTATTTTTTATTATAGAAATATTAGACTGTTGGAGTGATTTTAACAAATGTATATTTACCTATTAAATCATTTACTCTAGAAATAATAATATTAATTTATTGATTATTATTAATAATCAAAATAGCATATAATACAGCCTGTAGTGGTGTAAGCAAGGACAGGTAATCATTTTATCTATTTTTATAATTATTAATTAAATTATTTCATACTGTAGGCAGATACAAGGTTTAGCATCATTCCTGTAGAAAGCAAAACATCTGAAATATAAAATCAACATTTGAAAATTTGTTCTTTTTGGTGCTCTACCTGACCTCTGTCTAAAAGAAAAGGGAAAAAAACACCTTTAAGCTTTGGCTCTTCGCTTATCTGTAAATAATCTTCTTTTGGCAATTTGATCCTCTTTTCTTGACAAGCGTCCTTTACATACATCAGCAAAATACACTGAAAAATAAGTTTGAGTATATAATATCAGTCTGTTTGGCATGGAAAATATTTTAGTGAGGTTGTCCTTGTGGAAAGTTAGTCATTTGGATGTTGTCTCCTTGAAGTCCACGATTGTAATACGCAAATCCACCATATTTCAAATCCAGAGGCTCACTGTTGTCCAATCTGAGAACTGTAAAATATATATAAATAAATTAGAGACAGGTAAAAAAAAAAAAGAAATATATATATATATATATATATATATATATATATATATATATATATATATATATATATATCAAATATCATATATCCTCACTGCATAAAATATGATCTTAATCATCCATCCATGCCAAACCATAACAGGGCACACACAATTATACACAATGGGGAATTTGGTAACACCAATATTGCCTTAGATTTTTGGATTGTGGTGTTGTTGCAGAACACTGATAGACACAAGAAGTCCTTGGAGTAAAGCTTGCATTCCCCTTGCTTTTCATTCACATAGCATGATAGAACGCAAAGCCAACTATGATGGGTACCCAGTAAATTGTTATTTTATTTAATTAAATTAAAGCTTCTACCTTTCTGCACTTTAATTTCTAAAATTTTATCTGTTTTAAGATCATTACGGGTAAGGTTGATGTATACTTGTTTTTTACCTGGTTCAGGTGGCGTGTCCTCAACCAGTTTTCTGTGTGAGAAATCTCTGTAGTTCCTTCGTTTTACAATGATATAGACCACCAGACCAACAATTGCCACTCCAACACCGATACCCAGAACGGCTCCCCATGCCTGGGATTTGGTTTGCTGTTCAACATCCGAAGACGGACCTGAAGCCAGTTCTGAAGGAAAATAATTATACATGATTAGATTATGTCAAAACTGATTGCTAATCTTAAGATCAAATGTTGATCTTATGTTTCTCTAAAAAACAAATAAAGGATTATTGCATTGATGGTTTTGGAAAACACCTTGCTGCTTTCTTTAAGTGGGAATAATAAAGTTAGTTTAGTGGTTAGATGTATTCATAGACTAGTGTGCTCCTGATCTATGGGCACAACCCCTCCCAGGACTTGATGAGGGAACACAGCACTCTTTGTGCTTTAAGGTTAGGTGTCAGTAACCAGAGAGCTCGGTCCAGCACACGAGACAAACCAGCCCTGAAACCGAAGCCTAAGCATTGAGCCAGTGGGAGTTGGATAACTGAAACGAGACACTGAAAATGTGGGACAGCTTGAGGGTGAAAATGAGGAGATGTGTTGTTTAACTATGGATGCACTTTTCTTTTCTTAAGTAAACAATATCTGTGTTTTATAAAGAATAGAGCGTCCTATTTCCATGTTGCTACTGAAGCTTACTTTATTTATTCTTGGTGATATCTTTTCGACTTGAGGTGGAACTACGTTTGTATTCAGCACAAAAAAAAAAAAACCTAAAGTAAATTTCAGTTCATTACAGTGCATGTGTATAGGACGTCCAATGAGGGAAAATAAATAAAGTGTTAGATTTTAGGTTTTTCAGCAACCGCTCATTTCATTTATTGGCTTTAAAAAGGGCAAAATTCCAAAGCCCTTACTGGAGCATGACGTTAGGGCTTTTACACTCTCTCGCTCTCTCTTTCTCTCTCTCTATCCCCCCACCCCCACCCTCTCAAGTAATGCTTGGAACTTAAAGAAAATGTCAGAAATGTATAAGAACAAGTAACAATAATAAATTTGTCAGCTCTTTAATTATGTTAATTATGTGTGTTTTGTTCCTACCTCTATCCACATTTTCTCTGAACGGATTCCCAGTTGCATTCATTGTAGTAGTAGACAGAGTGCTAGATTCATTAAACACTTCAACAGTGGTGGAATTCTGCAGGAATATCGTTGTAGAGTCAGCGGTGTTTGTTGAATTATTACTAGGAGGTTCTGTTGTGTTTGCGGATTGTTCTGGTGTTGTAGTTGTAAAGGTTGTGCTGACTGTTGTCGTCGAGTTCTGAGTAATGTTAACAGCAGGAGTAGAAGTGGTAGTAGTAGTAGTTGTATTAGAAGTAGTTATGGTAGCAGTGGTGGAATTCCCAGGAGTTGTGGAGTTGGTCACTGTGAGGTTTACATGGCTATCCTTGGTGGTTGAAGGTTGGAGGGAAGGGTCCGGTGTAATCAGAACGCTCATGTTATTTTGCTGAGTTTGACTGTTTTCTACTGGATTAATGGTGATGCTGACTGTAGTCTGAGTTGATGAGGTTGTAGTCACATTCTCATCATACTTTGCTGGTTCTGCAGTGACAGATTGCATTTCACCATCCCCACTATATGTCAAAGGGGACGGGGCATCCCTTTTAGGTAAGATTAAACTGTCTGCTCTATTCCAATCACTAGGAATCCCTTCACCCTCCGAAGGTAAAGGAGTTACTTCTTCATCCCAGAGTTGAGCTGACCCCAGCTTGAAGCTCTGAAGCGTCAGTAGTAATGTGAAGGCAAAGCGTAAAGACATCTTACTCGTGTGCTTTCCCTGATGAAAAAAACAAGGTATTAGGAAGGAACCTTATGGGTTTGTTTTTTGTAAAGATCATAAGATCACAAGAAGTCTTAATCAACATCTATTATTGGCACATAAAAATGAATAAGAAGTTATTTGATAACTTGATACAGCCAGCTACTGTACATGTCCTGAGGCATCTCGAGGGCTGTGTTTCAAAATTAAAATTACACACATTGGATTACTTTATTACCACACCCAAGATTAGCTTATTACTGTAGGTAATCTCTTGAGGTGTCTTAAAGAAATGTAGCAAAATATCTACAATATGCACCTTTTCCTATCACCTGATTACTGCGCTACACATTGTACCATATAGCGATAGTCTGGCAGCTTCAACTTTGGAGAATGAAACTGAATGGGATGATGGCGTAGGTCACCAAACTGGTTATAGGCTTAATTAGAGTTAGTTTCTCTAAGTAGTATAAAATATATAACATATACAGAACTTACATACAGTATACAGAAAAATATACTTATTATATCACATTTAAAATACATTTATTATTTGGCTTTTGGATTTAAAATGCCTTTCATAGTTAATAAGACTAAATGAAAAAAAAAAAAAAGAAGTACTGAATATTTTTTTCCTGTATATACAAAAGAAAGTATTCTGAGATTGCTATGGAAACGTAAAATTGTACTTATTTAAATTTATGGAAATCAGAGTGATGTGACCTTTGGTAAACCATTGCTATTCGATGTACTGTACATTTACAACATGGAAAACTACACTCTAGCTTTTTCAACCCTTCTCACAAAAGTCAACACATTTATTTAACATACAGGCTTTATTCTGTACTATTTGTCATAATCTTAGGGTCAAAAAATTGTTGTCTTACCTGCATTTGCTGGTTAGTAGAGGTGAGGCACTTTAATAAATAAATCTGAAATGAAGGTGAACTGAAACAGACTGTCGAACTTTTCTGTCTCACCTAACTGAAGTTATCCACGTACTGACTTTACCTGAACTAGCACCTGTTAGCCACACCTCTGTATCCACCCTACCTCACGCAAAACGTCAACGCTAATGCACAGTAAAACATGTGAGCAGTCCAATGTGAGCTTCTTTTTTTTAATTTTTATTTTACAGATCACTCTTTACGTCTCTGCTCAATTTACAGACGTGTTCTACTGGAAGAACATGTTTTCGAGATATTTTGCCACAACCTCCAACACATAATTCCCTATGGGAGGACACACTCGCCGAACAGGTCTCTAAAGCATTGCAGCCAAGCCCTGTTTCCATGGCAGCACCTGAACCAGGAGGATCCTCTTTCTTCCTACCTGTATCTATTCAGTACATCTCACAACAACAGTCAGAAGGTTATTTTTACATAGTTCATGCTGGCATGCGTCATGAGATTATTGTTACTATTGCAGTTGAGGGTAGGGCAGTGAGAAACCAAACCCAGACACACGAACCACTCTGAGCACACAGTAAACAGAAACAATGACAAGAGCGTGAGAGACTTGTCTACAATATGAATCTGCGTCGGTGTTTGTGTGTGCATCTGTCTGTGTGTGTGTTTACTGGAGTAAATGTCATGCCTTTGCACATACATAATCAAGTCAGTGAAATTATCTCAGCGTTGTCTATACAGTAGGATCAAATACAGAAGAGATTATACTATTAGACAGGAACCCTTTAGGAATAATGCCTGTGTGCTGAATGCCCCCAAACTGGAGTTTATTTAATATTGTACTGATAAACAGAATCCGTTAACTAGTATAAGATACACCGATCAGCCATAACATTAAAACTACTGCAGTACATCATTATAAAATATTTGTCACATGTACCTTACAGTGCCGTGAAATAACTTTTTTGCATGTCCTAGTTAGGAAGCTGGAGTCAGAGCACAGGATCAGCCAGGTACACCTGGCTTGGGTCACACAAGGTCACACCTGACCCCGTTTCCCATCAAAAATTGCTACAATACACACCTGCCAATCAGAGGAGCAGTGGATAAAGGTGGTCTGGTGTAATAAATCATGCTTTCTTTTACATCAAATCTGGATGTCTGGGTGTGTATGGATTGCTTGCCATAGAAAGAGATTGCATCAGGATGCACAATAAGAAAAGAAAAGCCGAAAGAGGCATTTGATGATCTGCGGAATGTTCTGCTAGGAAACTTTGGGTCCTGGCATTGGTGAGGACAATGTCTTAATGCCTTATACCACAGAACACCTTCGGATTCCACCAGAAATCAGATTCCACAGCAAGTCAGAACTGTTTTTGCAGCACAAGTGGAATGAACATAGCATTATGCAGGTGCTTTTAATGATATAGCCGATTAGTGTGCATTGTTATACACTTATTCTCTTTAAGGTAATACAACCATTATGTAAATAAATATTTAACAATGGTTAAGACCATTTGTATTTTTGGATAAAATTCTTGTCTTAGATTGAACATGATAACTGGTCAATAATGAATAGAGTACAGTATTAAATGATGAATTAAATAATTACTTTTAAACAGCAGAGGGCAGAATTTACTAATAAGTATGTTTATAGAAGGTACATAGACCTTTATGAGCTAATCTTATGGTTAGAGTCAAATAAGAGGTAAGACTTCCAAACTAATAAGATAGTTAACATTACTGTGTATAATGAGCATGTGCTGCATTTTATCCTTTAATACAGTAATAATAGAGTTGTGTCTTACTTTTATTTACAATATAAAGTTTGTTTTTATTTAATGCATTTATCCAGAGAGGAGAAGGATTTAGAAGGATGGCCGGATACTATTTAAAAATAATAATGAAAAAAAAAATAGATTGATTGTCATCAATTTATTAAATGCAATTACTAAAGGAGTTACTACTAAATCACAAAATGCTAAAATGAATTATTAGTTGCCAGTACAGTAGATGTGCTAACAGCATTTTTTTCATAGACAATTTCCTGTTCAGCTAAAAGAAATGTTCTTCAGGAACTCACTGAGTAGCCAGACGTTATACAAATGCACAAGGGATCTGAGAGCTACACTTGATCTATTATAAAGAGCTGTTATAGTAAATGAAAGCAATGCAAACAATAAAATCAAACAATTCACTGCACTTGATTGAGTTAAAGTTGACAGAGCTACTGTATGTAACAATTACAGAAAATAATCACGGGTTGCTTTTCAACATGTTGATGTTGAGTTCTAAGTTGTAGTAGCAGAAGAGAGTAGTAGGGATGGAATGTCCGAGGCTTGGAGTTGTGGTTTTGGTCCCTGTGTGGTTTACGTGGCTGTTTTTCGTTGTTGAAGCTCCAAGTTGGTTGTGATCAGATTGCTCGGGTTATTTTGTTGAGTTGTTTTGATTTGGGTGTTGTTGTGGTTTTGCTGGTTCATTGATGATGCTGAGTAGCTTGAGGCAATGGAGGTTTCACATTCTCATCATATTCCTTATCTGCAACAATTGGGATGTCAACCTGACTTTCACAATCTCCACTGAATATTCCAGAACCCTCTTCAAAAACATATTCATTTACACTATTGAATACTTCAGCCACCTCTTTGGGTAATACAGGAACAAATTTATTATTCAAATTTTTTACGGGTTGAGTGAACACCAGGCTGAGATTCGGGAGTATCAGCAGTAATGCAAAGGCAAAAGCCAAAGGCATCTTGCTTCTGTTAGTTCCCTGATAAAATAAAAAATAAAAAATGCATAAGAAAGGCGCTGTTATTGTTTTATTTGCTAAAATGAAACATTATAATCAACATTTATCAGCATTTTCGTTTTTTTTTTTTACATTTAAGACTATTGTTGAATATTAGAAACATTATAACATCAGTAAAATATGTTAAAAATGCAGGTTTATGTATAACAACACTGTGAAGATAAGTTATTATCATGCTTGTCTCGAGTTACCTCAGGAGGAAATGAAAACACCAAAAACACATTACAGTACAGTAAAAGGGTCTATTTTAAGTCAAAATAACGCACATTGGATTGCCTCAATATGGCTCTGGAAGGTTTTTTTTTATTACAAACAAATCTACATGATATGCCTTTGGGTAAATCATTCCAGCAACAAAACAATGATCTTTGAAACCTTTCTACAAAAGTATATCGAATAGATCATCACTGGAATAATTGCTGAGAGATTCTTTGATGATTTTTAATTTTGTTGATATCTATCGCCTACCTAGCATTTTCATTAGTTACTTTTGAAGACAGATTCTTACTAACGAATCTTTTAACAATTTTTCATCTTACCTGCATTTCTCAAACGTGAGGTGACCGAAGAAAACTGTTTGTAAAGGACCTGAAGAGGGACCAAGATGTACAGTCGGACTTTCTGTCTGACCTGACTGAGTTTACCCAGGTACTGACTTTACAACCTGTTGACCACAACTCTGTATCCACCCTGCCTCATGGAACACGTCAATCCTGATGCACCAAAAAGCAGTCCAAAGCTTTATATTTTTAAAGGTCACTCATTTGTACATTTAGAGACATGCTCTACTGGAAAAGCATGTTTCAGACTTACCTTTGATTATAAAACATTTAACACACAATTATCTGGTGGGAGGAAATACTTAACAAACATTGCTCAGTTAGGATAAAAGAGGATGAACGCCCCACCTTACTATTTACAAGAGGAATTAAAGGACCTGCTGTTAATGTCTTGATGCCAGCTATAACAGAATACCTTTGGATGTCTTGTGGAGTTCATGCCACAACAGGTCAGAACTGTTTTTGTTACACAAGTGGGATGGACACAACATTAGGCATGTGGTTGGCTGATTAGTGTATGTCATCATCCATACATTTTATTTAATGTTACATCATTATCATTTCCGTTGTGTATAATATTAAAGGCTAAATAAAATATATATAACTAATTGCAAGGAAATAAAACCATTATATAAATAAATATGTGTCACTAATTAAGACAATCTGCAGTTTAAAAGTCTTTGTCCTATATTGAATGTGATTCCTGGTTTATAATTAATAGAATACCTGTACTGTATAAAAACTTGATGAATTAAACAATTACTTTTTGTTTTTCTCTGAGTTGAAACAGCAGAGGGCAGAGTTTACTAATTAGTATGTTATTGAACCTAAGCAGACCTTTATGAGCTAATCTTATGGTTATAGCCATTGAAAGGGCTTGTACAAAACCTGCAAACTAATAAAAGTTAGTTGACATTACTGCGTATAAATTGTACATGCTGCATTTCATCCATTTGATGCAGTTATAATTGGCTTGTATAATATTGTAGATTAATGTATTTATCCAGACAGGGTTTAGAAAGATGGTGCAAAAAACAAATATTAATCGTCATCAGTTTATTAAATGCAATAGCTGAAACAATGTTGTTTATTTGTTGAACCCTGTCAAATGTTAAACATTTCTTAAATATAGAGGTAAGCTACAGTACCACAGAAAAAACACACCAATACATAGCAGGGCAATGCACAATTCCTGTCAAATAAAGAAAAAGGACATTTAGAATAGGCATATTACTTTTTTCCCACATTGCTGCATAACTATAAATATGCATTAAATAGAAATATATTATATATTAAACATTAACAGAAATAATAAGCAGCTATAAGGATAAAACTCCCGCCTTTAACTTCACTCCTGCTTTTAACCAATAAAATGTCATGCAACAGAAACTACTATATTACTATGACAGCTTTCAGGTGGACTGCTTTAAAATGACAAGGGACATCAATTTATTTACTTTTATAGACTTTTAAAGTCATAAAAACACTAGTATACTCAATTCATTAGGAGACCTTTTCCCCCGAAGGGTTCTATTGTTTAAATTAAATTATAATGATGCGCTTATTGAAAATATCCATCTGAAAACATACAGCGATCTTGTAAAAAAACTACATGGCAATTTTCTTAAATTAAAAAAAAAATCAGTTTTATAGAGTTTATTGAGGCTGAATGACCAGTGAATGATCACTTGACAGTGGTTGTGCATGACAGCATCCTTTAGAAAAAAAAAATTGACAATTAGTTGAGGTAAGATTTTGTGTTTTTAAGAAGCTAACTCAGATGTAAAACAAATGCACAGATGCAAATCTACAGAATATAATAATGCATTGCTTTACATGATGTTGAGTTTTGAGTGAAGGTAAAAGCAGGACTAGAATTAGAAGTACAGTAGCAGGTATATTTGTAGTAGTTTGTTGGAATTCCCAAAAGTTCACAAAAGTTGCATCCCAGTGAGGTTTACATGGCTGTTTTTGGTGGTTGAAGGTCCCAGTTACGAGTCGTGCTGGTTTTTTTGTTGTTGTTGGTGCTGAGAAGCTTAAGGGAATGGAGATGTATTCACATTTTCATCAGATTGCCCTGGTGCTGGTGTGACAATGTGGATGTTAGCTTAACCTTCACCTTCCCCACTAAATGATCCGGAGCCAGATGCCTCTCCGGATGAAATTATGCCATTTCCACTGTTAGATTCTTCAAACACCTCAGTGGCTGATACAGAAAATAATTCATTATTCAATTCCTGTATGGGTTGAGTGGACACCAGCATGAGATTCTGGAGTGTCAGCAGTAAAGTAAAGGCAAGGGCCAAAGACATCTTACTTCCGTTCTTCCCCTGATTAAAGAAACAACATAGTGTAAGGAAGGAGTCAATAGTAATAAAATGTTTTAATAGTCATCTATCATTGTACACAGTTCTTGCATTTACAAACTCACTCACTCTTATGAACTATTGTTTGTCTTTTTGTATATTACTAAGTTTTTTGTAAATTTCAAAATTCACTGGGTACTGAACTGTATATGGTTGAAATGACAACAAAATTTGATTTGACTTGACTTCAACAATATAAGTTATTTGAAATATAATCTTTTAAACCTTTCTACACTAAGATATCAAATAAATCTAACCTAGTATACAGTACGTGCAACGAGATATTTTGATTTTGTTGATATCAATCACCTACTTCATATTTTCTATATTTGTATTATCTTTTAATGTCAGAATCGTAACAAAAACAAATGTTGACTTACCAGCATTTCTCTGTTATTAAAGGCGAGGTGACTGAATAAAACGTCGTAGGATCTGAAGATGAGCTGAAACACACAGTCTGACTTCTCTGTCTTAAGTGACTGAGGTTATCCAGGGACTGACTTTACTTGAAGGAGAACCTGCTGGTCACACCTTGGTATCAAACCATGCAATATGTCACACTAAAGTACAGGAATGTGAGTGAGCAGTCAAGAGCCCCATTTTTACAGTTCACTTTGCCAAACAGGTCTGTAAAGAAATGCAGCCATGCCCTGTTTCCATGGCAGCACTTAACCAGAGGAATCCTCATTTTACCTATACTTGTACAGTATCTAGACAGACAGACAGACAGACAGACAGATAGATAGATAGATAGATAGATAGATAGATAGATACTTCATCAATCCCAAACTAAATTTCAACATACCAATGCACTGAACGATCAAAAAGTTATTTTTATATAGCTAATAGTAGGATGGGTTACAAGACTCTTGCAACTACTGTACCTGAGGTACATTACAGATCTTCATCGTAAAGGGTTTAAACAATGTTTTCCACGCATGTTTAATTAACCATAATCAATTAATTAACATGCACCTGTGAATTGGTCGTTAAGACCTTAACAGCTTACAGAAAGTAGGCATTTAATGTCACAGTTCTAAAAACGTAGGACACTAAAGAGACTTGTCTACCGACTGTGAAAAACACCCAAAGAAAGATGCCCAGGGTCCCTGCTCATCTGCGTGAACGTGCATTAGGCATGCTGCAGGGAGGCATGAGGACTGCTGATGTGGCTAGGGCGATAAATTGCCATTTCCGCACTGTGAGACGCCTAAGACGGCGCTACAGGGAGACAGGAAGGACAGCTGATCATCCTCGCAGTGGAAGACCACGTGTAACAACACCTGCACAGGATCGGTACATCCGAATATCACACCTGCGTGACAGGTACAGGATGGCCACAACAACTGCCCGAGTCACACCAGGAACACACAATCCCTCCATCAGTGCTCAGACTGTCCGCAATAGGCAGTCCATGAGGAGGAGATGCACTGCAGTACTTCAAGCAGCTGGTGGCCACACCAGATACCGACTGGTACTTTTGATTTTGAGCCTCCCTTCATTCAGGGACACATTGTGAAACATTTTTAGTTTATGTTTTATGGTGTTGACTCTTTTAGTGTTTATACAAATATTTACACATTAAGTTTACTAAGTGTAAAAACAGTTGAAAGTCAGAGGATGTTTCTTTTTTGCTTAGTATATTTTTATCTCACTGTGATTTTTTTAAATTATGATTATTATGATTATGATTATGATTATTAATAATGTACCCAAATTTTGCTATCCAGCACTTCATATAAAAATCCTGTCATAAAAATTAAATAATCAAATTAAACGAATGTGTAGACTGCTTTTTGAAAATCTAACCCTGACAAATGCAGTTGGAAAGAAAAAATACATTAAAAAATTACATGGCAGCTTTCTATAAAATGTCAGTTTTGATTGCTCAGGAGGAAAAAAAGACTCTTAGTTGAGGTGAGTTTCCTGTTTGCGGAAATGATTTAATGGAACCACTAACGTAATACAAATGCACGGTGGAACTGCGAGCTACATCAAATTAAAGACCCGAAAATGGAAGTGAGGCAAAACACTGAAGCCAAAGTAAACCATAAACTCGAACCCTTTATGTATTTGAGTCAATTAATGTAGACAGAGTTATACGGAATATAATCACAAACCCCTGTGCCATCACAAAAGGGGAAATTAACCTTTTTATTCCAAATCATTCATCAAAAAAAGGATATCAAGAATGTTGTTTCGATCCACACTGACCCGTGAAGACTCATTTTATTCCGCTCTTGTGTTTTTAATTTTCTTCTTCTTCAGTCATAAACAGTTCGTCACATGTACACACAGTGTTCCAAGTTTGATTGCTGTTTTCCATAAATCAAGCAATGGTTTATTCAGTCCTTGGCTTCATATCAGGGTGTATGCTGGTGTCAGAGTGGAGATCTGGCTCGAACAACCTCTCTATTCGCACTGCAGATTTTGACTCTGGAGCTTATCAAAGCTGGAAGGATACATACGAGGAACAATTTAATAACAGATTTAATAATTGCGTTGCAAAGAATGTGCTTCTGAATCTCTTGGCTGTCACAAGATACTAAAATGCATCCTGAATGTGGGTGCTGTTGATTTTTTTTTTTTTGCAAAAGACAACCAATTTATCATTCGGAAGTGAAGTGGACTGGAATGTACAGGGAATGTTCGATGTGATTCACCATCTGCAATGGTAACCCTTCTCACATTTAGACACTGATCAATTTTTACCAGGGAAAGCAGAACACATTTGGTAAAATGATCAACCAGGAGTTACAAATAGCAACTTCTTATTACACATTCCTCTTTATTAAAAAAAAAAAAAAAAAAAAAAGTTAATCATCACAATCTTAAAGGAATGGAATGCTACACTGTGTTCTTGGATAGACAATCTTCCAAGAAACCAGAATAAAATTAGTGAAAGATAACATTTTTACAAGCATAACAATACTTTTGCTGCAAAAATGTATTCACTCTTCGGGAGGGTATGACATAACAGTCCAAAAATATTCAGCTCAAATGAAAATCGTTCAGGCAAACTTGCACAACATGTTTTTATGGAGGGTAGACATTAGATGATCCACAGTCTGCTAGTCATGCGTTTCTCCTGGCTGTCCATCAAGACTGAAGTCTGCAAGAGCAGAAAGACTTTCTTCATTTCCCAGCACGCTGTCTCTCTCTCTCTTCTTTTTATTTTTTTTTTAAACACAGCAGCTGGTTTTCTATTTATCCCTGTATTACATAAAGGCTGGAAAAATGTGGGAGTAGAGAGAAGCTCTCCCGTCAAGCATCATTTGCAAGGGGAGATCAGTCTGCAGTTTTGGATCCTGACATCAACCTCAAAAATAATATCTCGTTCTGTTGGTGTGCGGATTTCCTCAGTCAGGAATTATTACACGCCTGATTTTGTTTGTTGTAGTAGGTATTTAAAAGTAGAAGTGTAAAGCTTTTGATTCGGATTAAAGACAGGGAGTCAACCTAAAGTCCTGCACAAGCAGACAACTAAATACATTTCTCAATCAAGTTGTATATATATAACACTTAGCTTATAAGTTGCAGGTAACTTGTAAAAGACAAAATACTGTATATAAAAATTCTAGTTTTGTTGATGTTCATTAGATTTGCATGCAATAATTTTTTTAAAAATTGATTCAATCACAGTTTGAGTGCAGACTAAGCACAGACCCCAGCTCTCCTACTGAGGGAAAAATAACTCTCTAGGCTACATGTGCACATTTAACCTTACAAAGAAAGAGATGTGAGATGGAAGAAATTGAGAAAAGCACTTCCAGACTGTCAAAAAAAAAAGTTTCCACATTTAGCCAAAGATGGACAAAGTAAAGGAGTGAAAAGAAAATGAGATTTCAGCATGTAAATGTAGCCAAAAAAAAGGAGGAAAACAACATTTGGAGGAGTTGCTTCAGATTAAACGATAAGAAATAGACACAGTAAAAACTTGATGATTTAGGTCCCTGTCTCTTACAAAACACACTACATTTCAGATCAGAAATTCGCGATGGCACCTCCAGGGTCCGGGTTCGATTCTTGTCTCTGTGTGCATGGAGTTTGCATGTTCTCCCCGTGCTTGGGGGGTTTCCTCCAGGTACTCTGGTTTCCTCCCACAGTCCAAAGACATGCAGATTAGGCTAATTGGCGTGCCCATAGTGTGTAAGTTTGTGTTTGTGTGTGTGCTCTATAATGGATTTGCACCCTGTCCAGGGTGTACCCTGCCTCATGCCCTAAGTCTGCTGGGATCGGCCTCAGGCCCCCCAGGATCCTAAATTCAGGATAAAGCGGTATAGACGATGAGTGAGTGAGTTATCCTTATGCGTCCTAATGACTAGCCTGTCTCATTTTGCTAATGCTGACACTATTCACTGTCCACAGTAGTGCAATAGTTCAGTCAAAACAGCAATATTTAGTTGTTATTGTTTTTTTACACTTTGTATGTTTGTAAAGAGCTGGAGACTTAGTAGGTGGTTGATAATTATTGCAAGATCTCAATTTGACTTTCCAAACCCTTTAAGCAAGCACATTCACCGATTTAATTAAGGATTTCCTCATTTCATTCTCAGTAAATAAAGGGAGTTTGTGTCAAAATCTAAACCAGCGGCTCAGTTCGTCTCTGTCCGCCTTGACCGCACAGATTTTCAAACCTTCCCTGGGTGTCCTCTGGTCTTTGAAGTGCTCCAGTAATGAAGTGCAGAGACCAAACACATGCTAAATAAAGGCTAGCTTACTGTTCTTTTCCAGAACCGAGGCTTTAAACAAATGGTTCAAGCTATTTTGGGAATACAACAGGCTACCATTAACTCAAGCCCAGATCATGTCATGTAGCTCTTAGTGAGACTTGAGGGAACTTCCAGAGATTGTTGCAGGGACAACCAGATGGCTTAAGTGACAACTTCTGCACCATATTTTCAGTATTATATTATTATGTATCAGTATTAATGGTATGACATACACATCTGGGCTGGGTATGATTCATGGAAGTAGACTGTGATTGATGTGTTTTTTTGTCATTTCACAGTAAGTGGGGATTTCTCTGACTAACAGACCTGTTTACCAAACTGCAGTTAAACCATTTCCAGATGTTACCGTGCATCATGCAGTGACGCATTATTGGTCATCATAAAGGGACATGTAGATGTATTAGCGATAATAAATTCAGAGTAATCCCTTTTTGAGCTACACAGCTAGCCTAGTTTTCAAGCTATTGAAGTCATCCGTCTGGAATAGAGCAGCAATCATAGAAGAGCTTTTAAAATTTCAGTCTTTTGCTGTCTTCGGTCATTTCCTCCATGATGAACATCGCAATTTTTATTAAAGTCCATACTGTCTCTAGGTTTTTGCTCTAGAAAGTCTATATGTTTAGTATAGTGTATGTACAATCATATAAAAACTGACATTTAAACCTCTGACAAAGTGTCCTGCTTTCAATAACAGCGTCTATATATGACACTGACGATATCATGGCGCGTTCTGGTGTCTGTAAAGCCAGCTTGGCACAATAAGGGCCTTATGAGCTACGAATGACGAAGACAGCTCCAGTCCCACGGCAGGGCTGCTGGCTGACGCCTGGAGGTTTGAACTCCACCGCAGTCTGAGCGTGCTCCAACCATTAGCGCACTAGTATGGGCACACAACTATTAACACTTACTGCATATGGAAGGCATGCAATGTCCTCCCCCTTCTCTGGCTAAAAAGAAGAAGCCTACTAAACCACTGACTCAAGATTTTCTCAACAGCTTCACTGTTGGAATATAGTTCACACCTGTGGGTTTCCAAAATATATATACACACATACAAAAAAAAATGCATGCACATACAGAAAAACTATCCTTTCAGCGCAGTACTTGGTTTACAGATTCATCAGTCGGGTACAGCTGCCACACCTTGACTGCTGAATCGAAGAAAATATTAATCATACAGCTATGTACTTCTTTATCAGATGCAGCATGATAAGCAACTGTAATATTTTATCAGATATCATCTGTCTCTGTTATTAGAAAAAAAAAAAAACAAGTAAAACAGGTAGCTAAGTGTTTTTGGCTGATATTCCAGATGGTAATTACCAGACAGTAAAGCTTATTCTAGCTAGTAAAGGTAGCTATTGTAATTAAACTCACAGCCACACGATTTATGTAAGATCACTTTACATCAGCACAATGAATTTCTTTTGAGGATAAAACATTTCAGAGTTCTTAATGAATGACACCTACAGTATATCGTCATGTGATTCCAGATGTCTAATTGTGTTACACCTTGGGGTTGGGTGTTTTGAATTATAATTAGAAAACATAATGAACTGACGCAAGCTGTACACATATTATTAAATCAAATATTGATATTAGATGAAGCTGGAACAATTATTTTACATATCTGAAGGAATTCCACATTATATACGTGGTTGTATGAGAAAACCTTTCATAGTGATGTGAACAGCCAAAGTGATGTAGAAATGTTTTTATTAAGGATAAGTTTAATTTTTTTTTGGTCAGCATGGTGGCTTAGTGGTTAGCACTGTCACCCTGCACCTTCAGGGTCCAGGTTCGATTCCCACCTTGTGTATGTGTGCCAGGAGTTTGCATGTTCTCCTTGTGGTGGGTGGGTTTCCTCAGGGTACTCCGGTTTCCTCCCACAGTCCAAAGACATGCAGATAAGGCTAACTGGCATTCCCAATTTTCCTGTAGTGTGTGAATGAATGTGTGTATGTGTGTTTATTTGTGCACCATTGATACTCATGTTTTAATACTGCAAGAGACTTCAAGTGTCCTCAGGTGATGAGTCTATATACTAGAACACTGAAAATAGCACGTACTCTTTGTACTGTTTCTCCAATTCCAATTTAGTGGAGTATCCAAATTTAAAACAATATACCGTAACTATTTCAGAAATCAACTGTAATTTTCCCAACTATATACTGTATAATAGAAAATGCCACATTATGACCATGTGAAGAGTTTTCCCTAACCACCACTTATATGTGGGCCTGGTGGTAATTTATATGCCAACACTCCAAATAAGATATGCCACTGGACCATTTTTAAACCACCTCCAGTTCTGACAAAATTTCTGGGTTTCTCTGGGTTTCAGTTTGGGAAATCAGTAAAACATTGTTCAACCTCACCACGGGAAACACGGTCATGACTTTAAAAAGCATGCATCATTCAGTATGTATCTCAGAAATCTACAAAAACAGCCTCCCATGTCACTTGAGTTTTTGTCACATGGACAATGGACTGCTTTAGGTTATTGTCATGACTCACCTGAGCATGACCTTTAACGTGTATTGCACCATTGAGGGTGTTTCAAATGCTTCCACTGATGTCATTGCGTGACTTTCATGGTGTTGTTAAAGTGTTCTAATTTGGGTGTCTGTTGTTATTACTGTCACATACCAGATCTACCCAGATTCACGTCACTGGGTCAGGGGTAAAGGCACTACTACTTTCTTTCGTTTGCTTTCCTCGAAGAAGTCTCTACAGGGGAACCGGCACTGCATGCAGTGTCTGGGTCAGGGTTAAAAGTTTGGGTTATCCAACTGGATACCAGCACATGATTTTTCTGCTTAAACATACTTGAATTAAAATCACCAGGTAAATACCAGGTTTGAATGAGTCTTTCACATGACTTGGCTCCAGCCCTGTCATTTTCATCGAGTCCTATACGATTGCCCTAGTAATAACACTAGTATCCATAAACTGGATTTAATTTAGTCAATAAGTTGCAAGTTTCAAATTTTGTATAAATAGTAATTTATTCTACAGAACTGATTTAATGATTAAAGAAAACAAAAGAAAACAAAGAAAAGAGAAGAAAAGAAAAGAAAACCTGTCCGACTGGCTTGCCTTTGAAATCCGCTTACTCACTGTATACTTACTGAAAAAATGGTATGAAACTAGGAGTGTCACTTAGGTCTGTGTACATAATGTGGCCATTTAAAATATGAATTAAGTACATGATCATTTAATAATTTTTTGGTTTAAGTAATCAAAGCTTATTGCTTCATATATTTAATTTCAATTACCTCGACACCCAATAGCTGCACCGCACACACAAATCAGACCGCACACACAAATCAGTGCTCATTACTTGATATTGTAATAAATCAGGCCCTGGATATACTGTAACAGTCATGAAATATAATCTGTAGCTTCTGGACTGTAACTGCTTTTTTTCTGGTCAGGGTCATGGTGGATGGAAACACTGGGCATAAGGTGGTAGGATTCAGCCCAGATGTGAGGCCCAGTCAATCACACACACTCTCATACTTGTTCACTGTAAGGGGAAATTACTGTAAGTATAGCCTCTTTACCTGCCTATGGATTTGGCAGGAAACCAAAGAAATCAAATAAAATCCACTTAAATAAGTGGAGAACAAGGACAACTCAGGCAATTAATAACAGTAACCCGAGCTCAGGATTAAAACTTATACTGTCCGTCTACAGTGATTAAATGTTACTAATAATCATACTCACAGAAAAGTATAACCTCCAGGACTAATCTTTCACCATATTCTTAGCCACAACTGGTAGTTCTTCACTTCACATGTTCGTTATGTCTGTGTATATTTGTTTTAGTTAACATTTGGTTTAGATTTAGAAGTTATTCAAACCACAGTGTTTCTCAGTCTTTATAAGGTAATCATCACTTCAGTGCCTAACTCTTGAGAATGACCTAACTAGGCTTCTACTTAATTGCAGCACTTCCCAGTTATTTTCTTCGCCACGAACCAGAGCCTTCAATTCCACACCGGAAAGTTGTGGATGAGGTCTTCCCGGGTCGTTGATCCTCGTTGAGTTGTCGCAATCTACTTAGAGTTAATCTGTCTGATTCTCTCAAACATTACAAGGTCTGGCCAGAGAGACTGAAAAACCTAGGAGCTTTCAGCGCAGGCGAACATGCAGTAGCCTCAGTGGAAGACTTCTAACAAGATAAAAACATTTCCAAATCAACAGCATAATGCTTATACTCGGGCATGGCTCGTCGCTGAATCCATCTCTGATGTAGTCATTTCTTGTAAAAACTGACCTGGTTTTGGAGTGTTTTTCCAAAAAGAGACGCAGATAAATACAAACACAGCAATGCGGCTATTTCCACAGTCGTGTGGAAAATCTCATCTGACGTTATTCAGATGGTTCGCAGAATCCCAGCACTGCTAAAGTCAGACAAGTTATGCTTACAGGAATATCCTTCAGGGATCATGATCAGGGAGAATTACTGCTGTCTAAAGTCAACATTTGGAAATTACATTAAAGGTCAGCTTTTTGCTGATTTGGCCTCATTTTGCCCGAAATACCTCCCCGGAACAACATATGAAATATCTTTTACACATGTGAACATACCGCAACATTGGAAACAGATACTATCAAAACGGTTTGTACCATAAATCTCAGTGACAGCACTTGCTGCTGGTTTGTTGTTATGGTGAGATCACTGCTGTAGCAACATTATTTATGCTTGGCATAAAATCCGGCATAGCCGTGATTTACATAAGAAAAGGAATTTGACAGGCTCTGAATTTTTTAGTGGAAGCTCTGTTGTAATAAGAGAACAAGATGAAGCTGTTTTTTTGGCTAGAGCGCTTATTTGACATTTGTTTTTTTTCCAATAAAGCATTTTATTTACTGATTTACTGCAAAACAGGACGAATAATTGTTAATAGAATTTTAACCAAATTCGTCCACTATTGTTGGAATATTCGCTAGAAGTAAACCTTCCCCAGAGGACAAGGTATGTGAAGCAGGCAGTGCTTGTGAAACAAATTGTTCCCTCAATTAATTTTTTTTTCTCTCTTCCACAGTTCAGAATGACAGATGAGGAACAAAAAGGCTCCTCATATCCTCATGGATGGAAACTAGCACCCTGCCAGAAAGATCACGGTTTGCCCTTGCTTCTGTCTGCATGCTGGTTGTTGATTCTTGTCTGTCATTCTTTCTTTCTTCACTTTTTAAAAAAAAATTACATGTCCTGGCATTCTTAATAGAGACAATTAATAAAGTTCAGACTTTACATTTATGCAGCTTGAAAACCAACAATAGCTTAAAAAAATCCTGATAGAAATCTTATTTAAAAGTCCTGTCTCATTCTTGTGGACAAAAGGCTTGATTCACACAAATTGCTGCCTTCACAATCGTAACAGTGCAGCAGCATCAAACCCTCCACTAACTCTACATTGTAGGGAAAAAAATGCTTTGGAACGTGGAAAATTGGTGGGTGGTAGTATATAGGGAATGTTTCATAAACGCTGCTAAGAAATGTTCTCCAAGCCACACAATCAGATATATATATATATATATATATATATATATATATATATATATATATATATATATATATATATATATATACGTACATATATGGACGTACATACACAGACACACACAGTTTAGTATCCAGTCATTGTGCCATTGTCAGGATGTGGCTTGGTAAAACAGCTCCATAACACTGCTGAACGAAATTGAAAGTACACTCAATTAATTATGTTGGGTTTTTTGTTTTCCCCCATGCTCAGATTTTTATATCCCATTTCGGTCCATGACACAATCGATCCTATTTTTGCCATACCACTGTGGAGATATTACTGGTTTAAAGAAATTACAAGACAAGTCAAAAACAAGACAAAAGTTCTCTTCTTTTAACAAACTAAAGTTTACTGGCTTTTGTTCAGCTAAGGAGCTTAAAAAGCAACTTCAATGTATTTTTTTTTTTTAAGGAAATTATATTGGTAATCATTTAAAAGTTATATGATTATTTATTTCTTCTTTCTTCCAATAAACAACTCATTTTTTTAAAGTAAGATCAAGCATAACCAGAACATCTATCCTGGCTTTCAGCATGATAATCACACTACTCAGAGATCTCTTAAAACGGCTAATTTAAATGATCGACTGTATGTTTGGGACACTCAGTTGAAAGACTGAGAATTATTTTAGCTTGATTAATGTAATTGCAGCTGAAGTGCAAAACAAACCAAAAGGAAATAAGTAAAGCCATCAATCCAGATGTTTGTTGTTAAATCTAGTCTTTTCTCCAGGTTCCAAAACAGCAGATTCAGATCAGGTGTGCTGAATCAGATTCAAATATTTATTTAAGTCTTTTTTAGCAGAACAATTCTGCATGTCAGGATATCAGACTATGTATAATTTAGATACATACTTTTGAGTTACTAAGATAGCGCAGTTTACATCATGCGTTTTGCAAAAAGGGCAATCAATACTTCAAAAATAAGAAAAATCATTAAAGAAGAAAAAAAGTTTTTTTTTTTTGATGTGCCAAGATTTCACAACTAAGATGTGCACGTAAGGCACACAAGGAAACATGGGTTTCATTTGAGTTTTGGCCCCTGTCAAGGAAAATTCACGAGACTCAACAATAAAAATGTGAGAAAACATCAAGCATTCCTGCTTGCGTTCGCACGTTTATTGCATTTTTCATTAAATTAGGCTCAGCTGTATCTGTCAGCTAAGTTGAGTGCACCGGTTAGCGTTAATGCAACGTGTCACAGTCAAGGTATCTTTAATTCCTATACGCTTCATTTCAGGTTCAATCACTAGTCTCTCAATCACTAGAAAAGCACACTTTAAAGGTTCTTTAGGGGGTTATTTGGTTTTTTTTTTTTTTGGCTTCTTTATGGCTTTTACTTGGAGCCATATTGTTCACGTTTTAATCATGTCAAAAAGGGGAAATGCTCTATATAAAACATTTAGGATTTCCATCATAATGACCAAACCAGAGAACCGCTAAGCGATCTATATTTTCTGAATGCCCATACTCATCATTCATGAGCACCATTAAATATAGTTGTAAAAATATTTTCCATAAGCGCTCCAAAGAAGATACTGACTACTATGATTTACTATGATGTGATTAAAAAAATAGAATATACTGTACAAATGTATCTGTGTAATATAGCTTTACATGCAAAGCTACAGGAAGCCCATTTGCAAAAGAAAAATTAAACAATCAGCAAGGTTTTCATTTGTCAAATATTTTCATGAATCTATAAATCAATAAGTATGTATTGTATGTACAGAAATTGTGGCCCTATGATTACTAGGGCTGCCACGGTTGTTGACAGTCACTCGGGCAACATAACTGAGGTGGATGAGGGACCCACATGTAGGAACGAACCTGGTGTATTTTGTATGGTATTGCTCTGTCTTTAACCCTACACTTATCCTGGAATTTTCTTGTGTTTTCTTTCCCCTCCAGCCAGTTTCGGAGTCCTTGAAAATGTATTTTCCATGCAATTCAGCAGTGTAGATAGAGAGAGCTAATGGATGGAAGACTTTGCTTTTTAGCAGCTCGCTTGGCACCAATCTGCAAAAGCCTCAGGTTTAAAACCTGGATAGCTTGATTAAACATGGAAAAGTGGAAAAATTTTATATAAATAAAAACCTGATTGATCTGTTTAATAAAAAAAGAGTTATTTAGTATTACAAGAATATACAATTCAATGGCAGAAACAGCAGAAAACCACAGGAGACACATGTGTTATTGCCAGTGCATTTGACTCCTGGATGATACAATGCTGTTTTTGTTAATCATATTTATAACTTGTTAACACATTCAAATTAACTTTTAAGTCCTTTCTTGGAAATGAACACAAATCAATTTGTCAATTTCTTTTCATCTTTCTATTCTTACTTTTAATTTTGAATTGTGTCCCAGAATCTACAATCAGCTTTAATTACTCAATCATTGTCTATACCGCTTTATCATGTATGCAGGCTCATGGGAGGCCTGGAGCCTTCCGCACACACTTACAAACTCTTTCATACACTACGGGTCTAATCTGAAACTCCAAGCATGAGGGGAACATTCAAAGTCCATGCACACAGACCAGAGGCGGGAATCGAACCCGGACCCTGGAAGTGCATGAAGGCGGTGCTAACGCCCTACTTCTACAATCTTCTGTAAGTGCTTTATACTGGTCTGTGACATCTGGATCCAAAGCATCAGCGGGCACGAATTAACTCACCCAGATGGGAAATAAGTTCATTGCAACTTGCAATATTTATATTATGCAAATACACACTAATTTAGAATCTGAATGTCCATGCAGTGTCCAACCAGCCAACAGTTTTTTTTTTCTTATTTGCTTTGATTTTTTTTTTACTCTTATCCTTCTATAAATTACGTAATGTCACGGTTGATTGTTTCCTTTCTTTCCACTTAGTTCCATATACACAATTAAGCCATCATGGTCCAATGAATGTCAAAAGGAAGAGGACTGTAGTGCAACCACTGTTTCATAAACCACATATGTTGGCCATTATGGCTTAACGATGGTGGCTTTCTTCTTGTGCAGACATAACTGCAGTCTCTGATCTCATCAATACGGTATCAGCACTGCAAGCCATTAAAAACTAGCACTCCAGGGAGAGCTGCACGCTAGGAAGCATTCGGTTTATAGGACTGCTAGTGGCGAAGTTCTTTTACGCTTTTAGCCTTTCTGCTCTCTAATATTTTGCAAACATGTCAGAGTTAATGTTTCGTCAGACAGGAGGTCCCTTCAGGACTATAATCATGTCTGTCATGTTTGCCCTGAGGAATTATGTGTGTGATTACCTCTGCGTCCCTCTGAAGTACAAATGAGGTCTGATATATCACATAAATTCAAACTTCGACAAATTAACACCTGTGATCCAGTGCTGTGGTCTTTACAAGCTTTTAAAGCCAGGTGAGTGTTGGCTTTAGGGTAGGAAAGGCAAAATGCAAACAACTGGAGCTACCAGGATAAGATCAGTGCACAAATATTCTGATTACATCAGATATAAATTGATGATGAATTTTCCTTTTTGTTCTTTCCAAGAACAAATAACATAACATGCATATTACAGCCCAGGAAAAAAAAAATCTAATTTCATGGGCTGTCTACATTAAAGCATGAACTTTATGAAATCTAAATACGCAACACAATTAGTTCAGTCTTGTTCTGAGTTTCTTTTCTTGGTTGCACAATTGTAGTGGCAAAATGGCAATATTTTATCTCACAAAAGCTACACTTTGATAAAAAATGATTGTAATAAAAAAACAAATCTTTTAAGGTCAATGTCTTTTGGAGACTGTGTGTGTGCTAGAGAAGTGATGTCTGACTGAATAAATTTGGCTTCAATATGTTTCCATATGAGAAAATTTTTTTTTAGGAGACCGACTAACTGAAAGCCAATCCAGGGGCTGGCGGCGAAACACTCGACCACAAATCTGCTGGAAAAATCTTATGAGCAGGCGAGTATGAATATGAACAGTTTCAGGATCTCTGGGCTCTCTCTGGAGGTCACCCCAGTATTCCCTCCACTCTCATTACACTGTATGCCCTTGTGAGCGCTGAGACGAGAGCACACCCATGCACATTAAACAGAAACATTACAGATACTTTCTGAGATGTTTCATCACATTAGATGTGACTGCTGAGTAAGCTTTGACTGGGGCCACATAATCTAACAGCAGTACGCCTTGTTCTCTGCAGCAGTAGAGCACACGAAGGCAACCGTCGTACTCGGTTTATGAGCGGTCTCAGGAGTACAAATATCACTAGTGGTTCCTGCTTTATCAATGCGCAATTTATAACTACTGGGTCATGATAATAAAAAATAATTATGATGCTGTTGACATACTGTAAGGTCAATATTTTGTATAAATACTACATTATGTCTGATATCTATTTTCAAGTTGATGTCACATTCCTGAAGCACTAAGCTATGCAAACGTCCATATCTGGATTTAGTCCGCCAGTCATATTGCAGCTTCTGGTAATGTGTCAGGAGGGTGTTTATAATTGCAGGTTAAGTAAAACCAGGTTGATATGAGTGGACAGCTGAGCTGCAATCTGGAAGCTCGCTGTGAGGTCAATGCTGGCCTGTGTGTTGGGAACATATGTTTGATAAAGTGAAAAAGGCTGCTATGGGACCAAAGCATTCATTTGCTATCTCGCTTCATCGTTGTAGCCCGCACTTTAAGAGATCTGTAAGTCCTCCTGGATTTAATAATAGCGTGTCTGATTTCCGTGCTTGGAAATATCAGTTGGCCCTTCAAGTCTAAATGAAAGTGCAACTGTTATTAGAAGACCAGATGGTACAGTAGCTTAACGTAGTGCCTGGTGTTGTAATCTAGACATTACATATCTGGATTTTTCAGCCAAGAGGAAAAGGTATGCACAAAGGGCATGGCCTTGCAGTCATAGAAAAAAAGCACTTTTTTTTTTTTGTTTGTTTTTGCATTTCTTTATGTGAAATCCAATAGGGCAGAGACTCACCATATCACACAGTCATCGTTTATACTGCTTTATCCCCTATTCAGAATCACGGGGGGCCTGGAGCCTATCCCAGGAGACTTAGTTGGGGTACACCCTGGATGGGGTGCCAATCCATACACATATTTACATGCGACAGGCAATTTGGGAACGCCAATCAGCATGTCTTTAGACTGTGGGAGGAAACCGGAGTAAATGGATAAACCTCAACAAGCATGGGAAGACCCAGGTGGGAATCGAACCCGGATCCTGGGGATGCAAGGCGACAGTGCTAACCCATATAGAGTTATTATTGCACCTGGTAAAAATGGGAACTACAACAAAAACAAAGAGTAATCCATTGAAAAGGATTTGCACAGCCTAATGCTTACTCTACGGCTACGTTCACATTACCACCGTTAAGTGACTCAATTCCGATTTTTTTTTCACCACTGTGACACAGCTTTTTCAGATCAGATCTTGATCCATTTTTAAACTATTTTTACGACATAAATAAGAATGGGCAGATTGGAATTTATGCAACTTTTACCTATTTATGCCTCTGACCATTCACTAACATATACTTTACGATTTACAGCACTTACAGTATGGCAGATGCCCTCATCCAGAGTGACAATGACTTATTGCATCATACATCTAAGCAGTTAAAGGCTTTGCTCAAGGAGCCAACAGTGGCAACTTAGTAATGCTGGGTTTTGAATCCAGGACCTTCCAACCAGTAGTCCAATGCCTTAACCACTGAGCTACCCCTGCTCAAGAACCAACAGCATGGTGATTTCATAGCTGTACTAGTAATAGCTGCTAAAACAGCTTAAGCCCATCCTCTGGACCACGACATATATAGTCAAATAACTGCTTGCCATCTTCGAAAGCATATTTTTTGCAAAAATAGTATAAATGCATTTTTACACCAAACTGGTTTAAAAGCAGAAATACATAATGTACAGGCATAAACTGCTGCTGGCGCTGGTGAGATCATGCCGTCTCTGTAGTTTACAGGACTCAAAAGAGGAAAACAATATTGCTGTGTTCTTTTTTTTCATGATGGCTCTGTACACAGCACCTGCATTTTTTTTATTGCGTTCCTACAGGAAAGCGCCAATACCCTTGACGTCTTACGAGATGGAAAATATTGTATGTCCAGGGAGACGGTGTTTTATCGACTTTCTGTAAGGATTAATGATCAATCACCCACCCTTCCATAAATCCTGCCTTTTCATATCCAACCTGGCTCATAGACTTAGTTCATATGAGGTTCAATGGCATATTTTCCAAGTGCCCATGATTTCCTTGCCAAGCGGATGGCTCGAATTCAGCATGACCTCAAAGGAACTGCACAGAGTTCTGATTTACTCAACGTTCTAGCTATATACAAAATGTTGACTTTAAAGACATTAATGCTACATCATCTTGGTGAAGTGTCTGGAACTCGAACTGGGTTAGAAATATTATCCTCAGCCCGCTCTCTACCAATCTATTTGTTTACATTGAGATGTTTATGCGTCAATTTTGTGCTCACTGACTCTTGATTGCAATGGCTCCTTAGTTCAGCTAAACAGCTAGCCAGTGGAAACTGGAGACTGTATAGCTTGCAAGACAAACCGATGGCTAATAAATACTTTCCGTTACCTCAGCTGTTAAAATATTTGATGCTCATATGATACTTACAACAAAGACTGAGATGCATTAGGAAGAGTCAAAAACTTGATTTGTGTGTAGAGAGAGCAGGGAAGCTACTTGAAGTGGATGTGTATGGGAGGAACCTCGGGGGAACCAGGTTCAAAGGGGGTTTGGGATGTCTAGGAAAGGGTACTTTAGGAAATTTAGAAGAGGCTTTTAAAAAAGCAGGGTTGGAAACAAGTGGTTCTGACGTAGTGAAAATAGAAACTGAAAAGTGTGCACACACACACACCCACACATACCCAAACACCCACCCACACACATACACACACACAGTCTAACTGTCTGCTCCTCACTCTCACATTATGATCCGTCTATTGGTTTTATGCCTTGGAAACACATTTGCTGGGAGTTTAGGGCGGAAACAGTTTTCCTGCTTTCATGCTTAGCTGTATGAAATACATCCTTGTTACATATTTATGACTTCTTTCTTCCCCTCCCGTCTCTGGACTACGATCAGAATTAGTACATGAGAATAAGTTATAGGGTGTGCGTGTCTTGCTTCATACACACCTGTCAGAACATCCCACCACCCTCATCCCCCTCCCCAAAAAAATGATGTCACTGCCTAAGCAGCTCTTGCTTTGCAGAGGTCATAACCTTGTATCACCACTCAGCAGCTCTTTCATGGTAACCGTCATGAAGAACAGCTCGCTGAGAAGAAAGAGACTGATTGAAGAAACGTGTCTGCAAAAGTTCTTTTCTTATCAGTACTGTGAACAGCAATGCGTTCATGTGTCAAGACCTTGAAGCTGTATTTAAACTAAGGATAACGTTAGCTGACTAATGGAGTAATATATTTGGGTGTGTTGTGCAAGAGTGTTTAAATACATGACAGCTGCTGGGGTTGACTGCTGTGACTAATTTAAGTAGAGAGTTATTTTGTTCTTAGGCATTTCAATACAAAGTTCAGTGTTTAATTGTTTCAATTATAAATCTTTTATTTTATTAATATCTTCTGTCAGTCATATATCTCCATAGCTGGTCTGTAGTTTATTGAACAAATGAACAAACCTAAAGTCGATTTAAAATAGCATTAAAATCTTTTAAATCCAAAAGACACAGATCTGTCCCAGCAATAGGTCAATGACAAATGACAATATATATATATATATATATATATATATATATATATATATATATATATATATATATATATATATATCAAAAAAAAAAAAAAAAAAAAAAAAAAAAAAAAATATATATATATATATATATATAGGGTGGGCCATGTTTTCATACAAAATTTTAAGGAAAACATCCAATGTTTCTTATAAAAAAAAAAAAGATATTTTTCATATGTATGAACCTTATGGCCCACCCTGTATATGCTTATATGGAAGCCCTGCCCGTGTGTGTTAACTGGGGAACATCAAACTGTGCATTTTGGTTTTCTGATATGTCAGGTAGAATGAAAAATGATTATTACTTTTATGTTTTTCAATTTTCCAATACCGAAAAATGGAAATGACATCACCGCAATGTAGATCTATCAAAATTTTACATGTTTTTTTTTAAGGGGTCCTTCATTTAGGTCATAGAAACAACCGAAAGCAACAAGCAAAACACTCTGGACTATTTCTTTGCCTATGTGTCATTTTAAAATGTATTGCTTAGTCATGCGAGAACAGTGGGTTAAAATGAATTAAAATTCAGTTCATCATGTTGTGCTGGAAAAAGAATGTCACTCTATACTGCACAATCCTACATATTGTAGGTTTTTTTTTTTTTTTTTTTTTAAATGCTCTGGGTTTTGAAGGCTAAGGGGAAATGTTGTGTGTTAAATATGCTACATTCAGCAAGCCTCGGTAGAGTTAAATAAAGCACTCACTTTATTTCCACTATATATTTTTTGTTTAATTCATTGGAACTAAAAGCTCCTAATAGCCCCTGCTGCTCCATTAACAAGCTCCTGTGTGAACCAGTCCTGCTGCCAGCTCTGTGTGTGCAGCTTTCTAAGTGCAGCAGTGACGGGTTTGTAATTTGAGAGCAGGAGCAGGGGGATCATTAGTCTGAACTGAGTGCTGTCTCAAAGAACCAGATGTGCAGACACTCCGAGGGAGCAAGCCCACGCTGGTGGATCGTCTCATCTCATCTCTGATGCGGTCTCACTGGAGTGTGTAGACACCAAGTATTAAGGAGCTGTGTTAACGGGGAGAACACTACAGATACAGACAGAGCTACAGACAGCAGGGTTTCTGTGACAGACTGTTCGCGGTATTTATGACTGTCAGGATGTTTCTCATGCAGGAGAAAAATCAGGCTGTAATCCATCCCTGACGGAAATATTTACAGGTTTTTTTTTTTTTGTTTGTTTGTTTCTGGATGAAGAAACTGAATAATGATGCTGTCTCTTGAGCTCCTCGCGGCACTTTGTCTGGTTTATCTCCGCCTCGGAGCGGCGTACATGGGTCCTCTGTACCCGGAGATGTCCAACGGTACCTTCCATCACTACTTCGTCCCGGACGGTTACTACGAGGAAAACGACGACCCCGAGCAATGCCAAATGCTCTTCCGGGTGAAGGATGAGACGCGGTGCGTGGCCGAGGAGGACAGCGACGCGGTGATCCGCGACGACTTCACCATCCTCAAGCGTCACGTGGAGGACGCGGCGCGCGTCCTCGAAGCCATCGGCCGCAGCGTGGCGCTCGACCTCGACGGCGAGGAGAGCTACGGCGAGTTCCTGCGGCGCGAGAGCGTGCAGGTCGGCGAGGCGTTCGCCAGCTCCGAGAAGTCGCTGCTCGAGCTCGAGGTGAAGTTCAAGCAGAGCCAGGAGCTGGAGATGCGCGAGGAGCACCGCGTCAGCGACGACTTCCTCGCCATGGTGGCGCACGCGCGCGACTCCATGCGCGACACGCTGGACGTCGCGCTCGCGCTCAAGGACAAGCACGAGCTGCTGTCGCTCATCATCCGCAGCCACGGCACGCGCCTCAGCCGCCTCAAAAACGAGTACATGAAGGTGTAAACGCGCCCGCGCGCGCGCCCGCCGGGGAAATAGAAGCAAAGTCCATATTATTTGGGCATTTCTTTTTTATTTTGGCTAACACAATGCAGCTATTTTGTGCAATAACTAAGAAAGCAGTTTCATTAGAATATAGATGAGCTGCAACAGACTGGGCGGGATTCAACCAAATTCCTTCTTGTCTATCTATTAAAACGAACATATGATACTCAGGCATTGTGACAATAAATAAAACCAGGGTTTGAATACCTGTTCCATCATTTTGATGATGTCCAGGTATTCATCATACATCAATAATAATAATAATAATAATAATAATAATAATAATAATGTTTTTTGTTGTTGTTTATAGTATTACCAAATCATTACTTGAACGTGCATATTCTGCAAAAAAACAACAAAAAAAACAACAACAACAAATGGCCACAGATTAATTTTCTTATTTTATTGCACATCTTATCTAAAATTTATATTCATATTTAGTTCCTCAATTTACCCAGATAAATCCCCATTGTTGAATTCTAACCAACAGTGTTCACTCACCCATGAAGCTGGATAGAACCCAGTGGGTGATAATTTGGCATTGAGGGACTTTTCTGTGTTTTTGCAACAGTTAAACATGCTGACTAACCTCCTGAAATACACACTGCTTAAGTATATTATGTAAAATAGCGTTTATTTTATTCAAAGGAGGAGAGAATATATTTGTAAAAGCTTTTTTTTAATGGGAAACTTTTTGATGTTAATATGAGCTTTTAAAATGTTATACTGTGAGTGTCTATATTTTTCATGTGATAAACTGGCTATTTTGTAAGGTATTCATGTAATTTTCAACATGAATATATTTGTGCAATTATGCATTGATAGGAAAAAAGACAAGACTGAAATGAATTAATCTATGACCAACCAAGATAACTGCGGGCAGGAATATTGGATTTCAAAGCTTCTACCATGTGTAGTTGCATTCCTGAAAGGCTGTTTATTCCACGTTGTAATAAAAAAAAAACTTTACAGAGGGAGTTTGTGTGTGTGTGTTTTAGTGCTGGAATGCTAAAAGCTGTCTCTTGCATGTAACAGACAGAATAAATGTGGAATCTAGGTCCTTACCATGCTGTGCTGGCAGGCAGATTTATAACTGTGTAATACAGTCTATGTGAAAAAAGAAAACACAATGGGCTAGGGACCCGTGTTGTTGGAGAAAGGATTAAATGTTACACCAGTAACAGCTAAGACTTTCCATTCTCATCATGGCGTGTATAAACTACACATAATTCTCCTAAGCCTGTGAAACTTGTTTCTCTGTGGGAATTTATGGGGTTTAAAAGCAGTCTTTTAGCACACATTAACATTTAATCTTTAAAATATCTGAACGAACGTGTGCCACAGCAGCATCTGCAGACAGACCAAACAGATTAGAGGCAAAGCATGAGAACAAATTTTAGAGAAAGACTGAAAGGCATTGATCTCACTGAAGCTATACAGGTGCTTGGAGAGCTCACAAAGTCATTCAAACAGCTGCTGAGCATCTTTTTTTCCCCCAGACTAAGTGTTTTTGCTTCCCCTCATAAATGTGTTATTTAAGGACAGTTGTTAAGTTAAAATTGTCATTGGTCAGAATAGCAAGCAAGTTTAAAAGAAACCATACGGTTACTGCATTTCAGGGAGATGGTGTCATACTACACAAAATAAAAACTCCATAAATGTTCATCCATCTGACAAAGAAGACCAATCCAACAGTTTCTAAAAGTAAGATGTTTTGAACAAAAGCCCTTTCAACAATCTATACAAAAAAGTATCAAATCGAAATCCATGTACAGATAAACCACTACAAAACCACATATAAAATGACTTTTAATTAAATCTTTTGTATTGAAATAATTTCTTATTATGACTATTGCAAATAGTTTGCAAAGTTTTCTACTGCCTTTATTAATTTCTGTACTCATCCTTGATAGTTTATTCTTGTAAAAAATTAAAACAGGCTTATTATTATGCAGAAATGAAATAGAAAAACAAACAATAAATATTGAATTATTTAAATAAAGTAAGGAAAGAGCATTTGTTTAACCAACATTCTATCTATCTATCTATCTATCTATCTATCTATCTATCTATCTATCTATCTATATACATAAACAATTTTAGTCTATAAATAAATAAAATATGTGACAAATTGATATCTGCCATAAATAAAATAAAATATGTGACAAATTTATATCTGTCATAAAGGTATCAGTTTAATTAAAATAAATAATTAGATCAGATTATATTAAATTTTCTTGTTATTGTGCAAACTGATCAGCCATAACTTTAAAACAATTAAAATTAAAATCATTCAAGTTTTAGGTTCCCCATGTGCCACCGGGGCTGCTCTGGCTCCCTGGGGTGTGGCTCTGTGGGACCACTGGAGGTGTGCTGTGGTGTCTGGTAAAGGGAGGCTAGCTAGCAGATATTAAACTGCTGATTAAGAACCTGACCTCGATTCCTGTCAGCTATCCAAATACAGGTCTATAATAAATCTCCCTTTATCTCCAATATCCTGGAAAAGGTTGTGACATCATTTAGGCTTATACCTACTTAGGAGTAAAATTCATGAAGTATATTAATCAGGATATAGGCCTCATCGTAGCACAGAGACAGGACTGGTTAAAGTGATAAATTACCTAATGTTGGCCTCTGATCAGGGTTCAGGTGAATTTTCAGTTCAGAAGATAGCACCCAGCCAGACCAGGGAATGATATACTGTTTGGTCATTAAATCACTCAAATGAGTCTGGGCTCCCTAATGAGTCTGGTTCCTCCCAAGGTTTCTTCCTGTTGTCATCTCACCAAGTTTTTCCTCGTCACTGATAGTTATAGTCTATACATTTATCAATACATGATGTAACTTATTTCATATTTGTTACGTTCTGTAAAGCTGCTTTGCAACAATAAGTATTTAAAATATAAAATATATATATATATATTATAATATAACCTAACTTAAAGTTCAGTTCAGACACATTAATATGAACTAGTTCATAGTTTACAAATTTGAATTTAGGTCAGCCACAAAAAATTAACTAGTTCAATTTAATTTGTCCTGTCTTCCCCCAGTCTGAAAAGTAGAAAGCACCTTTTCATTATACCGTCCTACTATCCCAGCCCAGCCCATCTGCACTTGCAAAATAAAGGTGCTGTATATATTTTTTTACCTTAGAATTCTGGTTTTTCTATGATCTTCTCCATCTCTGACTGGTTATACTAAATTGATGGGTAACATTTCTTCAGCTTACAGAATGTTAGTCTACCTTGCAAACCTCATTAGTACCAGTATACCCTGTCCACTCCCACTCATGAGAAATATGTAAACATTATTCTGAATTATTAATCCTGTGTGCTAACACATCTGGAATGTTTGTGCTTGACAATGAAGGATGTAAAGAGCCTTAGCTCTTGTGACCTTCTCTGTGAGACTTTTCCATGGAATACCTAAGCAGTGTTTGCTGTGACTGATCTCCCTGATTTTGTGGAGGTGCATCCTCATGTTTTCCTTTTCATGAAGTCATATGAACTGCCTAGCCAAAAAAGTCACACACTCTAAATTCTCATTCAGTCACCTTTAGCTTTGATTATAGCACACAATGTGATAGGTAGTTCATATGTGAAAATGCTTTCTCATGCTTACAGAACTCCCATGAGAAATAACGGAAACTCAAATTATTCGTTCCACAGCCCCAAAAAATAAATACATAAAAATAATTAACACAAAATATAAAGTAAAAATAAAACTAATTAACCTGCATTTTACCTTTAAAAAAGTAAAAATAAATCCTGACAGATAAGTGTTTCCATTTGTGTGCGCAGGTGCTGTGTATGTGTGTGTGTGTGTGTGTGTGACACGAAAGTAAGGAGCCCCTTCCCTCTTCCCCTTCTTGTCTTACACAGTTACCCTTCCTCCACTCTTTTTACACACATGAACACACACATAACGCACACAACGTAAACAGGTTTATCGGAAAAATAAACAAGAAATCTCTTTTATGACACTTGATTGAGTGACACAACGGAATCACTGCTGTAAAGTAAAAATAAAACAAATTAACCTACACTTTACCTTTGAAAAAAATCACCACGGAGGGGGTTTGTGTGTGTGTGTGTGTGGCACGGTGTCCAATGACGCGCACGCACACAAACACAAAGAGCAAGCTGATACATAGAGAGAAAATGGATTTTTAACCTCTCTAATGAGACTTGCTTTTGCACACGCGCTGTACACACACGCATACAGAAACAAAATAAAATGTTTTACGCACACATACGTCGCCACAGTGTTATAGTAAACAGTACACACGTGTACAGATGTTGATTATACCAGTAAAAGACGTGCACTAAGACCAATCAGGGGAGACGATAACCCACAATTCCGCAGCGCAAGATAGAGAAAAACCGTTGGCTCAGTTGTGATCACATGACGCTCGGTGTCAAAATAAGAAGCGCCTGCGTGATACATAATACTTGGTACTTGTAAACCAAGATTTGTTTTATATATTGTTACCTTATATATATACATTATATATACATATTATATTCACTGTATATATGTGAATATGGGGGTGTTTTTCTGCACAGGGGACAGGACGACTGCACTGTATTAAGGAGAGGATAAAGGGGTCCATGTATTGTGACATATTGGGCAAAAACGTCCTTCCCTCAGTCAGAGCATTAAAGATGGGTCGTGGCTGGGTCCTCCAACATGACAATGACCCAAAGCACACAGCCAGGAAAACCAAGGAGTGGCTCTGTAAATAGCATCTGGACAATTTAAAAGCAAAATAACAGGTCTTTGAGGGTCAGAAATCTGGCTGATAAGTAAGTGATCAATTACTTATTAGACACATTATGGAAGTTATATTTGTGATTCGCATCAACAAATAAATTGTTAAAAAATCATACAATGTGATTTCCAGATTTTTCTTTTTAGATTCTGTCTCTCACAGTGGAAATACACTTATGCTGAAAATTGTAGACCCCTCCATGATTTCTAAGTAAGAGAACTCGAAAAATTACAGAGTGATCAAATACTTATTGACCTCACTGTGTATATATATATATATATATATATATATATATATATATATATATATAAATGTACAGTATATATATGAGAGAGAGAGAGACAGATAGATATCATGGATATCCAGATAGATAGAATAAGGTTGTATAAGGTTGTTACCATATATATATATATATTCCCTCTTCACTCCCTGTATAATAAAGCATGAATTATTTATTTATTTCCTAGTCCAAATAAGTCATTGATGAGTCGATGAAACCTGAGGGAGTTCACGTATTGTGGGTGTGTATTGACATAGAAAGCACTGTGACCTTTCACACACTTCCCTACACACACACACACACACACAGTCCCAGGGTGCCTCTTCTGCATTCACACTCACTCAAGCTTCCTTTCCTTTACACACGGTAAGTTCATTTTCATTATCAACTCGTGCACACGGTCGTTTTTGCTCTTTTCTGCTTATTTACACATGCAGCAGTATAAACATCACACACACACACCATAACAAGACTACAGTAGCGCTACTCATCATCTGTGCTTTAGCTACAGCTGCTATTGTTTGCTAGCATTATCTTCTACTCAGGTTTTTTATAATAATAACGTGTCTATAACAGATTAATTAACCGTTTAAGTGATTAAATTCCTTACAAGTGCCTTACAGGAACACAGCGGTAACTGTCTATCAGTAGCCGGTAAATATAACCGAACCGGAAAAGCGCTCGCGCTGTCGCGCGACCTTTCCCCTACTTAAGTCGGCGTGCGCGTGCAGTTGTGAGCTGACGTCACGTGGTGGCGGTTTACATAGATTTGCCTCGCAGTGCGACCTCGATGAACCTTAACTACACATTATGTAATTACAGTATACACACACACACACACACACACACTCAGTGTCACCTTGTCAACAGTGGAGCTGGAAATTCTAATGTTTGTTTGTTTATGTTCCTATAAATTTAGGACACATTCATTGTCTTTTGATGGTGCTTAATGCTGTTCAGTCAGTACAAATCCAAGCTACATTTTATGATACCAAATAATAATAATTATTCCAGACACAGAGATATAGAGAAAGGGATGAGCCCTTTGGTGTGTGTGAACTGATCCTGAACTGAAATTCTGTTTGTTTGTTTGTTTGTTTGTATTGGGATGACAGGCGATACTTGTACAGGGATGCAGTAGGCAGCGTCATCATCAATTTTTATGTCATAATGCAAATGTGTCATTCACAGTCACCGACTGTAACATTGGGCAGCGTCATCATCAGCTGGGTGCTTAGGTGTAGCTGGGGCAAACATAGAGACAGCCGGTGTAGTAGTGGGTGTTCCTTATCGTGTACAGCACAAGGCATCATCATCATCATCACCATCACCTTGTATGTCATACTGTGAGGTAATAAAATATCTGCTGAAACGTTGAAGCAACGTGAGGAGCGGCTGTGAGTTGACCGTGGACTCCATTTGCAGGTAACAGTAGTTCATATGTGTCAGGATCTGCAAGCAGACAGAGCCGTGGTTACCCTTTAGTATTTAAAAAAATAAACTATTCTGTTTATTGGTCTACGTAATGCCCCAACGTTCATGTTTTGATTTAACCCAGGTTTTAAGATTTGATTATACATAACCAAAGAAGGACTTTGTGCTCACCATACATGTTTCCAATAATGTGTAGAAACATCTCTTTGAATTCTGATCAATTGATCTGCAAGTGATCTGTGTATTCATTAAAGTGATCTGTGTATTCATTAAAGTTCATTAACTTGATGATGTACACATGGTTTGTGAATGAGTGTGTGTGTTTGTGTGCCGCACGATGGATTGGCACCCATCCAGGATGTACAATCCATGACCCGAATGCCCTGAGAAATTCTCCAGGCCTCCCTGGACCTTGAATAGAGTATGCATTACAGTAAGTGAATGAGTGAGAGTACATACACCTCATTTTAATACAAACTAATTGTTTTGCAATTTAGTATGAGTGGGTGTGTAGTGTGTGTGTGGAGGCATCGGTGGCTCAGTGGTAGGTATGCAGTCCGCTGTGGCGACCCCTTGACAGGAGCAGTCAAAAGACTAACAACAAAGTACAAACTCTTCCTACAATGCTAAAAGCATACAATCATATAGAATGTCTTTGTATGCTCTCCCTTCACTATAATTTAGGGTTAAACATGTTCCAGCATGACAATGCCTTTCTGCACAAAGCAAGCTCCATTAGAGATAAAACTTGGCAGGGTCAGAGTGGAAGAACTTAAGTGGTCTGCACAGATCCCTGACCTCACATTTACTGAAAAACACCTTAGGGAAGAAGTGGAACGCTGATTGAATGCCAGGCCTCTACATCTGTCATCAGTGCCTGACTAATGCTCTTGTAGCTGATTCCCCACAGCGATGTTCCAAGAACTAGTTTAGAGCCTTCCCAGAAGAGTGGACTTTATTATAACAGCAAATAGAGATCCATCTGGAATGGGATGTTCAGGAAGTACATCTGAGTTTTATGGTCAGGTGTACACAAACCTTTGGATCTAAAAAACCTTTTAGACGTCATCTATGTTTTCTTGTTCTGCATTTATAGTTTGCCTCTGTTGGGAGTTTGTTGCTGTGCATGGTCCCGTGTGGGTCTCCTAACAAAAACAGCTTATGCACAAGCCTCTCTTACTTCAGTTTCTAATCTCACCTGGCCACTGTAGGTGAGATACTGTACTGCTGTAATCATAAAGACTATGATGGTCTTTTATTTCACCCTTTTAACACACCTAGTACTGATTAACTTTATCAAATAAGATTGTGGAAGTGTAAAGTACAATCCCATTACCATGTGCCGTGCCACTTCCGTCTTGGTTCACGCTACGCTTTTAAATAAGTCCTGTTCATTTTAAATCTTTCCAATCGTGTACGTTGAGTGTTTTAAACAGATTTAGTTCTGTCACATTTAATTAAAAAATAACAATCTTTCTCCTCATCAGGTTTTAAATTCCATTTCGAATCTGTTATTAAAACTAATTAATATAGTTCTACGTCCCGCGTCGAGTTTTAAAGAACTCATTCATTCGTCTTCTAAAATTAAAAGGGTTGTAATTGGTGTGAGTAATTGTGAAACAAAATGTAATACATTTTTAATTACTCTTTACTAAGCAACAAGCTAAAAATAATAAACAACACGTCCATCCCCGACTAAGTACGTCATCAACTCTCGTTTATTGTTTTCATGGTTACTTGATGCAGGTGCTGTGATTGTGGATGTGTTTGTGCATAGATGTGAACGGATTATATTGTTCCTTTTTAAGCTTATTTGTAGTATCACAGAGCCCCGATCATAGAAATAATAGAATTGTTTGATACCGATCACTGATCACAGGTGTGGTTGTCTTCCCTTTAAAGCAGGGGTGTCAAATCTTCTTCGAAAATGTTGGTGTGGGTGTGGGTATTCATTCCAACCAAGCAGAAGCTACAGTATACCTGTTTCCACCTGGTTAATTAGTTGTTCTTGGCTTTAAGTAGACTATCAGGTGTGGCTTCTACTTGGTTGGAATGAAAGCCTGCAACCACAGTGGCTCTCTCTGGAGAATATTTAACACCCCAAACAAAATAGCTATTTTAAACAGCAGGGCACAAATATAATTAAGATCAGAGAAAGTATGAATGTAAAACTTTACAGGAAGGCAATGAATAAGAAATCGAAACACTGCACTGAATTCTTTAAAATAAACACACACTTCAGACACTTTTTATTTGGTGAGCCAATCATGGCTACTTATTAGTAAGCAGCAAGAGTAGGTATTTCTTTACAAATATCGTAATTTCTGCATTTTTAAGAGACAGTCTATTCCTCTTATCATCCAGAACGTGTGTAGCCGTGCTGAATAGTCATCCAATCTCAGCCCGCATGCATGAAGCGCTAATTTAATCCCGGGCTGCCTCAGCCTGTGCTGGGAATCGCTCTTTATTTCTCTCTTCAGTATTTATTTTTTTTGTCTTTCTACTCTGGGCTTCTGCTCTAGGTGGTTTTGAATAGGATGTTTTGATAAGAGATAAGAAGGCCCGCTGATCACTTAATCAGAGGTTTGGAGTCCACCACTCAGTCTCCACAATGACCAGAGGACGTTCTTTATCAGTTCCTGCAGCTTAACACAGTAAAACAACATGCGTCATGAGGGCATCTTTTCTCAATTTAACACAGGCACATGGTTGTTATTTTGTATTAGCTCCATTTTTCACATTTAGTTTTTTGTATATCTATTCTATGCCAATGACTGATTGTTCATTCATTTTCAATTTCAGTACATTTTAAATAAAAATTTAGGGGAGTCATGGTACCACGTGACATGGTAACACTTCATAGTGTCCAGACGAATATACATACAAATAGCTTGTGTCTGCTGGAACCCTTTTGTCTAAGCGGAAAATGATAACGTCTGTCTCCGGGTCTCTCAGTCTTGGATCTATTACCTAGGGGTGTATTTATCAAAGGAGTCATATGCTGTTAAGATCAGAGTTCAGTTTTACTCTAGTATGTGTAAAGTTAAGTGTTGTAATGTTCGGTCATTATTTGCTATACATTAAAATCAATATATTTCAAACAAACCATGCTAGATGGCTTTTTTTTTTTTAATTATACATATTCTTAGTGTTTTTTCTGGTGTTTTATTCTTAGGCATTTTTCATAATCATATTCAGAATCTGGTTATGTCATAAACAATAACTTTTCCAGCAGTTCCATAAAGCAGAACAGTGTGCATTTACAGCGAAAAACGAAATCATCATCTTGTCACAAACCCGTTGTAAAATTTGTATGGTTATCGTAAACAAGGCTGTAAAGCAATTAGGTCAACAATTAACCCTTTTTATGTGTTTCCACAAAGGCACTTACAGGCTTTACACTGCAGATCAGGATGTTCTCTAGTCTGGCTCGTTGTGCCTCCAGAGCGGCCCTGCATGTGCTGAAAGGAGCCAATCGTCCGTCTCAGGCAGCAAAACTGTCCTGTTTTGGATATCAGACACTGGCAGCGGTCCCACTACCTACTGGTGGAGTGAGCACAGTTGTTAGACACGCTCAAGCGCTGGACCACAAGCGGTTGCTACAGGTGGAATGGGATGACGGAAGCTGTAGTCTTTATCCATTTACCTGGCTTAGGGATAACTGCCAGTGTCCTTTGTGCATGCTGCATTCAGCACAAGCTCGGAGTCTGCTCTTCATTGACCTCGATGTGCATACTGGAATAGACCAAGTGCAAATAACTGAAAATAACAAGGTATGGTTTGAATATCTATCGGAAAAGACAGACAAACATGAGTTTTTTTTCATTAGCATACCTGTATGTGTGGCTCATATTAAATGAGCAATTATTTTCTCATTAAAATTAGTACAGGATAAGATTAGTTGAATGAAGAGACAACAAAGGCACATGTTTAACATTTGGCTTAGGACACAGACTTGTATAGATAATGTTGATAAAGTGATAAGATTTCATACTGTTAACTTGCAGTTCTTTATAGTACATGTGGTAGTAATGTTTTTTAATAAAAAGATTAGATTATAATTATAATTATATAATTTTGAGGTAGATGGCTCTTTTAATGGATCTGAAACAGAATCTTTAAATATGATTTTCTTCTTCTTTTTTTTCTTTCATTTTTGAGGGTTTCCTGATTATAAGTCGTTAGAGCTGTACTACTTATTGGGAAATTTACAAAAAGGGAAACAAAGTTTAGTTAAGGAACATCTGCATTTTTTTTTAGAACTATATACTGTATAGAAGACCATGTGAAGGGTTTTCCCAGACCTTCACACATATACAGTACACGCTACTAAAATATACACAGACTAATTTGTATAAACATGTCTGAACTTTATGTCTGTAGGTTACCATCACATGGCCAGATCAACACAGCAGTGAGTTTGAGCCCGACTGGTTAAAGAAAAGATGCTTCTCGCCAGAGGCAAGACAAGCACGACAGGAGGAACTGTTTCTAAATGGTTAGTTACAGTTCTGGTGATTCTGGTAAAAGTAAAGGCAAAAAAAAAAAAAAAAAAAACAGTGTGATGATGGGAGCGGTTTGTTTAAGGATGACTCCGCCTCAATTTATGGTGCAGGGAATAGTTTGAAAGTGTAAAATGATCTCAACATTTATGGCACATTTTCGAACAACATGTAACATGTAATAACATGGAATAATATTTCTGGTAGAGATGTAGAAATGGGGAGAATTTTCACTAATCAGCCATAACATTAACGCATTAGTATTCATTATCAGTTATATACAAGTAAACTCTTCACAGGGTCATGGGCACCCAAGGTTCACCCATGTCCACAAGCCCAAAGCTGAGTTCAATTCAATTTTATTTGTAGAACGCTTTTAACAATTGACATTGTAGCAAAGCAGATTTACACAATCAAAAGAATTATTTAAGTTTGTCCATCCCACTGTAGTACAACTTACTACAGACAAAAAGACAGTGCTGGCCATGATTGAAAAGCACCAGAACACCCAGTGCACCACAGCCCACCGCGCAATGGGTTAAAAGCAATTAAGTCAGCATTTAACCCTTTTTATTTAAACTGCAGATCAGGATGTCCTCTAGTCTGGCTCATTGTGTCATTGTGTGTTTATGCAGAGGCACATTACGCCTGTTGGCACAAGGATAATCCAAACAGTATTGGGCTTAATTTTTTTGTTTTGGGCTGATCAATGTATGTCAAGGTGTGTTAAAGCTGTTATTAATCCATCACAAAGACATTTTACCATGGTTTCACCTTAAATTTTTACTTTCTTACCGTTTAGATTTTTTCTAAAACTTTATACCTGCATGATCAGTTTACAGTCAGTGCAGATAATTAATTAATTAATTAATTCTGACTTAAGTCTGAAGATGTTCACGGTTGTTTTAGATTTTTCTGTGATTGTCTGCACACTGTAAGCACAACACCGGGTGAAATAAGAATGTTGCCTGAGCAAAGCCAGGTTTAAACTGTTAAAAAAAACAGTTAACACTTGCGTGCATAGAAATAAGTACTGATCTTAGTTGGAACTTCTGTGTTTCCTTGACTCCCACTTTGCTTTAGATTTTTGTAGCCATCATAAATGACTGATTTAGACTTCTTTGGAGTGCAGAATTTATTTGAAGAATTTTAAAGTGTATAATTTGGTGTATAATTAAATTTTCCATGGCTTATTCCAGTCTGAACTGAAGCTGAACCCAGGAACAAATCTGATCTAGTGCATGTGTGAAAAGGTAGCTAGATTTACGAAGCATTAAAAAATATATATTTCTCTGTTGATTCTGAGATAATAACTTGGTGTGTAATATCAGTGTAGTAGTTTCATGCGTGGTTTCTTGAGCAGCCAAAACTTAAGGCTAAGGCATTTGTCTGAGGAGACACTTCCAAAGGATCACCCTTGAGTGGAAAGTCTTTTTCCACTTCCTGCCATATGGAATCGTGATCTAAGCAACCTGAGAAGAGTGCTGCAACGTGCTCCGAACAAAACCCGTGTGTGTCTGGATTGAAGACTAATGGCTCCTTGACTTGACATGGTCAAGCCACAGCTGTTTTTTTGGTGTTCCTTGTCTCCATGTTGGAAAAAAACAAACAAAACAAAGCACAATTGAGTGTGAATGAGATGATCAGGGTACACCTGGGTACAGTTTGGAGAAAGAATCTGTTTCATGAACTGCATGGAAAAAATCTGCTAAGCTCTAGGTGGACCAGTTTCAATCTGAGGTACGTTTACTCATGCGTGGTGTTGAGTCATAGTGTGGCTCATTGTGACTTTCTGAAGAAACCTAACCAATGGCAATTACAAATTCTCTAAACCCATGCAAAATCAAATGCAGTCCGATTGTTAATGAAAAAATATAAAAATATACTTTTCACTCCTGATTTTTCAGTGAATCCAGCAGAGCACCTAGGTGACCACTAATCCCAAAAGCTCAGTCTCTGTCCCTTCTCATAATCACTCTGAAGATTCCGGGGTCAGCTGTGCACTCTGTAATGCATTTGTTACTCACAGCAAAGTGTTGTTAGTGCTTTTCCTCGCTCTTTCATGTGAAGCTGTTAAACACACCAAGTGTGCGTATATTTTTTTTTATATACGTTTGTTCAGAGTAAAGCCACAGGAGGTTTTGCATCTTAACAGCATCTCCAACTGTTCTGAGCTAATTTAATACCCCCCCCCCCCTAATTAACTACGCTCAGCGGGATGGAGACTTTACAGAAACCTCTGAAGGTGATGTGCTGGTTGTTTAGCTTGCCTGTTAAATGTTACTACAGACTCTCTCTTGGGTCTCATTGATAAAGTTGAGTAATCCTGGAGCTGTTTGGCCTTTCTGGAGTTTATTTCAGAGTGCTAATTCATTGCAGGAAGAAATAGCAAGGTTTGTTTGCTGAACATTAGATGACTAAATCTTATTGGATCAAATGAGCCAGTAGTTTTTGTTCCCGCTGCGAAGATAGCAGCCAAGAAGGAGCTCATTCTACATGTCGGTAATTGGTTCAAGAGCCTCTTGGATGTCTTTAATTCAGCCTTGGGTTTACTTACAATGAGAGTGTTCTCTGTGCATAGTCATGTCCATTGGCTATTGGGTCTACCTTAGTTTTTTCCCCCTAAATGCAGGTTTTCCCAAGGGTGTGTAATAAATACATGTATTTGTGAAACACATATACAGTTTCACACAAGTATACGGAAGATTTATGAGCTGTCCCGAATTGAAGCTTCTGTATAGATACAATAGGCAGTTGGATCTTTTAAGTGTTTATGGTGAAATCGTAAATGGAGGAATATCTCAGCTTACATGAAAAATCTTTACTTCGCTACAGCTGGTTTTAGAATGTGTAATCACAACATGCCTTTAAGGTTATAGATTCTTGTCATGGTGTATGAGAAGATCACAGTAACATGCGTGTAACATGTCGGATTGTGCAGATCCTCTAATTATAGATTCATGTGGAATGAAAATGTTTTGCTTGTCATCAGTCATTGTGCTGAAAATTTTGGTTTAAGGTAATAAGAATTTTTTTTGTACTGTACAGTACTGTTCAGCTGTCTTAGGCCATGATGGCATCAAATCAGCCACTAGTGAGAATTAGGGGTGATACGGGAATGGATTTTCCTGTTCTTTGCCAATCACAATTCAATAGAGAAATGCTCTCCCATCCGACGGGAATCCCGTGAAAAAAGTGTCAGCCTCTGTTTATGATGTCACATTATGCGTTCTAGGACCACTAATCCCAGTTAACGACCAAAGATTTTTTTTTTTTTTTTTACAATGTGTGATTTTTGGTATCAGACAACACACATAGTGTAAATACAGCTGTAATTAATTGGACTATTAAAAACATCCTGATAACATCTTCCAGCTGGGTGATTAGGAACACTCCTCTGGCTTGGGAAAGGGAAGATAAAATGGTCTAATTCATCCCTAATTTCCACTGGCTTTCATTTAATCTGATTATATTTCCTGTGAATATATCGCCTTTGCGTGAGCTTTATCTTGTGGGAAAGGATGCGTTTAAGTTGTAAAAGATGCAACTGCTTTGTAAAGGGTGTGTGCGAATCATCAAAACAACCCACATTTTTCTGAAAGTAAATACGCTTGCAGTACTTCACATATTCCTCGTTCTGAACGCTCAGAAGGAAAAAAAGCCTTAGAATTTGTTTTCTGTCTTTCGGTTTCCTTTGCTTTTGCTCTGTTTGACACATTTGACAAGGCCAGCTACAGGGGCGGATTAGTGCCGTTGCTGCTGTGAAAATGTCTTGGTAAGGAACAATGTACAGATGTCTAACACAAGCATCAGAATCCCATTTCTGAGTCCCAGCTGGAAACTATGCAAAAGTCAGACCAATGTCTGATTGACTCTGAGACTGAAGAGCATCCTGCCAGGAAATCCAAGCAGCAAACGTGTGTCGTTATGAGAGAGAATGCTGAGCACCTTTGTGTGGTAGAGCAGCACCATGTGAACCTCTTCACCCTGGGCCAAGTGCCCAGCTCCCTGTCCTGTCTCTCTCCTTCTCTCTCTCTCTCTCTCTCTCTCTCTCTCCCTCTCATTCTTTTTCATTTCTCTAATTGTAGCACTAATCTCACCTTTACTTGTGTGCCATACTTTCCATACAGCAGTATCTCTTATTTTTCGCAGCTACAGTTTTTTTAAGGTCTCTAATAGTTAAAAGGGTGTTGAATAAAGAAAAAAAATCACCCACCACCCACCCGTTATTGAGCCTGTCCCATTTTCATCCAGTCTACACAAAGCTCCTCCACCAGAAGTTACAGTGGTTTAACTGGAGTTAGCATGCTAATTATAGTTTTTTTTGTTTTGTTCTTTTAAACCAAGGATGGTCATGACATCACTTTCAAGTGCACTTTGAACTTCAGCTGCTTGAAAGCCAGGTTACGACTCTATAAACATGTACACACTCATCTTAAGGATTTATGAGGATGTAAATGTGGGCGTGTCCAAAAGCAAACATAAATTCCGCAGGTTTCCAAGCTGTTTCCCCCCCCCCCCTTTTTAGCTACGCACCACATGTGTTCTGAATACCATATTGTCATCATAAACCTTAATGTATTTAATTTACTTGGCCCCAGAAATGATTTACTAGTTCTATAATAATAATAATAATAATAATAATAATAAAGCTGTTTTAGTTAAAGTGTCAAAAGCACACCATACGGCTTAATCCTAGGAATCCTTCTATTCAACTCTATAGGGTATTATATAATGACTAGGATAAACCAACTGAGTGCACATCATGAATTCATATAATATAAAATATAAAATAAATATCATATAAAGTAAATAAATCTCAGGCATTAACTTAACCCCTAACCCCTTCAAATACATAAAACATTGAAAATATTGGTTGAGTATTTGTAATGCACATAATCCATGAAAGTATGTATTTCATCTGGGGTTGATTAAGCCCGTGTTTGTTCAAGCCACAGTCTGTTTGCTCAAGAGTTTACCTGCCATAAAGTGTGTTTTTGTTTTGTGCTCTGTTTTATTACCTTTTCTAATGATCGTGACAGCTGGGATTTTATTCAAATGTTCTATCTTTGTTATAGAAGGATTTTGTCTAATAAATGAAGCACTGCATATACACGGTGAGTTTATACAAAGGATAAAAGTGGGACATTAACTGAGATAAAAAAAGCAAAAAATAAAATAAAAAAAACCCCCCAAAAAATCCATCTTTCTTTCTCTTTCTTTAATATAAATACAGACATGCTGTTGTGGCTGTTGTTTAGCTCACCCGAAGTCCATGTTTAACCACCGTGCTTCGGCTTTGGTCTTGAAAACACAAACAGACTATTCGAATTAAATCAAAATCTGCCAGCTAACTGGGATGCATCCAAATTTCCATTATTTAATTTAATGATTGCCATAAGGACATGTGAAACCAAAAAAAAAAAAAAAGGACAAAGATTTTATTATTAACTATTAACTGGTGCCTGGGCATAAGTAATATTACTTACATGTATTTCTAAATTTCTGATGACTAAGGAAAATAAACTGTAGTAACATTTGTTTAAAGAGTCTAAAAATGTCTCCAGATTTCAAGAACAATGCATTTGTGAACCTGGCCAGCTAAACTGTTGACGTAAAACCGCACAACACAACACGCTGGCCATTTGCTATAGTTAAGGTGTGTGTTCATTCTCACAGTCTTGCGTCATGGTTTTTTTCTGAACATATGGTGATATTTAGTGGAAGGGTTCAATAGAAATTTAACAGCTGATGCTTTTCCAAATTATTTCCCAATACAAGCAGGTTTTTTTCATTGCTCAGAAATGTTATATGGAAAGAAAAAAAAAAAAGAAAAACTATTTTAATTTGTGTTAGGCTTTCCTTTGAGAATTGCGCAATGTGTTTATATAGAAGAGCTGATATTTTATGATTTATCTGGGCTGTTTTAGAGCGTGAATTATGGGACTCTGCTCTGCAGATCCCCATGGCAGATTATGAAGAGGTTCTACATGATGATAAAGCTGCTCTGGCCTGGCTAATAGCCCTAAGGCGTGTCGGGATCGTGTACCTGAAAGGGGCGCCTACTGATCGGGGCCAGGTGGCAAGACTCGGACAGAGAATCGGATACCTCAGACTCACGTTTTATGGGTAAGAAGGAAGCACGCGCACACACACACACACACACACACACACACACACACACACACACACACACACACACACACACACACAGAGCTTTACCATATAATTGAAGGGATGACTTGAAGTGCATTTTCCACTCTTACATCAAAAATTGTTCATGCCTTGTTAGTTCGAGTGCTTTGTGGCTGTGAAATTCAACATAAATTTAGCGTGAAGAAACATAAAGATTGCATTTCTGCTAAATCGCTCTTTTTCCAAAGGATTCGCTCTGCTGTAAAAGATTAAAAGTTCGGCATGAGTCACTGGCAAACTGATGATCAACTTGATGAAAGCATTTCCTGAGCTAAATGTAGGCCAAATAAAACATCTTTTTTTTTCTTTTCCTAAATGAATTCCCCTGCCACTGACCTTCCACTAAACTGCAAAGCAGTGAATCAAAAGTGCATTATTTGACCCATACACCCTATCTATCTCATTAATGAGGTATTTTTGATATTTTGGAAGCTATCCTTCACGGATTACAAACGAAGAAACGAAGACAGCACTTTCTAAATATTTCAGACACAATTAAGAGCCCTCCATATCGACTAGGCTTCAAATAGAATGATGGGAAAAAAGACAGCAAAGGGGACACAGAGGGAAAACAGAGCTCAGATAAGTAAGTAAGGGAAAACAGTTGAGAAACAGATAATACAGAAACACACTGCGTGTTTTGTCGGGTTTTAGTTGGAGCCAGCGTTGATGTACTCCAGAGCTGCACTGTGACTTTAACTCTGATGTTCAGGGACAGTATCTATCGCCAGCTGGACCGTTTTACCTGAACACAGCCCACACACGCACAGAAACAAAAAGATCAGATCATGAACTGCCTTTCTTCAAAGCTACCGAAGAGGAGGGAGACGGAGTGAGAGACAGTCAGATACTGTGTGAGAATCATAAAGAGAGAGAGAGCATACAGGCTAACTGAAAAACAATCCAGCAGATCTGGACTTTCTCAGTAATGACATCATGCTGTCCTTCCAGTTCCATGTGTCTCCGGTCACAGCAGGTCTTTCCTCTGTTTAGACAAAGTCTGAAGAGACAGCGAATGTTGTGCCATTGTATGTTTTCCCTCACTAGAATGCTCTAGTTTATGGTAAAATGATTAAAACATGTCATAATACTTGACTCCAATACATTCCTCACTGATATAAGCCTGAAAATGTTCGTTCTTATTGAAAAAAGCTGCAGAACTCTATTAAATGAATAACAGGTGCTCGGTAAAGAGACATACGAATAAAATTTGTCTTATGGTCATTCACATACTACAATTCGCATGGAATGTATTTGAGAAAAAAACTATGGTTTTTTTTTATATAATGCTGAGTTTTGCTCAGGGCCACGCTCCTATGAATTTAAGATACATCCTGCACCATCATTTATGCATCCCTAAAATTGGGGCATCTATTAGGAGTAAATGACACACAGGTTCACAAACTATTTTTATAAGCGTTTCCTTTTATCTTTCCATCCTCCTGATATGGTGCGAGTCACGTTCTGCAGCTGAAATCGTAATAATCCTCCAGTCTGCCGCCGCTGCTGCCTTCTTGAGTGCTGCTATAAACAATGCCTGTTATGTCAATTGCAACAATCTCGTACAGTTAGTAAATTCTCTTGCCCAGCTATAAAAACACTGTAACCATTTTATAGCTGTGGTTTCCTCCAGTCAATTCACAGAGACATTGTAAAAAGCAAAACTGTGTTTGCCTCAACAGACACACATGGCAAGTGCAAGACAAGCCCATGGCAAACAACGTAGCGTACACCTCAGGCAAGCTGAGCCTGCACACAGACTATCCTGCTCTGCACCATCCTCCTGGGGTAGGTACACCACACTACATACACACACTTAAGGAGTGTATGCACACTCCAGATAACTGGACTATAAATTGTGTACTATTTTGTAAACATTGTCATGCATACAGCCATGTTTGCTTTGCCCCCACGATCTGATAAAAATCAACCTGATATCATATGATACATTCACATTTTCCCAAAGATATGGTTTGTCCTGCGTTTAAATGTTCTCTCTGCAGGCAAAAAGCAGGTCATATTTAAAACTTTAATTAATGTAAAATATTCCTTTATGATAATTATTTACAAACACAAAAAAAAAAAAAATAAAGTTGCAAGCAATAAAGAGCGGGCCGAAGCACCCAGTGGGCAGATACATTTAAAAGAAACATACCAATACCATTATGACATAATTTTAGAAAAGTGGTAATTTTATCCTTAGACCGTCGAAAAGCCTTAGACGCTGGAAAAAAAGCATGACACTATGATGTCAATGTGTCAATGTAATGTCACACAAACCCACTTTTTTGACTTAAGTTTAATGTTTTGTCACAGCTGACCCGTTTGAGATATTAAAAATCCCTCTATTAAATTTAAACGACCCAAAATAACTGATTTCCTGTTAAGTAGACCCCATTACATGCAATGCAAAAGTTGTTTAGATCAATGAGCTCTAAATGTATACAGGGTTTTGTGTGCATGCATGCAACTGTGTATCATCTATGCAGCAGAATCCCGTGTGAGGGCCCCATGCAAGCCCCGGAGCCCAGCCTCTCATGCAGTGTCCTAATGACTGCAGATTCCAACCTGTGTGCTGATTCTCATGACTTTTTGACCATGTTAAGACCCCCTAAAGCCCCAGAAGTTTGGGGGATAAAAAAACCTTTACACACTATGAATACTATAGCTATAAAGCTGTAATTGCTTTAATCATAATTGGTACTAGAAAATGCTTGCCTTTACTTAAAGAAAGTGCATGTTTATGTGGAAGCTGGAGTATCACAAACTGAATCAGATAATCGCTGGAAAATATGGAAAGTTAGTTTAAACTACTTAATATTATTATTACCATTAATAATAAAAATAATAATAATAATAATAATAATAAGCTAAGGATTTCTAATAATAGCAGTGTATTACAATCAACCTACACTACCAGTCTTTAGTTTGGACACACCTTCTAATTCCATTGTCTATGCTAATTTTTGTTTCTTTTTACAATGTGAAACATGCAAAACATCCAAAATATGCAATAATCTCCATTGAACTGTTGATATTAAAACGTATGATCTGTTAAGCCTTCATAACTGCTCTAATGCTGTTTATTAATTGGTGATTTTTGAGGCTGGTAGCTCTAAATGAACTTCTCTGCAGCAGAGGTAAGTTTTTGTCTTGCTTTCCTGGGATGGTCTTTATGAGAGCCAGTTTCATTACGGTGCTTAAGAGAAGAAGATTAGAAGGTTTATCGAAACTTTTGACCAGTTGTCGTGCTGTCAATTTGCTCTAATATCTTGTCAGTTTATTCTCTTTAAATGATCTGTGTGTAATTTGTTGCAGCAATCACTTTTGAAAATCCCATAAAATAGATGCATTCTTAATTCTAATTAATTAGTGTTACCCCTTAAAAGTAACCCCGTTTGTGACTCGGCAGGTGCAGTTCCTACACTGTCTGCAGCAGGCCGAGGAGGGTGGCGAGAGCGAGGTGGTGGATGGCTTCCACATGGCCGAGCTGCTCAGGAGAGAGGACCCCGAAGCATTTAATGTACTCGCGTCCCTCTACATAGACTACACGGACACCGGCTCTGACTACTGCGACTTCAGCGTGCAGTCGAAGAACCGCATTATAGAGTGAGAGACATGCAAATGCGATCATAAACCACAAGTCACTATTACTTACACAGAGTGTGTGCAGAGACCATTGTTTGTGGAGAAAGTATCATCTAGCATCATTTGTTAGCAGAGGATTGCATTAGAATACAAATGCTAAACATATGGATATTTTTTTCTTTTTGTCATTAACAGTCTCCTAACATTACTTTCACTTGACATTCTTTAGCTATCATGTTCGTGTATATCTAAGACATGTGGTGCTTATTAACTGTGTTCGGTGATTTGTGTAAATGATATAATTCTAATGCTTAAGAGCATATATTATTATTAAATACTTTTTAGATCAGGATTTAAGACAGATTTAATACATTTAATCAAACATTTTGTGGCCACCGGTACGAGAAGCATTGCTTAAATATCTTGGCCCTCCAGTGTTGGCTCAGAGGGGCTCATAAGACACACTAAGCCATGTACATAAATTTACCGTACTTGGAAATTCAGATGTATGCTGAGGTCATCTAATTTACAGTCCAGACTTTTCTGATGTAATAGGTGTTCCCATGTGCTTCATGTTTTAGTGCCTCAGAGGCCCCTTAAATTAAAACAGCACCTTAAACTAGCATCAGAGCTCAGGCTATATGAACATTATAAATCACATGGCTAATAAAAAAACAAGGCGGTGATTATTATGACTTATTTGTCCATGAGTGCCAGACTTTGGTGTCAAAACAGCGCCATCTTTTGTCCACCTGGTAAAAAGCAAGATTTATTATTCTTTTTTGTTTCTTTTTGTGCAGTGTGGACAGAGACGGCCGTGTGGTGAGGATAAACTATAACAATGCAACGAGAGACTCTGTCCTGGATCTACCTCTCGATCAGGTGCAGCCGTTCTACTCCTCCCTGAAGAGCTTCGTGGAGTTGATGAGGCAGCCGGAAAACGTGGTCACCTACAGGATGGAGCCAGGTCAGTGCAGTGTACTGGAACGTTTTGACTACCGCTCTGTTTGTTCTGTCCAGTTAACCAACTTTATTGAATTAAAAATAAAAATTTGACACAAATCATCTTAACAATGAGGTTCCTTAGTGAAAAACACGAGTTATTGCTCTTTGGTCTTTTGCTCTTTGGAGATTCTTCATACTGACCTGCAAATGAGCAACAGATTTCAAACTTGGCGGGATATTTTGTTATGTATGGCGTGTCATATTCTTTCTTTTTTATTGACCTAATTACATGGAAAGTCTTTTGGTCTGTCTGGTGTAGAAGCCAACACTTAATTGAAAACAGAGCAACATGTCCAGTAGCAGTTTCTAGAATGTAAGCGTTTGAAAACATCTAATTCTTCCATGTTCAGAGAGAGAAATTATTGTCTGTTTTGCACAGGTGACCTGATAACCTTCGATAACTCGCGTCTCCTGCACGGTCGGAGGAAATACCAGTCTCGGGGCAGGACCCTAAGACACCTAGAGGGAGCATACCTGGACTGGGATGAAGTCATGTCTCGTCTGCGCGTCCTCAAAAAAGCCATCCACGGAGACAGCTAGGGATACCTCTCTGATTTTTTATTTTTTTTTATCTGGAACACAAGTATTGTCAGTAGGAGTCTAAGCTTGAAGCCGTACTTATTGCACACTGCTTAGTTAAGGCGGAACCTTTAAGAACCAACAACTTGGTCTGAAAGTTATCACACCAGGATAATAATCTGGTAAAAATGTGTTAGTCACCGAATTTCCATTTTGCTCTATTGAACTGTAACTCATAAAAGATTACTTCATGAGTGCAGTGGATGTGAAGCTTATGTTCTCACACCCAAGACAAAATGAACTCAAGAGGTCCTAATGTGGAACGTGCCAACAGTTGCTAAAACTCTTTAAGTTTTTAAACTCTTTTTTATGCTTAGTTTTGAACTTTTTATCGCTGATTATTATTTTAAAATACTGGTGGACTAATGACACTAAACATTTAAAACTTTATATATATATATAAAAAAAATATATGGTAAAGTATATGTATAGTGTAATACAGCACTTCTCCACCGAACCATGAGGCTCATTATTATTTGGCAAGAAATGCAACCATAACTTTTAGTGACCTGCCTTAGTGTGTCGTTTCCATTGCACAACACGTCCTGTGAGGGTAGGGGGACTTTCCCTGATTGAGTTTTTCCTGGTGGTGATTTAATAAATGCGATTAAATAAAATACTACTTAAATTCAAACTATTTGGCAAGTGTAGCTTTTCATTTGATGTTAAAAAAAACCCAAAAAACAAATAAACAACACACGTGCTGTACCTTTTCCCTTCCATAGAATGAATGTGAACGCAAGACAATGCACATCGCTCAGTGGCATTATGCACACCAAAACAAAAGGGCATCGAATATGTATTCAACGTAGAGAGGACCAAGCGTTCACTTTTCTTCTCAAAACACAGCCAATTCCGTCATCATTAGTGTCAGTAAGGACTTTTAAGTGCAAAACATTTCCACAACATAGTAATCAGGAAGCCGTTTGGGAACTTAAGAAGGTGGATTCTACTAAAATTCACGAGGAAGAAATGCTAGAGCAAGCTAAAAAGAAAAAAAAATTCGGAGGGTACATTAAAATAATTCGAAACCGTAAATAGTTGATTACATTTTGCTGGCCACTCAAATCTGCTAGAAAAATTGGACTTTTATAAAGATGCAGGAAACCCTGACACTATAGTTTATTATTGGAGTTGTTTCTGCAGATAGAGAAGCAATCCCATCCAAAGACATTAATCTGGATCTCTGTGTGATCCCTGTTTTTTGATTTTATTTTTTTTATTAATCATGTGATTATTTGCACTGTTTTTAGTTTGAGCTCCATCCTCAGCGCATGTGGTACCCGAGATGTCACAGTAACCAGACAAAAAAAAGCCTTGCCACATCATCTGGTGGAAAAGTATCAAGACAGGATGTTGTAAATATTCTGCTATTAAGTTATTTAGAATGGGTCTGATAACTTATTATAAAACCTGCACCTACAATGCATAAAAAACAGTGACTTGCTGCTGTTCTATTTATAAGTTATTTATGTTTAAGGGCAAGCTTGACAACTGTGTGCTTTTAGCAGCTCTGAGGAGATGACTCCTTTTAATTAGCTTAGCACAAACTATTGAAACATCTTCCATTAAACTGTATTTTTTTTTTAAGGGTACAAGATTGTAACTACGGTACCTAATCAGGAAATCTTATGAACGTTGTTTTTTCTTTATTAGATTATGTCAATGCATAATGATCTTTGTAAAATTTTAACCTCCTTGTCTTAAGGTCTTAGTTGTATGTTTGCTTGATTCAGGAAAAGCTTGTTCACTCTGTATCCAGACTTGCAATATTAGTGGTGCTAGTTATGCCTTAAAAATAAAGCATCTAAAATGAGAACGTGTACGAGTTAAAGTTTTGCACACACTAAGATTGATAAATCAAAAGCAGCACACCTTTAAATAAACCCTGCATTCTACTTGTGCTCTCAACGCACTTTTCTAGAACCGAGTTGCAGCACTAATAGAAAATTGTGTAAGAGGAACCGAACACACCCTTGAGTGTAAGGTACATGATGTACTTTAAACTGTTTCCCTAACAATATGTCTAATTCTTTTGAACTGTAGATGTGGACGCACTGGTTTGTTAGCTGGCTTGGAATGTCGCTGTGCCTATTAAGTATAAACATATTACAAGCTTATAATAGAAGAAGAATATTCAATTATTTGTCACATGTACTTTACAGCACAGTGAAATGTCTTCTTCGCATATCCCAATTAGGAAACTGGGGTCAGAGCGCAGGGTCAGCCAGCTTACAGCGCCCCTGGAGCATATAGGGCTAAGGGCCTTGCTCAAGGGCTCAACAGTGGCAACTTGGCGATGCTGGGGCTCGAACCCCCGACCTTCCGATCAGTAACCCAGTAACCCACAGCCTTAACCAACTGAGCCACCGCAGCCCCTAATACAAGCTTATAATACATATTTAAACGTAATGCCTATTATATTATATACCTAACATATTACAACCAGTTAAACCCAGATAAACAGCACTAAATATATTGAAAACATGTTGATGTTTTGGCGAGGTTGCATCAGCTCATGGAAATATATTACCTTAATCCATCAGACTTGTTGATCTAACAGGTTGCTTTAGAAATGTCTGCTGTTTAAGATGGAGACGTGGATTTCCTAAAAGACACGAGAGAATAAAACCAATCCCTGAACATAGAGCACAATATGGATAACAGACCCACCCATTTGAGTTAGACATCTTTTATTTTCATATTGCCAAAGCTGTACAGGTTCTATAAATACTTTTTAAACACTGAAATATTTACAGTCAACATTACTTTCTTTTCCTTTCCCCTCTTGTTCTCCGTAGTACTGCAAGTGAAACTGAATAAAAGACCTTACTAGCCCGGGTCTGTTTCTCTCAGTCACTTAGCATTCACTACAAAACATCTGTCTTTGGAGACTCTTTGACCTGGATGAATCGATCTTGTGCTATTTACAACTAAGCCTACAGACCACAGGCCTTTAAGACCATCTAAAAAGTGATTGCTCTTCATGGAGACACCGTTTTCTACGTACACTTTGCAGAAATGGACCGTTTAAAATCAAAAGAACACATAAAAGAACATTAAAAATATATATCACAGAGATTATAGGCACACTCCTCCTCAAACACACGCGCACGCTCACACACATACTATAAAGCAGAAAAATGACAATTTAAATGGGACGTTTCTCCAAATCACATAGGTAGATTTTCTCAAACAGTGAATTGACAAAAAGGACATCAGTACACATACAGACTCAGGAAAAAACAACAACAACAAAAAAAAGAGAGATCTCCAAAAGCAGCTCTTTCAGCATTCACACACTCACTTAATGCCTCTATTACTGTGGTTCAGCAATGCATCCAAAATGCACACACTCCCTTGGTATACACACACTCCCCACTTTCACAGAAGACACAGTGGAGAACTTGATCTTCATACCGACTACAGTATTGCACATCTATTGAAAACATTAAATTTCTGTTTAAACATTGCTCCAGTGAAAATGTACAGCATAGGTTTTTTATATTACTATTCAGTGTTTTGCTTCTTCTTGTTTTTTTTTTCATTTTCTTACAGCAACATGCAATTTATCACAGCTGTTCACAGACAGTTTTACAGTAAAACTAGTACAGTAGGCTCAAGGCGAAGCTAAGGATGTACACACACGCACACACACACAAACCTTGGACCAAATACAGCAGAAGGAGCAGGCTGAATGAAACACTTACATACTCTATGGTCACCTGCTAAGGCTCACATTCACTCTCAAACACACACACACACACACACACAAAGCCTTTCATGGAAACACACTCTCAGTAGCCTCATAACATGAACGTTTTAAATCAGCATTTGGACAGGATAGATGTTACGTTCCCAGTGAATATACAATTTCTCCCCCCCAAAAAATTTCTAAGAATGGGTTAAACAGAGGGGGAAGATGGAGCGCTTGCGAGGACAGGGGGCGCTCTTCTGCACATGCCGATGCTAATTATTAGAGGCGTGGTGTGGATATGGGGACCTCAGATCAGAAAAATTTAAATTAAAAATAAAATAAAAGGGAAACAGCAGCATGGCGATACGCCTACAAGAGGCAAAAACTAAGGGCGTTGACAATTAGGAGTTGAGTAAAGATCTGCAGTAGACGTGACTGCTGTTCTACTCTGATATACCAGAATGTCAGAAGGGAAGAAAAATGATATTTTTATACTTGCAATATGTACTTGTCGTTGATCTTGATTAAATACTGTGAGTGGGAGGATAAGTGTAAGGAATACTGTCCAGGACAAGCGAACGGGCCAGCGGCGGCTCAAGACAGCATTAAAGAAGCAGACATGCGAGCGATCTGGAAAAGTCATTATATAGTGTAGCTGTTACAGTGGAGGTTCAATACAGCAGGCGGACTTGTGCATTAGCTGGGTATTGGGCGAGGGGACAGCATCTTGGGTTTGCCCTCTGCCTCCTTCCCCTTCACTGCAGCCACGTAGGAGAAGAGACAGAGCACGGAGTAACAGATCTGATGTGCCTGATGGAGTAAGCAGACAAAAAGAAATAATATCTTAATATATAAATATTCTCCTTTAACAATATTAAAACATAATTGTATTTTATTTGGGTTTTTGTTATTTGGGTACAATATATATTGGCACGTTTTCATCTTACCATGGGAGTTTTGTACTTATGGATCACCACTTCTTTAGTTTCAGGAACTGCAAATCATGTAGAGAGAAAACAAACAAAAAAAACAAACAAAAAAAAAAACAAGAGTTTGGAAGACGTAAGAAAAGAGGGAGCAGAGAGAGTGAGCGAGAGAGAGAGAGAGACATACATGGCCCGTGGATCAACAAATCGTGAAACACATTAAAATCGTGAAATATAAACTATTAAATAACATTATCTCATCACATTTGTTCTTCAGGTAAACCTACCATATTGATGCACCTTATAGTTTTACGTTTTCTCAGTGCTGCCCCGCAACGTGTCACCTCCACCTGCCCCATTTATCTACAGAAAAAGGACCAAGCTGACCAGGGGTAATTTCAGTGATATGTTTTCCCACACAGCACTGACACCGATACTGATAGAGACACAGCACTGAAAATGACATTGCTACAAGTGCTGCAGGATTGCTTAAGGTTAAAACGATGCCTCGCTGACATTACTATGTTGACAAACAACAGTCCAACCAAAACTATCCTGAGCATTGAGGGTGGTGCATTGTGAAGAAGCTGACTGACGCATGAGGTATAATCCTTAACTGAACCGACAAGTAAGCTGAGCATCATAAAACAGCCAGTTAATGCTTTAATAAAAATCTCAGCAATGCTGCAGTGCCTGATACACTCATATCAACATCACGTGATTTAAATCATTGTTTAAATAATGTCTGCTTAGTAGTGGTTCTGGCATGAAGGTAAATCTTTTTTGCAATTACACATCGTTGATCCCTATAATGCGGTTAATAAAAAACTAATAGAAAATCTATTTCCCTGCCACACTTTAGTTTCGATAAGTGTTGCTATGCAACAAGCAAGATACTGTTTTATTTGTAAAATAAAATATTTACATGAGTCTGGGAGCTAGCAGCAACTTTTAAGCTTTTGTAGCTGGCTCCTCACCAAAAAACCTAATATCAGAGTAAACACGACTGCTCCCTTAAAGGATGAGAGAGAAATTTCTTCTTTCTACTGGCACATGTAGCGGTACTGCATTCCTCCATCTAGTGGTAATGGCCAGAGTTACGGCTTAAGCCATGGGAAATAATAGTATGAATCAGAATAACAATAGTCACTCTCTGAAACAGACTAAAATGTTTTTTCTTTTGATGTTTAATGATGAAGTTTGATGTTTGGCAATTGGAAACAGCTTGGAGTGACTTTCTTCTTCTTCGTCTTTCGGCTGTTTCCTTTCAGGGGTCGCCACAGCGAATCATCTGCCCCCATCTAAACCTATCCTCTGCTTCCTCTTCTCTCACACCAACTAACTTCATGTCCTCTCTCACTACATCCATAAATCTTTTCTTAGGTCTTCCTCTAGGCTTCCTGCCTGGCAGTTCCAACCTCAGCAGCCTTCTACCGATATACTGTATACACTTCTGAACCACCTCAATCATTGCTGTTAGCAATGATACATATATGGCAGCACTGCTTAAACAAATTTGTTCACGAACAAATGGTCTAACACAAGTTAGTTACATATTAAGTGCATCTATATGGAAGATTTTCCTAATACAATAGAAAAAGTAAAGCTAATGTAGATAAACTTGTAAATTAATAGCCAGTAAAACGTATAACTAAATAAACAATACTTCTTATTATTTAAAACAACTTGGATAGGTACAGTTACTAAACATGAACATCAGAACAGTACAAAAAAACCACTCAGTGTCTCTACATGATTGTTTTCTCAAGCCACCATTCCCTGCTAAGCTCAGAGCACAGTGACCATTATTGTGATGTCAATAAACGACAAGCAAACTCCTCCAGTGGGGGTTAGAGAATGATGAACAGCCTCACAGCAAGAGACATGATTTAGGGATTTGCCAGCCTGACGATGGCTCATGGAATGATTTCGGGCTACAAGCGAATGCATGTGAAACGTTAGCGAAACATTGGAGAGCCAAGGCCAATGAAAATGAGATAGAGGATAAAGACGATTATCAGTCAGTTTATCAGGCATGAATGAAAGGAGTGAAGGTGGAAAGAGGAGTAGAGAAAGATTAAGGTGACAAGCACTTTACCTGCTGGAGAATGAAGGTTTTCATAGCAGCAAAGATGAGGGGCGCATTACAAAAAAAGGAAGCACAGAGACACGGCAGTAACCCTATCTAATCCTGAAGCTAAAGCTAGCACTGTCAACGCGCTGAGGATACACGAGCTACAATGAACATTGTACACCATATGACATATAAAGCAAAAATAATCCCAGGTGTTTATCCCATTTAAAATTTGTTCTGGCTTCACAAGACAACTTAAGACTGCATCCAGGATAAAAGCTGAAAACACTAAATTGTAAACAAAGGTTGGTCTAACAAAACAATACTACTGTGAAACTGGTGGCCTGTTAACCAAAAAACTGACTTATTTTCCATTGTCTGAGGCGGCTATGTGGTATTCTACCTTTCTCTATAAACACCACGTTAAATACATTAAGAGCTGTTCATCACAGACACATGAACTAATCCCGATCTGATCTGTGATTACACTTTGTAGTTTGGTTTACTGCCGTGTCGCGTACAGGCCGAGAATCAGAATGGGGGTAATTACCAAATTCCTCCAGGACAAAGACTCCCTTCACTGTATTGCACTTTTTAATGTGATTCAGCTCTATGAAAACCTAAAGTGAAAAAACAAACAAACAAACAAACAAACAAACAAACAAACAAAACAAAAGAGCACACTGTTAGCAACTCAATCACACTTGTGAAAAAAAAAAGAGAAAAATAGTCAAATTAAAACGAAACAGTGATAAAAATGACAACCTGGACGAACAGTAGACAGTAAAACAGGGAAAAAATGAAGACAGCACATAATAAGCAAGCTCTGTCAAAGCTACCAGAACTAAAAAAAATGACTACAGAGAGAGGAAGTTTCCATGCTGAGAAGCTAACATGGGCCGAATGAATGACAGCTGAATGTGCAAAGTCAAAATGTCAAATCACATGTGTTATAATTCATTATACAACAGTTAATTTCAGAACGTGCAAATCTAACTGGACGTCCAAATGGCTTTCTACGGTTAGTGATAATTCACAGTAACAGCACTGGGATCTTTATCTTTATGTATCGCCCCATATGTCCCTGGGGTTTTACAGTCCTTAATTACACTAACTGTCGGTGAACAGCGTGGGTAAAAGTAGATCTGTAAGGTCTGCAATATGTAGTGAGGAGAGAGCAACTGCTTGCTGAAAACCACATTCATAAACACTTTCTGCAAGGATAACTTTACATCATCTTACAGAAAACAAATAAACAAACAAACAACAGCCTGTCGTTCAGCTAAGTCTCTGAACCATCCGTGATGTTTTATTCATGGATTTAAAGCTAACTCGGGAATTATCTCTCTTTAACCCTGGATCAAGGGCACTACTTGGTGTCTGTGTGTGAGACAATGGCTTGTACACCCTATCGCAATAACTATAAATTAAACGCTTTTTTTGGGATTAACCCATTCATTTAGGAATCTTTATGTTTATGATATTTAGAGGACTGTCCCCCACCTCCTTGGTTTATTCTCCTCACATTTTGGGTACCCACAGTAGTACGGGTAAGAATTTAAAACTACTTTCAGCCATGTTAATTACACTGCCGATAGGATATCTGCAAAAAAACTGGGTAATTAAATAAATAAATCACAATCTGTAGATAATAAATGGTGCTTGCGGGCACTGTTTATAAAATGACTGCATCACAGCTGCGTGATATCCAGCAGTACAATACAGCACTCCCGCACATGTGATATTGCTTAATTAAGCATTATTACAACAGACCTAGATCACCCAGCGTTAAAGAAAAGAAAAAAAGAAAAAAAAAATTCTGTAACTACTAGCAAATTGGCACCGAAAGTAAGTGCCGCAACTGTATAAATATTTGTATACATGGCAGATGGTAACAATAATGGAAACCAAGATGGTCTGAGGCCCATGTGAAACACGCATGAAAAATTCCATCATCTAAACAGAAAAAAATAAAAATAAATGAGAGACCAGAAAAATAAATAAAAAAAGAAATAAAGACCCGAGGTCAGCTACAACAGCTACAAATGGAGAAAAAGAAAAAGAAAAGAAAGCCAATGGGAAAAAAACATGACCCGCTAACAAGCAAAGACAGCAGAGGTGGTGTACCTTCCGCTCCTTGCAGGGAGAGAGAGCATGGGAGAGAAACGCTTTGGATTATTATCGCACAAAAGAGCATAAAAATAAACCACCCTGTGGCACTACGTCACCCCCTCTCATCCCCCCCGCCCCCCCGCCCCAAAAATCAGTAACCAATAATCAAGAAAAATAATTCTAAAAAAAATACAAACATAACCAAAAAAAATGTATACAAAAATAAAGAAGTCTTATTAACGAGTGTTCAGAGTTGTTTTTGAATCCTTGCTGTAATCCCACTCCATTGCCCTCCATGCCTCCTCCGCCAGCAGTGCGGACTGGCAACCTCAGGGAAACAAACAGAAGCTGCACCTACACGACGCCTACATGACATTCACCTACTACACACCCGAACTGAGACACTTCATCTTTAATCAAAAACTGTACAAATCATTCAGTTCGGATGGAAGTCGACCAAAACCTTTACTTGCTACACTGGTTCATATTTACAGTAATGCTAGGTTAGGTCTAGCTTAAAATCCTAAACAAAAATGCTGTGTATAAACAAACAGAATTAGGAGCTAACATTTGCTAAACTGTGACATTGTCTTCTTGTGATTTAAACTGCTGAAAAAAGAGGCAGTATCAGTATACTATATAGGGTTGTAGGCTGGTGATTATTTAAATGGATTATTAATTTATTTTACTATATTTAACTAATATTTTTATGCAGATGAGTGATGAGTCTTTCTGACTGAACGTCTTTTTCCCTATGATGTAACATTTCTGATGGGAGTGGCCTCTTCCAGGATGAATCCACCCCTTCCGCATGGCACAAGAGCTCATTGACTGATTTGATGAGGATGAAAAGGAATTAGATAAAATGCAATTGTATTAAAGCTTAACTAACTTTAACATCCGTGACAGATTTTGAATTTTGGGGGGGGGGGGGGTAGTATTTGCTTTGTTTGTTTTACCTCATCTCCTATATGCTCCCCAAAATTGTGGATTTTTGTTAGTTGAATAAGCAGCATTTCATATATTTAAAAAAAACAAACAAAAAAAAAACTTTTTTTCACTTTTGATTAGAAAAAGATCTCATTTCACACAAAATCCCCCAGATGTCAAAAGCAATACTTTTATCCCCATGTGTCAAAAGTTCACTAACCTTAAAAAGGCTAATTTTCAGACTTCTAGTAAAACTATTGTGAGATGTATTAACGTTTTTAGACCACTACACTCCAGGCCTGACTCTACTCAATAACCTGCATTGTGAATCACTGACCCACACACTTAGACTCATATGTCCCCTATATATCTTACCTTAGACATACCAAAACATTTCAAAAATCACACCAACACATATCCACACACTGTGAAGACAGTTAACAGTTAATACTGACACAGTTTATGTGTAATGTGCACCTTAAAAAAAACAAAAAACAAAACATATGCTAGTGACTTAGCAACTTAAAGACAAATATCCAGCAAATAAAGCAAAAAAAAAAAAAATGAAATAAAAAAAGTAGAGCTAGTCCTTCAAGAACCTCTGTGGTAACCAAAAGGAATTCATGTATTTATTTATCTCTGAACTATGAGATTTCACTGGGACTCGAAGTATTTTTAACTGCACCACAATTTTTATTTAGTGGGATGAAGTTCATCCCTCACACAAATCCAAATCTAAGAATCACAAGTTATCGGGGATAACATCTGTTTTTTTTTTTATGATCACTGTGCCAGCCCTATGATGCACAACAGATATATTTTTAAATCTCAGTTCTTTTGATTCAAGAAGTTCTCTGAGGACGTCAGCAACATTAAGAAAGACAGTATGGAAAAAGGCAGGGGAGCAAGAGAATGAACAGGGGTGAGAATGACAGAGTGAAAGATGTGAGAGGAAGGGTGGGAGTTTGAGGATATGCAGGAGATGGGCATTGACTTTTTACATGCTTTGCATGGTACACTGGGCCATTGACTTGGCCTCCTACCTGGCTGTGCATGAACTTGAGATTAATCCCCTCGAGGGTGACCTGCAGGAGACCCCCTTCACCTGACTTCATATCCTGCACAGGGAACTCTCCTCCCAATTCTGGACCTAAAAAAAAGGGAAAAGCTGATGTTCTGTTCATCTTGCAGATATTTGAAAAAAGCCTTGATGAGACCAAAGAATTAACCTTTGGCAGACACTGAATCTAAGTGAGAACACCATGCCTACAGTGAAGCATGGTAGTGGTAGCACCATGTTATCAGTTACCCCTGGTGTTTTAGCAGATTTTTTTTGACTAATGCCCTCCTTAACCAGTCATTGATTTTTTACAGATCCTGCCTTGCGCTTCCAGGGTCCAGGAGGAATGTTTTGCGGGAGAAATGAATCGGCCTCACCGGTTTCAAATAATCAGTCCGGTAGCACGATGATAGAAAATGGCTGTCCTGTAAAGCTGTACTGATGGTGAATAATCCTAATTAAAAAATCCTCAACAAAACAGAGTTCACAGTCTAATGCAGTAAAAAACAGCTTCGAGACAAAACGGCATCCGGGATTTGCCCTCGCGACTTAAAGACGCAGAGTCAAACATTTCACGGTGAGATTTATTTCCTTAGGTGAGAGTTCGGTTTTTGACCACATGATGGCAGTGTGGGTAAAGAGGACAAAGATTTAGTCAAGTGGATTGGTATACTTTACATTGCATATTCGTGTCAAAGGTGTACAAGTCTCGCTTTGCCAGACTTGAGAACAAATCGGACTTATGAACGAGCTCCCGGAGTGGAACTCGTTCGTAAGTTGGGGACCACCTGTATACAGGACAAAGTAGACGATGAGTGAGTGAGGTTGCTCTAGATGGCGTCAATGAGATATTATTTATAGTCGGAGTATTGTTTTTATAAAATGCTGATTCATTCAGATTTCGCTTATACCCAAACCCTGATTGATATTGTTCCAGAACCTTGTCCAAAACCTGTTTTTGTGACTCCAGTGTGTTCGTGTTTCTGTTTGTTGAGGTAAGGTTTGCTAACAACTCTAAATGGCGGCTGTGTTTACACTGAGATCACAAGGCATTTTAAATGTACACAAGTAGAATCTATTTACATTTTTCACCACCACTACACTAAAGTGTATTTGATAATGAGTAAAATATCATCGTAAACAAATAGTCGACTTACGCAGTCTCTCAAGACACGCCATACCTGGCTTAATGCTTTGCTGTCTTGCTGCTGCACGTTCCATGCTGTCTTTGACACAGTAGTACAGCTCGCGACACTAAACAGATAGAATGACAATGAAACACGTAGTAAATAAAACAGATTTATTGCACATTTGATCATTTTTAAGCAGACCCACACACACACACACACACAACCGCAGCAGCCCACTATGTCAGCTGGAACCATGTTGAGTTTAATTTACCCTCAAACATGTGCGTGTGTTCTGACCTTTTTCGTGTAGAACTTGTTAAGCTGTGTCTCCAGTCCATTCCTCCTCCACAGACACAGCACTTTGGTCTTGGGACAGTAGGTCATATTGATCAGCTTTTCGTACCACCAGCGTTCATACACTGTCCCGATGTTACTGCGTAGCACGATGCAGTCATCACACACCTGCTCTCACACACACACACACACACACACACACACACGAGAGGATGATCAGTTTACAGAAATTAACTTGTACATTGTTAAAATGAGTAGATCAGAACTTGTGTGTACTTTTCTACTTGTACATACACATACCTCCATGAAGAATATGTCTCCTGTGGTATCAGTCCCAGCATGCACCACAAAAGTCTGCTTCTTTATATGGCGACTACCACTCGGCCTTATGGGGAGTTCCCTTCCATTCTACAACGATGAAACATAATGATCTCGCTTGTAAACTTTAATACGATTTGCGGGGATTGTTTCATTCCATCATCTTTTTTTTCTTCTTCTTGTCTTCGTGACTCATGAACGAAATGAGACATGTCAGAATCAGAAGGAAGAAACATTTCTAATGAAATAGTGTCTTCATTGTGCACAGTATGATTTCTCATCTCAAGCAATAAAATATTTATGTGCTTCTTACATTGAGGATTGAAATGATTTAGCATTACAGCAGTGTTCTCACGATGCAATGATGAATTTGATGATGACAAAAAAAAAAGAGGATATCTGGCGTATTATAGGTCATGTCAACATCTAACATGTCATGGTCACATCTAACTATACACCTTACATTATTGTGTCCGATTACACACACATACAATCACTTAGATAAACTCAACTAATTGAAAAACACTGGGACTGAACTGATAACCATCTAACAATTGTTTATACCAACCTGTAATTGCTATTTTGCACAATATTTTCCATCTTCGCTGCTACTTAAAAGAAATGTTTTACTGTTTCTCCTCCCACTACATCAACTCATTACCTCATCACCATAAAGCGTCCTGTTGTCACTTTGTCGCACTTGTTTGCACATTTGCTAATGCACTTTAGTTTATTGTATAGAATTTAGACTAAAAATGTCAGTCTGTCTTGGCTCAGCTATTCAGCTAATTTGGTTTCTTTAGTTGGATTGTTAGTTTTGTTAATTTATGTTGTACAGTATATGTAGCACCTTGGAAGAAAATTTTTTCGTTATACTGTGTACTAAACTGAATATGGTTCAAATGACAATAAAAGCTTACTTGACTCGACATTCTAGGGGACTTGAAATTATGAAATTAAAATGCAATGAGGAAAGTAAATTAATTAAGGAGCAAATTTAATTATTTTACCATTAAAACTAATCCTTTTTATCATTGGCAAAAAATGTTTACACATTTCTGACTTTTTAATCCCTTTTAAGCCGAAAGGATCACGGAAATCGGACAGAAATATAATCGCAGATTAGCACCTGTAAAGTCAACAGGGATACTTCTTTACACTGCCGAAATTTCAGTATTAAGGGACGCAGAAGGAGAAAAGCTAAAGCAGATATAAGGAGAAGCATTGGACTAGACTGGTTCGTACCATCTGTGTCAGGCGGTCCAAGACCTCATTGATCTCTTGACTGTACGTCAAACCGATGTGAGACTTCCCCATCAGACGACGAACCTTCTTCCTGATGTCATTCTTAGCCACCTAGACAAAATGTATACACATTCGAAGCAAACATTACATAATGACTCGACTGCGAGATCGTGTCTCTGCAGGTAGCCAAAATAAATAAATAAATAAACAAATCTGCACCTTCATCATAAGCATATAGGCTATCATGTTGTGCAAGAGGTTGGCCAGCAGTCTGTCCTCATCATCCTCTAGTCTCTTACGGTCATGCTCACCCAATGACAGGTACCTGATTAGAGACACACAGAAAAGCTTGGTTACTCAAAAAACACTACATTTACCTCTGTTACAAAATCAATATTCACTCATCATACCTGTCAATCATCTCCTGCGGGCCCTGGTCCATACCCATCCCCTCTCTTTCAAGCATTACAGCATCCAGGAATGCGTCCTCCCAAAACTGGACTTGGTCCCACAGAGTAGAGCGTTCCTTACCTATAAACATGATCACACACTAACACGTTATATTGTGAGATAGTTAACACTTACGACATGAGCCGAGTGCCAGATCGAAACAGCCGTCCTCACAAATGCCACTGCGGCACGGCACGTCGGAGTTTATCAGCAACAAAACAACACATTTTTTAATAAAAGACTGAAGGTGCTATTTCACACAGCACTCATACTTTATGACTGTTAATCACCCCCTCATTTTAAGAACAATGGCTTCAACGATCATGCATAAATTATAGCTTTATGTACTGATAACATACAGTACTGTACAAGTTACCAATACATACATCAAAGCATTCAACAATTCACACACAATGATTGCAATTTCTCAGTTCATTTACTATAAGTGCACACTGCAAAGAAGCTTTAATAGAAGATTTAAATTTAAATGAAATTTTATTGAATAAAATACAACGTTCTGTGATGGCTTCAAAGCCTTTTGGCAAGTTATTTCTGGTGCAGTCGGGAGAATTTTAATTTTCATACTAATAGCAATAATGCTACTGGCCAGTTATTATGGTCACTGCATCACAAATTCTAAATTGATCACCAGCCATATTGTGTACACATACACACGTATACGCAAACACCTCCCAAGCATCAGTACATGCTTTATATACCGTTCCGGCCCATGCAACGACACTCTCATGCACACATCCACACACACAAACACCCCCCACACACATATATATATCCCAGGTCATTATTTAAAGTTAGACCCTACTCAGAGAGAAGGTTTCCATGGCAGCGTCCTCCAGCTGATCCCACACTGAACTCTTATCTCTCCCTTTGCCGCATTAAGAGAAACAGAAGAGCGGGAAAGAGGAAAAAGGAGCAAGAGGGCAGGGCAGCAGAGCAGATTAAAGTAGGGTTAGTGCATTAGAGTGTAGACAACAATCTGTACAGCGTTACAGAGGTTCGAACAAGCGATACTCCATACACAGTATATAAACTACACGGCAAACAAAGATGGAGGATGGTAGAATAGCGCCAAAGACGACAATAAGAAGTCTTTGCCTCAGCTATGTAATTTAGGCAACAACAAAAAAAACCTTAAAAACTAACTGTTTACAACAGTACAGAAAAACAAAAGAAGCCATGATTAACTGAAAAAAAATTAAGAAGAAGAAGAAAAAAAACATTGAGGGAAATTTGAAAGAGGGCTAAAGAAGGTCTGCAGGAAGAAGAGTTGGGGTAAAAATGACAAAAGTCCTACCTAGAAGCCCCTCGCACAGGTAGATCCTCAGGCTGAGATCTTCAAGGGGCAGAACAGGTGTTCCCTTAGCCACACCCCCAACAGGTTCCTTCACACCTGGCTTCAGCTTATGGGTCTTTCCCTGAGAGAGTAAAATGATTACAGTATACTGATTTCCGGCTTTGAGTAGTTTAAGCAAAACATTAAAATGTACACAACTGGAGTAGTGAAAAATGCTACACTAGACTGGCTATCCCAGGGTTACAGTCCTGTAAAGCCAATACATACAGTTTAAGTGTTTTTTCCCCCCAAATAATAAGCAAACAAATCAAGGGAATTAATCTGGATCATGACCTTAGAGTGATGGGGAAACTAAGGGCACTAAGATAATTGTATTGACACTCACAAACACTGAGCTGGTGGCAGGGTTTGTCTCGATCTCACTGTCTGAGAGAGTGGAGCGAGATAAAGCGAGGTGAGGAGAGGGACGGCCACTCAGTCCGTCTCCTGCTGTGCTGCTCAAGTCACTGTCAGCCCCCAGTGTCTCACCTGAGCTGTTACTCACCTGTAGAACAGAAGACAAAGTTCATGATCGGATCACAACACCATGGACTTCATGAGAAACATGAGAAAGGAGTGTATTCATGAATATTTAAAGAAAATATTTAATGATTATTTTATTATAAGTATAAAAATATAGCAACCTTAGGGGTACAAAAAGCATTTTAGGTTAATAATGTAGTCGGGTAGAAAGAGAAGTTACTGTAACAGACACGGTAGAGGATCACAATGGTCACAAAGCTGAAATCACACTAATGTCAAAAGTGCAATTTTTAATGAAATCTAAGCAAAATCTTTATCAGTCTGTCCACACAAAAATGTTGTACGAGACATTTCTATAACATTCACACTACCAGTCAAAAGTTTGGACACACCTTCTAATTCCATGGTCTTTTCTGACTTTTATTTCTTATTTTAAGTGCTGAAGACATCCAAAATATGCAATGATCTCCTTTGAACAGTTGATATTGCGATGTGTCTTACTTCTGCTCTGTAAAGCCTTCATAACGGCTATAATCTGAGGTGCTGTTTGTTAATTGGCGATTGTATGAGGCTGTTAACTCTAAATGCACTTCTCGTCTCCTGGGAAGGTCTTCATGAGAGCCAATTTCATCTTGGTGCTTGATGGGTTTTGCAAATGCGCTTGACAATTGTAATACCTGTTCCAGAACAGCCCTTCGCATCTTAAACCAAAACTTGTGGTAACATTTTGCCTGGTACAGTAAAATGCCTAGTGTGCATTCAAATGGGCCCTACATACACATTTATACAATTCGAATAGCACTTAAATAGTGAAATTGATGCTGCCTGCGCTAATGTGTAGTGACTCAGGGTTGGTCGTGCCCTACCACTGTGCTGGCCTCAGAGTCCTGACTGGTACTCCTCGTCAAAACTGGAGGCTCTGAACTCGCCAACGACTCCGTATCACTCTTCTGGACACAGATGCGAATTGTTAAAGACAAATTCTTTAGTTCCCATCTCTCATGCATTCTCACTCATGCACGCACGCACCTGAGAGCCTGAGGTCACGCTGAGGCCACTGTCCGCACTGATCTGGGATTTCTTCTCCTCTGTGTCACCACCTTCTTGGCGCTGTTTTGTCCCATCTGCCCCTGCAGAAAACACAGAGTCAGTATATTCTTTATCAGGCTCCCTGCTCTGAAGCCTGGGAAATGTCCAATGACTACAAACAAGCCTAAGAATGGGACCTACACTGGATGCTTGGAAATGTGTTTATTTTGTGTTATTTTATTATTTATTCAATGACTATATAATTAACAACCTTATTTCATCATTTTCATAGCAATTTAACAACATATCTGAAAGAAGCGATCATGTTACTTATGACTCTGTCTGGTTTCTATGGACATAACCTCATCACGGCTCACCTTACACATCAGTTGGACTCCATATGTCCCTGTTGTCTGGCAATAGTGTTCCCACAACTTTTATTTAAAGGAAAACACTGGCTCTTATTCATCAATCTTGAACAATGTCAAATCATGTTGTATATAAATTACATATCCCAAAGGGAGGGTTTTTATTTAGTTATATCATTTCATCGTTGGCATAATTGAGTGGTTGTAAATTGGAAAAAACTGAACGTACCTGACTGGGATCTAAATAATGATGAATAATTACAGAAGAATGGGATACGTTTCATATAATTGTATACGAAGGGATAATGGGGTGCGTCAAATTTATATAGCAGGATAAACAAATAGGGCGTATTCTATTCATGTTAAATCAATGAGATCATTTGCGCCCATGTGACCTTTTTATCATATTTGGAGTGATGAAAAAACCTGGACTGAGTGATCAGATTCAATCAGTGAGTTTACATCTGTTGTTGATAAACAAGAGCCAAAGGTGTCTACCTCACTCCATGCTGTTACCATTTAAACTGGCCCTATTTGTACTGGCAATGACTAATAAAGGTTTATCTTCGATTTTTTTTTTTTCTAAACCAGTTCCACTTAAGGGACTGTGCCAGTCTAAACACACAACCGTCAATCTTTACCAAGCACCCAATGTAGCACCTATCCATACAAGAGCCATGTCACTTAAAAAAACAAAAAAACAAAGGGATTTTCACAAGACCAGTTTGTTCACCATAGTGCTACCTTATCACAGGTTCACACAGACAAAAGCAGTCATACATGCAGGCAAACACACAATCAGTCAGTCAAACACAGGAAAAGGGAGACAAAGCTTGGCTGCCAGTAGTGTGCCAATATGATGGTAATCTCTGTTTTGCAAAGGAGCAGCACTAGTGTACTGCCACAGAAGAAGAAAAAGTCATCAAGAGATCATCAGAGACATAAGTGTATTCTCTATAGCTAAAGAACAAAACAATCTCTCTTTTTTTTTTTTTAACAGAGTGGGGCAAAAAAGGCTTTGCACCTAAATACAATGGTTGGAAATTTAACAATTATCCCTCCAAGAAAACTTTAAAAGAAAGAAAAAAAAAACTTAACTTTGCACATGTCTGCATATTTAACAAGTAAATACACTTAAAGAATGTCATTTTTGTTCATACCTCCCCGTACTACAAGCAACTTCTCAATAAGTAATAATATGTTATAAGAAAATGTAATTAAACTTTCAAAGGAAAAAAAAAAAACATCCAACACAATATTACTTAAAAAGTTCTGAAAAATATTTCTAGCATTCAAGACATTTTAATTTTGGGCCATGTGACTGTACAATGTCTTTCTGAGCAGAGACATAATAGGGACAGGTTCGAGTTTTCCCCTCACTGTAACACAGGATTTCATTGATAGTTTGCAGGTTGGGAATTCTAATTGGGTGCTTAGGGAAGTGATCTTACTCTGTTCTTTTTCCATAGCTTTTTGCTTTCTGTTATCCTGGTGCTTGCTCCACAATTCTACCCAAGATGCATTGCAAGCAAGGAGAGAAAGACATAGAGAGAGTCAGAAAGCTGATTGAATTGTCAGATATGGAGGATTGGAGGATGAGCAGTTTTGTTTAAAAATGAAAGAAAATAATAATAATAAAAAAACAAAATAAAAAGAATGATAAGATTTTAAAATAACCCTTAACAATGCAAAGTGTCACTTTCCAAGATGAAGTTTTGTAATGTTCACACAAAGCTGTACTCAACTGTACGCTATCAGAGTAAATTCTGTTCTACACACATGACCCAGTCATAGCCATTTAGGTGACATTACAAAGCATCCTGAGCTATAAACTCTGATCCTGGAAAGACACTCGGACTACTGCGGTCATAAAGACAGTGTCTGCATAAGTGGAATGGGATGCTGCAGAAGCAGGAAGAGCAATCGCAGAGACATTCTGTAGAATTGAAGGTGCATCTTTTACCAAAGGACAGACAAGGGAAAGTTAGGGAGTAGGAATTGTCTCCCCTGTACACAGACCCGGATATGAACACCAAACGGTGGCCTCGAACTGAGCCAAAGCAGCTCTGATCCAATGTTAATCCTGAGGCTGTTTACAGGGGAGGAGTGTTCTAAAGAGATCATGCTGGGAAGGCGAGACAGAGAGGGCCTTTTTTTTCACAGAAAGGAAAGGGGGGAGAGAGCAGTGGTACAGCCCAGGACTGCCAAAGTCCTAGCTTTCCATGACACACAGCGGCAGGTTTGTGGCATAAAGGAAACTTACTCTAACATGCATCCAGTGGGTTCAGAGGGGAATCTGGGCAAACAGGGAGTCCAATACCTGTATAAAACCAATACCATTCCAGTGGGGAGGTTCAAACACACTGGGCGCTGATCATTCCAATAATCCATTAATGAGTCTACACCAGGTTAGTGATTTCAGAACAGGTTCAATAACTGACTTACTCAAAAAAAAAAAAAAACAGAGGAACGATTTATTCTAATCAAATCTAATCAATGCAGTATTAATAATATTAAGTGCTCGGTATAACCATGGTGCAGACACTTAGTGGAATAAAGGATTTCACTTAAGGCCCGAACAAAAGACTGAGATCGTCCCTTTAGGTCAGGTGGTCTAACAAGCAGGGAGGCACATGCAGGGGGGGGCTGAGGTTTACACACCAATAGAAGCAATAAAATTCTCTTCGTTCAGACTCCGGGTGTCAAACTGGCGTGCCCCTTTCCCAGAGGGAGGGGCTGGCAGCTGAATCCTGGGCATCAGGAGCACGCCTGCCGCTCTGGCACTCTCAATGCGGACAGACGGGCTCTCCTTACTGCCCGGACTGCTCGCCCCGTCCGTGGGACTCCGCTTTCGCTTCTCTGGCTCTGTGCCGTAGGGAGGCGTCATGTGAAATGACATACATACAAAGACATCAACAAGGAACACAGATCAGAGGGAGGAAATTCAACAAAAGACAGGTGGTGGATTTAAAGAGAGAGAGTGACTTGATTAACGTCACATAAGAGGAACAGAGAAACCAGCAGGAAAGAACCAACCTCAGATGATGAGGGAAAAGCCCCGCTGAAATTTCAGAATTAGCACAATAATGCTGCTGATCTTTTTTTTTTTCAATAATAATTTCTAAAGCCATGATAATATATTAACATTGTTTATTAGAGAATACCAACATATTCAACCTAAGAGACACAACAACTTCAAATATTTCACTCCGATTAAATTTTTTATTATTTTTTTTAATAGCAAGACTTCAACATAGTAATTTTGGAAACACAAAGGTAAGATATCAATTGGTTCTTGTACAGTACGTTACCTTTGGTTTGGTAGTGTGTTTGTGCGATTTCTAACAGGCTGAACACACTGGCCATGCCGCCTAGGCCTGCATTAGTGTAGGAGTGCTCCAGACTGGAAACTGTGCATTTTAGCAGGTCCAACATGCCTTTATACACCTTTCTGCTGATCTCCTATGATACATACACAAACATTAGATATGTATACAGTACCAGTCAAAAGTTTGTACACACCTTCTAATTTATTGTTTTTGTTTAGTGATTTATTTTCTACATTATAGAACCATTACTGAAGATTTCAAAACTATAAAACATTATTCCACATATGGAATTATGTCATTATATAATATAATATAAATAATATATACAGTCTATAACAACAAGAACAGTTGTTATTTTAAGGCAGGAAGGTCGGCTGTTTTGGAATAGTTCTTGTAAGAACAAAGTGCATTTGCAAAACCCTTTAAACACCAGGATGAAACTCTCCTGTCTCTTATGAAGACCATCCCAGAAAAGCAAGACCGAAACAAACCTCTGCTAAAGAGAAGTTCATTTATAGTTAACAGCCTCAAAAATCAACAATCAACAAACAGCACCTCGGATTAGAGCTGTTATGAAGGCTTTAAAAAGCATAAGTAGCAGAAACATTTTAATATCAACTGTTCAATGAAGATTATTGCACATTTCGAACGCCTTCAGCACTGTTTTAAAATGTAGAAAGAAATAAAACCCCACTGAATTAGAAGGTGTGTCCAAACCTTTGACTATATAAACATTTGGGTAATTGTACTGTATAAAAACATAGAGGAGGGAGGAGAAGATTTACCGCACTAACTGTCTTACAACACTCGTACGGTCTATGCTCAGGTGACTCACCACGTCTCTGACGACTTCTTGCCGAGCGTCCTCCTCTGACTGGACGGCGCGATTGAGCTTGCTAAGCATGAAGACACGCAGCTGCTCATTTTCCAGTAGACGGCGGACCTTCTTCATGTTGAGCCAACCAACACCCTGGCCATCCAACACGCTCAGCACTACATCCTTTAGGAAATGCTGATTTTCACTGAACACACAAACGAGAACAACGTCATTGTTTAAAGCCGGTCATTGCCAGCCGTTACGGTCATTGTGTGTCCAAGCTCTGTTCTCTCAGACAGCTTCTGAATTTATGGTGGTTGTACTGTTAACCAAGCCAATTGCGTGATTTTGTAGAATACACCACAGGCTTAGAGATGGCCTGGTATGTCGTGTGTGAAGCATGTTACCTGGTGTTGTTGGCGCGACCTTGGGGCGAAGGTGGCTCTCTCTTTACGGTGGGACTGTGCTTAATCACCGAGGACTTTTGATCCACCAGCGCCCGAGGACCACGGGAGCCTGATAAAAGCACAACTAAAATCACTACCGCATACTGATCAAGCACACAAGAAATGCGTGATTAAACACAAGATCCATTCACTGCAAATTAAAGCTGGAAGTATATGCAATGCAAAGATCACACCATGTGCACATATACACGCTTCACTTCTGTGTTTTATATAGAATACTGCACACAGACAAACAGAGATTTAAGAATTAAAAGCACAGATTCACTTTTCTCAGTCAGATTCATGTCGCACGCTGCAGTAGAGCCAGCAGGGCTGTAGTTGGTATAACAGACACAAAGACAATTAAAACAGACTATAGGTATGGCTATGAATCTCTCTCTCTCGCACGCACGCACGCATGCACACACACAGACACACAGACACACAGACACACACACACACACACACACACACACACACACGGAAAGCAAAATAAGAAGGACGAGCAAAGAAAGAAGCAAGTGAGTGAGAAAAAAAGTCTGCATGGCAACAATGTCATGTGACAAGTTGTACAACTCATGCGGACAGAGAACATAAACAAAATAGTATCATAGTAGAAAACAAACTGTTCACATGATCAAACCACACATTTTCCTAGGCAGCTGGTATATAAATGCCCTGATGAGCGAAGCACCTTGGCATACTGTCAGTGTTAATGTGTGGGTGGATCACATGTTGGGTTGAGCCCAATTAAATACGTACAGTACACCTCATGCTATGGGTGTGTATTTTTTGTAGCGGAAACTCTTTTATTTAAAGACCTGTCCTTATGGAACAGGAAAATCTATTACATGTTTCAGATTTGAAAAAGGAAAGATTCAATAGCCAAAGCTTCGGAGGAATGATGAAATTGTATTAAATCTTTAAAAAAAAAAAGAAAAAAAAAAGTGAGAGTAAAGCTGGGGTTGAACAATAGAGCATACTGGTCGCTTGAAGATGTGTTTTTTTTTTTGCAGCATTTATTCATTCCTCTTAAAAATATTAGTATTGTTTAAATTACCCCTTATCAAAAAGTACAGGAAAATAATACCTATCCAAAGGATGGATTAATATTGCTTCAGGAGCTGTAGGAAAAAAACAAATACGTTTCTGAATGACTGCAATGCTTCCATTGTCTTCCTTACATGTTATTTTTTAGTGATGCATTGTCTTTAATAAACTTTTATTCCAGGCTAAAGTTTGAAGCAGACATTAAAGAAAGGAAAAAACAAACCCTTCTATTATTGTTCTTTCCATTTGATGTTCATCAATATTAATATCAAATGCAAGTATCAGAAATATTTTCTGAAACTTTGTCTGGATGTCAGATTAAATTCTTTAATATCTTTATTAATATCCTTCTTTATTAATAACCTTGGTGTCACAGAAACCAAAGTTCTGCGTGTGAATTGTATTGCTACAGTAGATGCTGAATCGTGAGAAAGACTTTCACCAATATTATTAAAACTGTTCAGACATGAAACAGTTTATTCCACCTTTTGGCTAATTTAAAAATAAATAAATAGGTAAATAAATGATTTTATCATGTGACAGAGGCTGCATTCATTAGAAATTACAAACCTAAAAATGTTTGTCAATAATTACACATGTAAGCAAGAAAAAAAAGTATCTTGACTACCGTTCAAAAGTTTGGGGTCACTTTCTAACTCCATGATCGTTTCTGATTTTTATTTCTTTCTACATTGTAAAGGAATGCTGAAGGCGTCCAAAAAATGCATTAATCTCCTTTGAACAGTTAATAGTGAGATGTGTCTGCTACTTATGCTCTGTAAAGACTTCATAACGCCTCTAATCTGAGGTGCTGTTAATTGGTCATTTTTCAGGCTGATAACTCTAAATGAACTTCTTGTCTGCGGCAGAGGTAGGTTTTGGTCTCGCCCTCCTGGGATGGTCTTCATGAGAGACAGGTTCATTATGGTGCTTGACGGATTTTACAAATGCACTTGACAATACTGTTCTTGCAAGAACTATTACAGAAAGGCTGACCTCTGTGTCCTTAAATAACAACTAACCGTTGTTTTTGTTGTTGTTACATAACTACCTAATTCCATATGTTTTATTTTATAATTTTGAAATCCCCAGTATTATTGTAGAATGTAGAAAATAAATCACTAAACAAAAACAAAGAAATTTGCAAGTGACCCCAAACTTTGGAATGGTAGTGTACATTAGTGGGTGTGAAAGTTAGTAAGGTAATTAGGCAATAAGTAAGGCAAGCAAGTAGTGCTTAGTGGTGCAACCTTTTCAGCGAGACAGCAATTAAACCTTTTTTATTTTACCCCACCAGGTCTTATTATACAAATGTACCACCTCCTTAACACTGGCTTGCAACCAGGAAAACAAGAAAGCATAACACCATGATAAAAATGTAATGTTGGTGATTTATTACTTATACCCTTCACTTCTGCTGCCACCAAATAAGCAAATGCCCAGAGAATATCAGCCCATGTTCCTTTTTTTGGCATACAGGGTTTGTTGGAAAATGACTAAAAACAACTTAAGTTAAAAAACATACACTTTGAACAGAAAAACATAATCATTCTTTATATCGGTGGTTGTCAAACCTGGTTCTGGATGACCCCATGTGCTGCATATTTTCTCTATGTGCTCTATCCCAGCCAGTTCAATTCAGAAAAGGCTGTTAGTTAGCTGTTAAGTTAAATTAGATGAGAAAATACTAAAATGTGCAGGGTAGAGTGTCTTCCAAAAAATGGCTTTGAATGAAGGCATGTCTTCAAACTTAATCATTTATTCAAACTCAATCTATCAACTCATTATTGTCATATTTGCCAAGACGAAAACTTAAATCAATTGTGGCAAAATCAAATTACAATAAAGAGATACTATGGATCGCTTCTTTTACTCTAAAGTAATGGGCCCAACCCTTATTTAAGAGGGAAATTCAGTGGATTAATGGCATGAACGAGAGGAGTGACAGGCTGCACTAAATATTAAGTCTTCTTAATTACTATGCACTTCATTAATTAACTAAGAGTTTAAGTACAGTGTAATTTGTTGTATGTTTAAGGGTAGAAATCATGTAAGGATGTCTATGTAAGAGAACATGGTAACTGAAAAACATTCTTAGGAGGTAAGATGATGCCTGATTGTCCCTAAATTTGAAGTATATAGACCAATGAAAGTAAATGTGCACATTAGTAGAGTGATAGAGTACATGTGAAATGGCTAAAAGCTACATCTTAGCTATTTTGTTGCTATTATTATTAAACATATCATCAAAAGTTCATTATTTGTTTGTAAACACAAAGGTTTAAGGCAATTAAGGCACCTCCGTGATATTACACAGTACTTACATGCTTAGTCAACTAATTAAGAACATAGTATTTAAAAAAAAAAACTTTAATATAAAGTTGAGCCAAAGATGGAATAAACACGCTGACAAATGACTGGGTGACTCTCAGTGGCATGACAAGAAGCAGTGATGAAAAAAGAGAATGCTGGGAGATGTAGTTGACTGGCTTTGGAGAAGCATGCAGCTCACGCAGCAAAGGGGGGAACCCACCTTCTCCGCTCCCCGGGCCGACCTCTGTTATAATGTCCATTAGAGAATTTAGCCCAAATACTGGACACAGAAGCCATAATTAGTGAAAAAAGGGGGGTAAAAGAGGGACAGAGAGCAACACCGGCCCAGACAGAACCAGTCCAAACATCAACCCACGAGCACAAACACCAGACACATGGACAGAGCGGAGCGGAGACAACCAGCAAATACGGAAAACAAGCTAGAGAGTGAAAAAAAAAATTGTGTGAGTGTGTGTTTATGAAAGAAAAAGAAAGGAAAAAGAAGAGACAGAATTCGAGGATTGTGATCTTTTTTTCTGGCTTACGATATACTGTATATCTAATGAGGTTGCAGGAGAAGTTATAAATTAGCTACGTACATTGGACACATGTCTAATCCACTGTACGCAGAAGAAGAACGTGACATAATAACATGTACTTCCTTTTTTGCTTTATGTACAACATGAAAATTAATAACATATTAGCTAGGACGTGAAATGTAGAGGGCAGCTTCGTCGTTTAAGTTGGGCATGCAACAGTGTTCTCATAGTCACTACAATATAGAGCTAATCAGTTGATAAATAGAACTTAATTTCCTAATGAGTCAAATTAAACAAAAATAATAATAGTAATAATAATAATATACCCTTTTGACAAATGAGGTCACAGCTTTAAACCCTTTTGTTGTTTCGCACGGTCTTTCCCTTCTGCTGGCTCTCTTCCCATCTGCACTTGCTGTCGATAAACTCATCTCGATACAGGCTCGCACTCGATGTACGCGTTTAATAGATTTAGTGCAGCATCCCTTCCCTTCTGTAACCCCATACAACAGGATACAGTTATAGGATATAATTGAGAATATAACCATCTTGAGTCTGGCTGCACTCATGACTTTTTTTCCCCCTCTCATGTGTTCTCAGGGAGTTTTTCCTTGTCACACTCGCCTTTGAGTTAAAATGAATGAAAGTAGCACTGTGACAAAACAGCCATAATTCTGGATACGCCACACAAACATTAAACACTACACACCACAAGGAGAAATACAGGAAAAACGAGTCTGAAATGTGAAAGGTCTTTCACATAACTATCTTTCACAATGTGTCACATGTGAACACACAGACACACACAGTCCATGGAAAGAGAGATCAAAGCTATGGAAATACTCCTGACCATATATAAAGGTATATCCTTGGACTAATCAATAGTTTAGAGTAAAAGGAAGGAAGGATTCTAATTCTGTCAGAGATAAAGGGACATGGGTCTGAAAAACACAGCAAATCAACACTAGTTCAGGGCGGGCTACAGCTAAAAAAAAAAAACATACCAGGACTGTCAGGGCTGTCATCACTGCCATCTGAACAATCATAAAAAATAAATCATTCAAAAATCATAAACCAACATAAAAAAAGACGGTGACGGTGCTAAACAGAAGAGTGACAAAGCTCTTTTATAAATGCGTTTACAAATGCCCCCATTTTTTCTAGGAAAGACGACATTCTAAAAGATTAAGAAAAAAGGGAGCGCATTTAATTCTTCGATCACTTTCACGGCAGCACCTCACAGTCCAATCAACATTGAGTAAGGAGGAAAAGGAAGATCGAGCAGGAAGTCAAGCAACAAAACGAGCAATTTTCCTACCAACCTTGATCGGGTTTTTCTTTTAAATTAAAATTGAAATATTCTTTAAAAAAGGGGGGGAAAAAGAAAAAAAACAAATTAAGATTACCTGTAACAATAACTAAGATGCTACGAAATCAAAGAACAAAAAAGAAAAACAACTAGGGTTCTGGTGATTCAGACTCCCTATCCAAGTGCCAGGGAGTGTGTTTTTTTTGTTATGTAATCCTGACCATTTAGATAAAAAAAAAAAAAGGAACAGAGAAGCCAACTTTATAGGAGGCACAAAGAAGTGACGCATAAGAGAAAAGAACCAGATAACTGGACAGATAGACAGGCAGACTAGAAGCAGAGAGAAAGGCAGAGGGAGAGAAAATTACAGGCTGAGGTAGAAACATTAAATGTGTTTGAATGAGAGAGAGAGAAGTATAACGGTAGGAAAGATCAAGAACTGTGGTGAAGTACAGGAAATGCTTTAATACCTTTAAGACTTGGGAAAGGAGTGTTCTTCTCTCTGGCTGCTTTGTTAGGAAGAGCCAGACTGGACAGACTAAAGCTGGTGCCATGGTTCTTATACAAGTTACCTACAAACACAGAACACATTAAATATTTAATGTGATGATATTATGTAAAAAAAAAAAATATTTAAGGGTGAAGATTTATTTATAGCTGCATTTCGATGATACTGAGCATTATAGAAGTCAGAATGTTGTTGCAAAAATAAATCTTAAACACTAACAAAAATTACATTTTACTTACAAAGATTAAAATGTAAAGCGTTCAAGGGGGATTTCTCTTCAACATTACCAGTTTTAAGGTACTAAAGAAGAGAACAAGAGAAGGCCACTGACTTGCAAAAGACATGAGTCCTCCGAAGCCATCACCGCTGTTGTTGGAGATGGTGGAGTTGGGAGAACTGTTCTTAGAGTCGTCTTCTCCATCACACTCGCCTGGAAGTTTCAGGCTGCTGGGTCTTAATGGGCGAGATGGCCTGTGCACACACAGACAGGCGGACACACAGACAGGCAGCAGACCAGTTTAAGGATAAATGTGTGCCTGAATATAAAGATATTATATCAACATACAGTACTACAGCCTGGCAGGATAATCCTTCTGAGGTGTGCTGTGTTTATTGTGATTTTCTTCACTGTATTTCTTTATTAGCACCTAATAACTACAAACTTAATCAGTGTCTTTAATCTGGAAAAAGTTTAAAACGCCTGGTTTTAGACTACAATAATTCATTAGTATGGTGTCAGGCCTTCTTTTGCGGCCAATATAACATCAATTTATCTTGGGAATGACAGATACAAGTCCTGCACAGTGTCCAGAGGGATTTCGAGCCATTCTTCTTGCAGAATAGTGGACAAGTCACTACGTGATGCTGGTGGAGAAAAACGTTTCCTGACTCACTCCTACAAAACACTCTAAAGTAGTTGAATAATATTTAGATCTGGTGACTGTGCAGGCCATGGGAGATGTTCAACTTCACTTTGATGTTCATCAAACCACTCGGTCACCAGTCTTGCTGCGTGTACTGGTGCATTATTATCCTGATACACGGCACCGCCCTTAGGATACAATGTTTGAACCATTGGGTTCACATGGTCCTCCAGAATGGTTCGGTAGTCGCTGGCAGTGATGCACCCGTCTAGCACAAGTATTGAGCCTAGGAAATGCAATGATATTGCAGCCCAAACCATCATTGATCCACCCCCATGCTTCACTCTGGGCATGCAACAGTCTGGGTGGTCACTTCTTTGTGGCTTCTCCACTCCGTAACTTTCCCGGATGTGGGAAAGACAGTGAAGGTGGACTCATCAGAGAACAATACTGTTTCACATGTAAATGTTTCACATTGTCCACCGCCCAAGATTTTCGCTGCTGGCACCATAAAAACCGATTGACCCTGTGGAGATCCTGACGAACAGTTTTGGTGGAAACAGGAGAGTTGAAGTGCACACTTAATTCTGCAATGAGTTGGGCAGCTGTGGTTTTATGTTTTTTGTTTTATGTTATACAATCTGGGTAAGCACCCGGACATCCTTTCAGACAGCTTCCCCTTACGTCCACAGTTACTCCTGTTGGACAAGGGCTGTCCCTCCTGTTGGTATGCTAACATTACCCTGGATACCGTGGCTCTTGATACATCACAAAGACTTGCTGTCACAGATGCACCAGATTAATTAATTTGTCCTTTTTTAAACTCTGATACGTCACACAATGTTGTGTGCATTGCAATATTTTAAGCAAAACTGTGCTATTATTCTGCTAATTAAACCTTCACACACTGCTCTTACTGGTGAAATGTGCAATCAATGAAGATTGGTCACCAGGCTGGTCAAATTTAGCTACAGTATAACACCTCCAACACTTAATTGGCCAGTGTGTCAGATTCATTGTCCAACCCCAGTATATACACACACAGTAGACTACATAGTTGGGAAAAATTTAATTTCCTCATTCAGATCAGAGGTTAAAAGTGTGTGAAAGCGTAGAACAGAGAAGAGTTGGTAACCGAGAAACAAACATACTTGTTTCCGTTGATGTTCTGGTGAAACCGTGGTGTGTAGCTCTCCTCTTGTTCCTCACTGTCCGCTTCCTCATCTGCAGGGAAACCATACTGGGGCTCAAAATACGGGTTATCATACTCTCGCTTCTTACTTGTCGGGTCGGTAGGCGTCGGCTCTGGGCTGGATTGAGTGAACGGTGGAAGGCATAGTCCAGGGTTTTGTAGAGCTGCACTTGCTGATGCTTCGATCTCAACAGGTTCCACTGGTTCCTGTTCACAAAAAAGTATAACTGGTTCCTTAAATGGATTTTAACTTATGGTATGCTTATAATAATTCCAAAAAAAGCTATTTACAATATACTGTACTGCAAAGTTATAATAGTATAGGTAGTCCCCTACTTATGAACGAGTTCTGTTGTGTAAGCACGTTCCTAAGTCCAATTTGTTCTAAAGTCTGACAAAGTAAGTCTTGATGAAAAACATAACCGCGCCTAAGGAAATCGATCTCTTAATAAAATGGAAGTGTTGTCTCTGCGCCTTTAAATCGTGACGGGAATCCCGAACATTTTGGCTCTGAGCTATTTTCCACTGTATTGGACTGAGAACTCAGTTTTGTTGAGGATTTTCCCAAATTATAATTACTGAACATCAGGACAGGCGTTACAGGACAGTCATTTTCTATCATCATGCTCTCGGACTGATTCATTTAAACCCATGAGGCCGACTCATTTCTCCCACATCCCCACACACACACACACAATATACCAGACTTTGGACATTATACTGTATATATTACCTTAAACACAAAAAATATTGCATATAATTGTAAATATTGGTATCTGGTGCACTGCAGTGTCTATTTTTTGTACATGCTACTTCCATGATTGAACCGAAAGTAGAACCATGGACCGTTCGTGTCTGTGGAAATTCGTTACTCAAATGTTTGTACATTACCAAAAGTAATGCCAAAAAAAATTTTTTTTTCCCATTGACTTTTTCCATATAGAAGTTTCAAATTAAACATCTGGTTGAGCTCTTGAAGCCACTTTAAAAATCCTCTTTGTCGCAGTTGATGGTTTCCCACTGTGTAGTTTGTCTTCAATGCTGGTTTCTCCTTCTTTAACCATCTTCATCCATCTGTGCACATTGCTTTCGTCAATTGTGTCATCTTCGTAAACATGCTGTAGCACAGTGGGAGGCCATCAACTGCAACAAAGGGGATTTTAAAAGAGGATTCGAGGATCGGGATTCAATGATGGCACAAATGCATCGCTTGTGATGACGACTGTGTTATAGTACTTGTGCAGTATAAACAAACAATGTCCTTAAAAATTAAATAAATAAAATAAAAATGTTTATGCCCACTTTTGCATTACTTTTGGTACAGCCCTATATATAAATAATGCTTTCATGTTTTTGTCATTGTCTTCTCCTCCTGCTTCGTCTCTCAGCTCAGTGTGATTGTTTTTGCTTTGTTTCTGATTTTTTTTGCTCTTGTTTTGTTATTACTGATTCAGTCTCTAATCGCTTTTACCTAGACATCATTTCCCCTAATTACTTTGTGCATTTAAACTGCATCTCCTTTTCGCTTTCTTAATATCACTTAATATTCGCTTTCTTAATAATCACATAAAAGCATTAAAATTCTTTCTTTCCTTATTTTCCTGATTACGGGTTATCACTCTTTGTACTTGGCTGTGATCTGTTCCAGAAAATGGATGACGGAAATTACAAAATAGACCCATAATAAAAGAGTTCTTGAATTGCACAGACCCTGCCTCTATCTCTCATTCGTTAAACTTCCCCATGTTGGATTACAGAATAGATAACCAACAATTCCATTTAAGCATTAGTAAATCCCCATTTACACTGCATGATGATTCAATAGGACATATCTGATGCGCGTCGTCTGCTGAAGCTATTGGACCAGTATAAAGCGTTGCATGTCTGATCACTAATATAGGGCTGCCATATAAAGCAGACCAGATAAATTTTTTTTTTATTAAAAACACTAAGGATGCCATTAATATACTCCCTCTGCTTGCACTGGCATGCTACCAAGCATTTCACTAATAAAGCTTTTAATGTTGCCATGACAATACTGAAAACAGCAACGCGGTTCAATAACAGATAACAGTACTGACATGATTTACTCCCTGGATGATGGTGCTGGGGCTGGAGCTGGCTGTGGTGCTGGAGCTTGAGCGGTGTGGCTGGCCATCCGTGGCTTCAGTAGAACCCTCGAGCTCAGACCCACGCTCCTCACCGTCATCCTTATACTCATGGAACTCATGGATTTCTACTTCACTGGCATCCTCAAGTGCTGCATGGGTCAGGGGATCGACATCTGTGAGAAACCAAAGAAAATGCATAGCTTTTTAATTAGAAGAAATCGGAAGATAAAAGTGAGAATAAAAAAAACGTCTGGGAGAAGGAAGCATAACTAACTTGGGGTGTCACCCTGGATGTCCCCTTTGATCATTTCGTTTACAAAATCTCCCAGAGACGAGTAAGAAGAGCTGGAATCATCGTATGCCTCACTGTCACTTCCACTGAAACACACACAGAAATATACAACATGTCCTTTAGAAACCATTCAACTACTAGAAAGAAACAAACAAAAAAAATCTTTGCATTAAGTTTAAGCGACAGTCGACAGTTTAAATTAGATGGTACAACATCTTAGTTTATGGAACATTTGCCAACTGCCAACTTTTAACAAATTTCCAACATAGAAAAAAATTTCTGTATATGCAGGATTTAATAATACCTTGTCATTGGAATAGACGAGTACCAACAATCAGAATAAATGCTTGAAACAACATTACTTAATCAAGACTAAATTACTAACTGCAGTAAAAATAGAGAATGTGTTTATTGCCAAGCTTTCAGAGTAATGTATCTTTCTCAAAGACTTTCTAAAGTGCCTCATCAGCTTATCAGTCCTTTAAAACCACCCAGTAGATGAAGAGCCTCATCAGCTCATCGATCCTTTAAAACCAACCCGTGTATGAGCCACACACAAGTCTATTTATCCAAACAGATTATCAGCCATTTATTTTTCCCCTAATGAGTCTATAAGCGTGTTTCCTACCTGTCGTCTGTAGGGTCCGACTCGTTGCCATCATCCTCCAGCGGTCCACTTATAGCCTCTGCAAGCTGCGAGTTTCCATCATAAACACGATAAAACACAGGCTGCAACTGATGAGCATACCACTTGGGCTTATCGCCTATCAGGGAGGGGTCATACACATCTGAAACACACACATGGATTATATTTGTATCACGTAACCTTAAAAAACAAAACAAAACAAAAGTCCACTCGACATTCCGTGTCCTTACTGTTGTGAATCCTTTGGAAGGCCAAGTTTGTGGGGTTTAGGGCCCACTCTCCATAATATTCCACAGCCTGTGTGTGTGAGAGCTTATCGGCAAAGCTGGTGCGCCGTGGCCGTGAAGCCAGGAAAGACGTGGCTTGAAAGGCGACCACGGGTCTTGGGAAGAGTCTCAGGGTACGAGTGTGCATCTGAAATCCCTGCAGTACGTTTGGAGAGTTGAAGAATCTCACCATCGCCACCCTGAAAAATTTAAATAGTAATAAATAATAAATAAATTTAAATAGATTTGACCATATTTTACAGTTTTATTGACAAAAATGTAATTCTATTAAGTGATTATTATTTATGGACCTTGTCGCCACGTCCACGGAGTCAACATCATTTCCATAAATAAGAGGGTTAAACTCGGTTGAGGAGGGGGAGGACTTGTCACGGCCTGGGGGCAGAAGAGGCAGATCTTGACCCTCCTGGAACTTCTCCAGGTTTAGAATAGGCTGAGTGTTGAGACTCATACTGGCCAAAGCCTGTGGAGCAACGGATTAGGGTGTGTAGAGAGAGAGAAAGATTGAGAGAGAGAGAGAGAGAGAGAGAGACTACATAAGAAAGTGTTGAGAATAAACAAAAAAATATATATGTCTGAGCTCAAAAGCTCTAAGGACAAAAGGGCAAGGGCTTGTTAGCATTCTCACTGCAGGCAATATTTCATACTCAGTACTTCACAAACAAAATTAGGATGTTTATGAAATCGAGGAGGTTACAAAAAAGTACTCGCTGTGTTTTGAACACAATTTTGTTCAGCTTGTTGGCTCAAAATGTCATCTAATCATCAAGGTTATTATCTTAACCCTGATCTAATTGCCTGGAATGAGCTGCAGATTTAGTGGGTTAAAATTGTTAGAGAAAGAGTGGGTTGATCACACTGAGCTAAAAGCACTCTGAGGATACTGATATTGGACGGTCGGCATCTCACTGAAACAGCTGGCATTTCAGCACCTTTACGCACTATTGACAGTCAGGCCGGCTGCAGCGACAAGTCACACACCAAATCCATTTCCAATCTGTTCATTTACGGTGATAAACGCTGAATGAAACATGAGTGCTGTGGGATCCAGACATGCTAAAGCCAAACTCTGTGAGTAGCAGATGATCGCATTATTGTGTGATGGGCAAAATTTTTTACAATTGTGCACAAGTAAGACAAAAAAATAAAATTAAACACAGAATGCAGACAGCTGTGCGCATCCGTGTGAGATACATAGGCAGCGCATGTATGCAGGAAGAGGAACGATTCCATGCAGGTAGGAAGCATGGCACGTTCCAGAAGCAGAGATTTAGGAACCTTTGTGTCAGAGGCGAAGATCTGCTTTTGGGTGATCACAGTCAACCTAACCAGACACTGGAACACAAGACCAAACAAACAGAGGGAGCGTCACATGATTACCGACCCCAGCCAAGTGCTGGTATGGATCGGCAGGGCATGTGACTGTCTTGGAGACTAAACGCATGAGAACAAAGAGAGTGGGTGATCAAGTACAAACAGAGAGACTGTGGGGGAAAAAAAGAGACAAAAAGAACTTTTATACAAGAGAAGGATAAAAAAAAAAAAAAAAACACAAGGAGGTTAAAAACATTATGAGAAAAACACAGAAGCTTTGCATCACATACAGACAGACAGGACAGCCAGTTAATAAAAAGACCATCTAGTTATCAAAGGGATAACTCCGCTAAAGGTCTAAACTGATGAATGTGTAGAGATGAAGGGACAGCTGAGGAAACAAATTAGTGTTTGTAGGAAACAAATTAGAGCAAGATTGCATGTTGTGTATAGATAGACTTATTACTTAACATGCAATCTAAAACATTTTCTTAATTATATCACAGCAATACATTTTTCTCTCTGTTTTTTTTTTTTTTTTATTTACATAAAAAGACAGTTCTTAGAGTTGTTGACAATGATAAACACACACATTTAACAAAAAGGAAAATATCAAAGGAGTTATAACTCCTGGTTATACTGTACTGGTGTTTACTGTATTGGGTCTGATTCAGGTTGTATCAGTGATGGCAGAACCATGATTAAGGATTTATACAATTGTTTTGGGTTGTATTTGCAGAATGAGATAATGTAATTAAGCTAGTTCTGGTTAATTGGTTAGGATGATTGTACGGATCATCAAAAAGCAACAAGGTGTTAAACAATTTGCAAGATCAGATGAAGCAGAATTGTTCGAGCAATTGTCTGAATCAGACCTGGGTTCTGGATTATGATCTGATCTAAATTCTTCAAGTGTTCTGCTTTAGGGATTGGACGTTAGTTACAACACTTAAGCAAAGGCACTCAGAAAACTGTATTACCTTCAAAAGCTAGAACAAAAAAAGGGAAGGGGGAAAAATAAGCATTCATTAAACTACACAACAACAACAAAAAAAAAAACAGGAAACATAACTTCATCATGATATGGAACACAGGATTTAGGCTGTTTTCACACCTACTACTGTATATATTTATAATTTAGAGTTTGATTTCTGTTACACCACATATGTACTAGTCATTTCACACTTAAGTGATTTGCACATGTGTGTGTGTATGGATTAATCTGGATCTTGATGGGATGACATTTCTTAATGATAACTGTATTACACATGAATGTCACACAAGTAATATTTGTTATGAAAGGAACAAATGTCATAGTCATTTAAACGCAAGTTGGAGCTGTATCAATTGCACCAGTAGTTTAGGGTCAAAAAACAATTTTAGATCAAATAAGCTCAAAGAATTTATGAAATCAATCAAAACCGACCATGTTGGCCATGTCAATTATTTAGTTTTATTTAAATTTTATTATATTTTTTTCAATTTATATTTTAAACTTTTTGAATACTTTTCCTAGTGTGATGTCCACTCTGCGACATGAAAGCAACATGGAGAAGTACCATATCATTAAAAAAAATCCCAGCTTCAATAGTTGAGTGTATTTACAGTACCGGGCAGTGAACTTTGATTGTGGAAAATAAATAAATGCAAAATAAATAAAAATGTTTTTCTTTTCATTTGCCTTAAAAATTGTTGGTGATCCCCAAACAAAATAGGTGTGAAAGCACCTTAATCAAAACAGCAAGTGCTACTGCTTAATACTAATGAAAAGTAATAAATCATAAGAAACTATGCCTTAACATTAGTCACATCGTATAGGTATCAATCTATTTAATTTGCGCACTTATTCTACCTGCTTTAGGTGTTTCTTCAACTCTGTGGCTTCTGGTTCAGGCAAAGGTGGAAGTATTTCAGCATTGTTGGGAACAATGACCTGTGAACGTCCAACAAAACACTGATAATATATAATGTGCTTAGGATGAGTCAGCAGTTTTGCGACCATATTGTCAGACAGACTGACTGACTTATCCGATACAGATTACCGACCTTGCTGCAGTCCAGATCCACCAGCCAAACATCATCAGGCATCTTAAAGTCTGATTTATACAGGAAGAAGCTGGCAGGCACACCGATGATATATGGAGTGGGAGCTAGCAGGAGCTGGAGAGCAGAAGACATAAGGGAAGAAAGAGGGGATATAAAAAGCAGGGAGATTAGAGACTAGCTGCTCTTATACACACTGCATGTACCGTTCTGGTGGGTTTGTTTTAACAATTTATTTATTTATTTTTATTCATGTTGCGGTACCTGTTCAGCTGAAGCCATACATGTCGGCAGAAGAGGAATGACGGGGAACATGTACTCCAGAGGGTAGATCATGGCCACAAAAGCCATCACACTCATGGAAAGAGCGTTGTAATCCCGAGACTGAAGTACCACCTGGAATGAGCACGGAGGATAAGAGAATAAGATATTTTGTTTACACAACATATTCCACACCACAAACTATCCCTCAGGAATGTGATTGAACAGATTGAAGTAAAATGCAATGCAATGGGAAATTTTAATTGTTTTTGATTTCTAAATAAGAAATCCCTTCTTATTGCTTTTTACAGACACGATTAAGTGCCAAAAAAGAAATGAATGAAGGTTGTGCATTTTAGTGTGGAATGTCTTCTGCATATCACTAATGAAAAATCATACAATTTAGGTATTGTATTTCACGCATTTTTACCAATGTTTTACTTTTTCCATTTTAAATGCAATTACAGAGTGAAATGTAATGCCCTGGGTCACTGATCACTTAGATAAATCAGATTAAATTCTGACTTAAGTTTAGCAATAAATTCTTAAACAGCAATCCCTAGCGGTGCAAGAGAAATGCAGTCAAGTCTTTGCTTTTCAGTGTAAAATGATTTTATGCGTATCGCCAATAAAAAGCCATGACGTTTGTGTATTGTGTTTCAGGATATTTGATTGGTGTGATTGCTTTTTGCAAAAACCTGAATATGAAAAAGAGCCTGGGAATGTATGTAAGAGGGTAGGTCAAGAATCGTCTGCACTCCGGTTATATTAAAACTAAAGCTGGCTGCACTGTGTTATTAACACTTTAATTAAGTGATTAGTTTTTTGTGGTGTACCTGATGCCGTTATTCTTTTATTGAAGACAACTCATGGAAGAGCAGAGAAAGAAAGCGCTTGGCTAACAAAATCTGCAAACAAAATTTGGAACGATACTCAAAGGAAGATGAAAATTTCTTAAAGAGAATCAGTACTGGTGATGAGACATGGATTTATCACTACGAGTCCGAGAGTATGGAACGGAAACATCCTCAATTGTGGCCAAAGGGAAAAAAAAAAAAGTTAACCATTAATTGATGGTTACAGTTTTCTAAGATTTTCAAAGGCCGGTTTTGGAAAAACGTCTGATTAAATGCAGGGAATTGCTATCCAAAGGCTATCCTGCGTAAGACAATGCACGTCTGCACACTTCTGCCTAAAAACTTGGTTTTGAAGAGTTAAAGCATCCTCTCTATAGTTCTGATCTCGATCCATCTGACTTTCACCTGTACGTTCTCCTGAAAAAAGCTCTACAAGGACGAAGATTCAGGTAGCGGTGCACACAGCGTCATTCTTTATTAAGGTGAACACGCAATCTTGTTAAAAGATGGACAAAGTATATTGAACAGCAAGAAAATTATTTTGAAAAATGATGTGTCCTATCTAAAAAACTAATCTACAGTGAATAAATTCTACAGCCAGAGTGCGGATAATTTTTTACTCACCCTCGTGCATTATGCTAATGAACTTGCTTGTAGGCATCTTCCTACCTTGTGTTCAAGCAGGATGCAGCTAAGCACCTGCAGGCAGGCGTCTACACCCAGTAGCTCCAATGGAAGGTGCAGCGGGAAGTCAACGAGACAGAATCGTGACGAGTCGGGCAAAGCGAAAGTGAGTGCTGGCTGCAGCTCTGGAGGCAGCACTTCGACGTCGACACGCCGCACTCCAGCTACAGGGACCGGCGAGCGCAGCAGCCTGTAGACCCATGATTCCATTTCCCGGAGGTCATGGAGCAACTGAGTACCTTTCTCCTTCTCCTCCACTGAAAGGGCACCAGCCAACACTCGCCACATGGTATCCCTGGAGGATAAACACACACAAACACACACTATATATATACACATATATACTGTACATATAAACACACACATACATATATATATATATATATATATATATATATATATATACACACATACATATATATATATATATATATATATATATATATATATACATACATACACATATATATACAGTGGTGTGAAAAACTATTTGCCCCCTTCCTGATTTCTTATTCTTTTGCATGTTTGTCACACTTAAATGTTTCTGCTCATCAAAAACCGTCAACTATTAGTCAAAGATAACATAATTGAACACAAAATGCAGTTTTTAAATGAAGGTTTACATTATTAAGGGAGAAAAAAAACTCCAAATCTACATGGCCCTGTGTGAAAAAGTAATTGCCCCCCTTGTTAAAAAATAACTTAACTGTGGTTTATCACGTCTGAGTTCAATTTCTGTTATCACCCCCAGGCCTGTTTACTGCCACAACTGTTTCAATCAAGAAATCACTTAAATAGGAGCTACCTGACACAGAGAAGTGGACCAAAAGCACCTCAAAAGCTAGACATCATGCCAAAATCCAAAGAAATTCAGGAACAAATGAGAACAAAAATAATTGAGATCGATCAGTCTGGTAAAGGTTATAAAGCCATTTCTAAAGCTTTGGGACTCCAGCGAACGACAGTGAGAGCCATTATCCACGAATGGCAAAAACATGGAACAGTGGTGAACCTTCCCAGGAGTGGCCGGCCAACCAAAATTACCCCAAGAGCGCAGAGACAACTCATCCGAGAGGCCACAAAAGACCCCAGGACAACATCTAAAGAACTGCAGGCCTCACTTGCCTCAATTAAGGTCAGTGTTCATGACTCCACCATAAGAAAGAGACTGGGCAAAAACGGCCTGCATGGCAGATTTCCAAGGCGCAAACCACTTAAGCAAAAAGAACATTAAGGCTCGTCTCAATTTTGCTAAAAAACATCTCAATGATTGCCAAGACTTTTGGGAAAATACCTTGTGGACCGACGAGACAAAAGTTGAACTTTTTGGAAGGTGCGTGTCCCGTTACATCTGGCGTAAAAGTAACACAGCATTTCAGAAAAAGAACATCATGCCAACAGTAAAATATGGTGGTGGTAGTGTGATGGTCTGGGGTTGTTTTGCTGCTTCAGGACCTGGAAGACTTGCTGTGATAGATGGAACCATGAAATCTACTGTCTACCAAAAAATCCTGAAGGAGAATGTCCAGCCATCTGTTCGTCAACTCAAGCTGAAGCGATCTTGGGTGCTGCAGCAGGACAATGACCCAAAACACACCAGCAAATCCACCTCTGAATGGCTTAAGAAAAACAAAATGAAGACTTTGGAGTGGCCCAGTCAAAGTCCTGACCTGAATCCTATTGAGATGTTGTGGCATGACCTTAAAAAGGCGGTTCATGCTAGAAAACCCTCAAATAAAGCTGAATTACAACAATTCTGCAAAGATGAGTGGGCCAAAATTCCTCCAGAGCGCTGTAAAAGACTAGTTGCAAGTTATTGCAAACGCTTGATTGCAGTTATTGCTGCTAAGGGTGGCCCAACCAGTTATTAGGTTCAGGGGGCAATTACTTTTTCACACAGGGCCATGTAGGTTTGGATTTTTTTTCTCCCTAAATAATAAAAACCATCATTTAAAAACTGCATTTTGTGTTCAATTATGTTATCTTCGACTAATAGTTAAATGTGTTTGATGATCAGAAACATTTTGTGTGACAAACATGCAAAAGAATAAGAAATCAGGAAGGGGGCAAATAGTTTTTCACACCACTGTATATATACATACATACACACATATATGTGTATGTATGTATGTATATATATATATATATATATATATATATATATATACACACACATACATACATACACACACATGCACATATACACATATACACATATATATATATATATATATATATATATATATATATATATATATATATATATACACATTTTATATACACAGAATGTACATGGATCTACACAATAGGCCTTATCTACCAGTAAATGTGTTATTTTATGGTGGTACATGTAAGTAAGGGAGTTGGGACAAAAAAATTGGGGGTTTTTATTTTCATGGTAATATCAACAATTGGTGGAAAAATCAGCAAAATCTGTGATCATGTGGTGGAACCCTCTGGTTGATTTGAGATGGAATCACCCATAAATCAAAATCTAAGGTCACTGTACAAACATGGCATCTGCGATATATGAAATAAAATGGCCCTTCATCACAAAGACCCTCAGGCAAAATCCTAAAAGAATAATGGACAGAA